>NC_136509.1:99813029-99845529 GCF_053919585.1 Euprymna scolopes
TGTTAAAATCTTGAAAAGACAAAATACCAACATAATTATTGATTGTAAACAACAGAACAAAAATCTGTATACAAGTTTGTTAAAATCTGAAAGACAAAATACCAACAATAAATTATTGATTGTAAACAACAGAACAAAAATCTGTATACAAGTTTGTTAAAATCTGAAAAGACAAAATACCAACAATAATTATTGATTGTAAACAACAGAACAAAAATCTGTATACAAGTTTGTTAAAATCTGAAAAGACAAAATACCAACAATAATTATTGATTGTAAACAACAGAACAAAAATCTGTATACAAGTTTGTTAAAATCTGAAAAGACAAAATACCAACAATAATTATTGATTGTAAACAACAGAACAAAAATCTGTATACAAGTTTGTTAAAATCTGAAAAGACAAAATACCAACAATAATTATTGATTGTAAACAACAGAACAAAAATCTGTATACAAGTTTGTTAAAATCTGAAAAGACAAAATACCAACAATAATTATTGATTGTAAACAACAGAACAAAAATCTGTATACAAGTTTGTTAAAATCTGAAAAGACAAAATACCAACAATAATTATTGATTGTAAACAACAGAACAAAAATCTGTATACAAGTTTGTTAAAATCTGAAAAGACAAAATACCAACAATAATTATTGATTGTAAACAACAGAACAAAAATCTGTATACAAGTTTGTTAAAATCTGAAAAGACAAAATACCAACAATAATTATTGATTGTAAACAACAGAACAAAAATCTGTATACAAGTTTGTTAAAATCTGAAAAGACAAAATACCAACAATAATTATTGATTGTAAACAACCGAACAAAAATCTGTATACAAGTTTGTTAAAATCTGAAAAGACAAAATACCAACAATAATTATTGATTGTAAACAACAGAACAAAAATCTGTATATAAGTTTGTTAAAATCTGAAAAGACAAAATACCAACAATAATTATTGATTGTAAACAACAGAACAAAAATCTGTATACAAGTTTATTAAAATCTGAAAAGACAAAATACCAACAATAATTATTGATTGTAAACAACCGAACAAAAATCTGTATACAAGTTTGTTAAAAATCTGAAAAGACAAAATACCAACAATAATTATTGATTGTAAACAACAGAACAAAAATCTGTATACAAGTGTGTTAAAATCTGAAAAGACAAAATACCAACAATAATTATTGATTGTAAACAACAGAACAAAAATCTGTATACAAGTTTGTTAAAATCTGAAAAGACAAAATACCAACAATAATTATTGATTGTAAACAACAGAACAAAAATCTGTATACAAGTTTGTTAAAATCTGAAAAGACAAAATACCAACAATAATTATTGATTGTAAACAACAGAACAAAAATCTGTATACAAGTTTGTTAAAATCTGAAAAGACAAAATACCAACAATAATTATTGATTGTAAACAACAGAACAAAAATCTGTATACAAGTTTGTTAAAATCTGAAAAGACAAAATACCAACAATAATTATTGATTGTAAACAACAGAACAAAAATCTGTATACAAGTTTGTTAAAATCTGAAAAGACAAAATACCAACAATAATTATTGATTGTAAACAACAGAAACAAAAATCTGTATACAAGTTTGTTAAAATCTGAAAAGACAAAATTACCAACAATAATTATTGATTGTAAACAACAGAACAAAAATCTGTATACAAGTTGTTTAAAATCTGAAAAGACAAAATACCAACAATAATTATTGATTGTAAACAACAGAACAAAAATCTGTATACAAGTCTTGTTAAAATCTGAAAAGACAAAATACCAACAATAATTATTGATTTGTATCAGAACAAAAATCTGTATACAAGTTTGTTAAAATCTGAAAAGACAAAATACCAACAATAATTATTGATTGTATCTGCAGAACAAAAATCTGTATACAAGTTTGTTAAAATCTGAAAAGACAAAATACCAACAATAATTATTGATTGTATCTGCAGAACAAAAATCTGTATACAAGTTTGTTAAAATCTGAAAAGACAAAATACCAACATAATTATTGATTGTATCTGCAGAACAAAAATCTGTATACAAGTTTGTTAAAATCTGAAAAGACAAAATACCAACAATAATTATTGATTGTATCTGCAGAACAAAAATCTGTATACAAGTTTGTTAAAATCTGAAAAGACAAAATACCAACAATAATTATTGATTGTATCTGCAGAACAAAAATCTGTATACAAGTTTGTTAAAATCTGAAAAGACAAAATACCAACAATAATTATTGATTGTAAAACAACAGAACAAAAATCTGTATACAAGTTTGTTAAAATCTGAAAAGACAAAATACCAACAATAATTATTGATTGTAAACAACAGAACAAAAATCTGTATACAAGTTTGTTAAAATCTGAAAAGACAAAATACCAACAATAATTATTGATTGTAAACAACAGAACAAAAATCTGTATATAAGTTTGTTAAAATCTGAAAAGACAAAATACCAACAATAATTATTGATTGTAAACAACAGAACAAAAATCTGTATACAAGTTTGTTAAAATCTGAAAAGACAAAATACCAACAATAATTATTGATTGTAAACAACAGAACAAAAATCTGTATACAAGTTTGTTAAAATCTGAAAAGACAAAATACCAACAATAATTATTGATTGTAAACAACAGAACAAAAATCTGTATACAAGTTTGTTAAAATCTGAAAAGACAAAATACCAACAATAATTATTGATTGTATCTGCAGAACAAAAATCTGTATACAAGTTTGTTAAAATCTGAAAAGGACAAAATACCAACAATAATTATTGATTGTATCTGCAGAACAAAAATCTGTATACAAGTTTGTTAAAATCTGAAAAGACAAAATACCAACAATAATTATTGATTGTATCTGCAGAACAAAAATCTGTATACAAGTTTGTTAAAATCTGAAAAGACAAAATACCAACAATAATTATTGATTGTATCTGCTGAACAAAAATCTGTATACAAGTTTGTTAAAATCTGAAAAGACAAAATACCAACAATAATTATTGATTGTAAACAACAGAACAAAAATCTGTATACAAGTTTGTTAAAATCTGAAAAGACAAAATACCAACAATAATTATTGATTGTATCTGCAGAACAAAAATCTGTATACAAGTTTGTTAAAATCTGAAAAGACAAAATACCAACAATAATTATTGATTGTAAACAACAGAACAAAAATCTGTATACAAGTTTGTTAAAATCTGAAAAGACAAAATACCAACAATAATTATTGATTGTAAACAACAGAACAAAAATCTGTATACAAGTTTGTTAAAATCTGAAAAGACAAAATACCAACAATAATTATTGATTGTAAACAACAGAACAAAAATCTGTATACAAGTTTGTTAAAAATCTGAAAAGACAAATACCAACAATAATTATTGATTGTAAACAACAGAACAAAAATCTGTATACAAGTTTGTTAAAATCTGAAAAGACAAAATACCAACAATAATTATTGATTGTAAACAACAGAACAAAAATCTGTATACAAGTTTGTTAAAATCTGAAAAGACAAAATACCAACAATAATTATTGATTGTAAACAACAGAACAAAAATCTGTATACAAGTTTGTTGAAATCTGAAAAGACAAAATACCAACAATAATTATTGATTGTAAACAACAGAACAAAAATCTGTATACAAGTTTGTTAAAATCTGAAAAGACAAAATACCAACAATAATTATTGATTGTAAACAACAGAACAAAAATCTGTATACAAGTTTGTTAAAATCTGAAAAGACAAAATACCAACAATAATTATTGATTGTAAACAACAGAACAAAATCTGTATACAAGTTTGTTAAAATCTGAAAAGACAAAATACCAACAATAATTATTGATTGTAAACAACAGAACAAAAATCTGTATACAAGTTTGTTAAAATCTGAAAAGACAAAATACCAACAATAATTATTGATTGTAAACAACAGAACAAAAATCTGTATACAAGTTTGTTAAAATCTGAAAGACAAAATACCAACAATAATTATTGATTGTAAACAACAGAACAAAATTCTGTATACAAGTTTGTTAAAATCTGAAAAGACAAAATACCAACAATAATTATTGATTGTATCTGCAGAACAAAAATCTGTATACAAGTTTGTTAAAATCTGAAAAGACAAAATACCAACAATAATTATTGATTGTAAACAACAGAACAAAAATCTGTATACAAGTTTGTTAAAATCTGAAAAAGACAAAATACCAACAATAATTATTGATTGTAAACAACAGAACAAAAATCTGTATACAAGTTTGTTAAAATCTGAAAAGACAAAATACCAACAATAATTATTGATTGTAAACAACAGAACAAAATCTGTATACAAGTTTGTTAAAATCTGAAAAGACAAAATACCAACAATAATTATTGATTGTAAACAACAGAACAAAAATCTGTATACAAGTTTGTTAAAATCTGAAAAGACAAAATACCAACAATAATTATTGATTGTAAACAACAGAACAAAAATCTGTATACAAGTTTGTTAAAATCTGAAAAGACAAAATACCAACAATAATTATTGATTGTAAACAACAGAACAAAAATCTGTATACAAGTTTGTTAAAATCTGAAAAGACAAAATACCAACAATAATTATTGATTGTAAACAACAGAACAAAAATCTGTATACAAGTTTGTTAAAATCTGAAAAGACAAAATACCAACAATAATTATTGATTGTAAACAACAGAACAAAAATCTGTATATAAGTTTGTTAAAATCTGAAAAAGACAAAATACCAACAATAATTATTGATTGTAAACAACAGAACAAAAATCTGTATACAAGTTTATTAAAATCTGAAAAGACAAAATACCAACAATAATTATTGATTGTAAACAACAGAACAAAAATCTGTATACAAGTTTGTTAAAATCTTAAAAGACAAAATACCAACAATAATTATTGATTGTAAACAACAGAACAAAAATCTGTATACAAGTGTGTTAAAATCTGAAAAGACAAAATACCAACAATAATTAATGATTGTAAACAACAGAACAAAAATCTGTATACAAGTTTGTTAAAATCTGAAAAGACAAAATACCAACAATAATTATTGATTGTAAACAACAGAACAAAAATCTGTATACAAGTTTGTTAAAATCTGAAAAGACAAAATACCAACAATAATTATTGATTGTAAACAACAGAACAAAAATCTGTATACAAGTTTGTTAAAATCTGAAAAGACAAAATACCAACAATAATTATTGATTGTAAACAACAGAACAAAAATCTGTATACAAGTTTGTTAAAATCTGAAAAGACAAAATACCAACAATAATTATTGATTGTAAACAACAGAACAAAAATCTGTATACAAGTTTGTTAAAATCTGAAAAGACAAAATACCAACAATAATTATTGATTGTAAACAACAAAACAAAAATCTGTATACAAGTTTGTTAAAATCTGAAAAGACAAAATACCAACAATAATTATTGATTGTAAACAACAGAACAAAAATCTGTATACAAGTTTGTTAAAATCTGAAAAGACAAAATACCAACAATAATTATTGATTGTAAACAACAGAACAAAAATCTGTATACAAGTTTGTTAAAATCTGAAAAGACAAAATACCAACAATAATTATTGATTGTAAACAACAGAAAAAAAATCTGTATACAAGTTTGTTAAAATCTGAAAAGACAAAATACCAACAATAATTATTGATTGTAAACAACAGAACAAAAATCTGTATACAAGTTTGTTAAAATCTGAAAAGACAAAATACCAACAATAATTATTGATTGTAAACAACAGAACAAAAATCTGTATACAAGTTTGTTAAAATCTGAAAAGACAAAATACCAACAATAATTATTGATTGTAAACAACACAACAAAAATCTGTATACAAGTTTGTTAAAATCTGAAAAGACAAAATACCAACAATAATTATTGATTGTAAACAACAGAACAAAAATCTGTATACAAGTTTGTTAAAATCTGAAAAGACAAAATACCAACAATAATTATTGATTGTAAACAACAGAACAAAAATCTGTATACAAGTTTGTTAAAATCTGAAAAGACAAAATACCAACAATAATTATTGATTGTAAACAACAGAACAAAAATCTGTATACAAGTTTGTTAAAATCTGAAAAGACAAAATACCAACAATAATTATTGATTGTAAACAACAGAACAAAAATCTGTATACAAGTTTGTTAAAATCTGAAAAGACAAAATACCAACAATAATTATTGATTGTAAACAACAGAACAAAAATCTGTATACAAGTTTGTTAAAATCTGAAAAGACAAAATACCAACAATAATTATTGATTGTAAACAACAGAACAAAAATCTGTATACAAGTTTGTTAAAATCTGAAAAGACAAAATACCAACAATAATTATTGATTGTAAACAACAGAACAAAAATCTGTATACAAGTTTGTTAAAATCTGAAAAGACAAAATACCAACAATAATTATTGATTGTAAACAACAGAACAAAAATCTGTATACAAGTTTGTTAAAATCTGAAAAGACAAAATACCAACAATAATTATTGATTGTAAACAACAGAACAAAAATCTGTATACAAGTTTGTTAAAATCTGAAAAGACAAAATACCAACAATAATTATTGATTGTAAACAACAGAACAAAAATCTGTATACAAGTTTGTTAAAATCTGAAAAGACAAAATACCAACAATAATTATTGATTGTAAACAACAGAACAAAAATCTGTATATAAGTTTGTTAAAATCTGAAAAGACAAAATACCAACAATAATTATTGATTGTAAACAACAGAACAAAAATCTGTATACAAGTTTATTAAAATCTGAAAAGACAAAATACCAACAATAATTATTGATTGTAAACAACAGAACAAAAATCTGTATACAAGTTTGTTAAAATCTGAAAAGACAAAATACATACAATAATTAATGATTGTAAACAACAGAACAAAAATCTGTATACAAGTGTGTTAAAATCTGAAAAGACAAAATACCAACAATAATTATTGATTGTAAACAACAGAACAAAAATCTGTATACAAGTTTGTTAAAATCTGAAAAGACAAAATACCAACAATAATTATTGATTGTAAACAACAGAACAAAAATCTGTATACAAGTTTGTTAAAATCTGAAAAGACAAAATACCAACAATAATTATTGATTGTAAACAACAGAACAAAAATCTGTATACAAGTTTGTTAAAATCTGAAAAGACAAAATACCAACAATAATTATTGATTGTAAACAACAGAACAAAAATCTGTATACAAGTTTGTTAAAATCTGAAAAGACAAAATACCAACAATAATTATTGATTGTAAACAACAGAACAAAAATCTGTATACAAGTTTGTTAAAATCTGAAAAGACAAAATACCAACAATAATTATTGATTGTAAACAACAAAACAAAAATCTGTATACAAGTTTGTTAAAATCTGAAAAGACAAAATACCAACAATAATTATTGATTGTAAACAACAGAACAAAAATCTGTATACAAGTCTGTTAAAATCTGAAAAGACAAAATACCAACAATAATTATTGATTGTAAACAACAGAACAAAAATCTGTATACAAGTTTGTTAAAATCTGAAAAGACAAAATACCAACAATAATTATTGATTGTATCTGCAGAACAAAAATCTGTATACAAGTTTGTTAAAATCTGAAAAGACAAAATACCAACAATAATTATTGATTGTATCTGCAGAACAAAAATCTGTATACAAGTTTGTTAAAATCTGAAAAGACAAAATACCAACAATAATTATTGATTGTATCTGCAGAACAAAAATCTGTATACAAGTTTGTTAAAATCTGAAAAGACAAAATACCAACAATAATTATTGATTGTATCTGCAGAACAAAAATCTGTATACAAGTTTGTTAAAATCTGAAAAGACAAAATACCAACAATAATTATTGATTGTATCTGCAGAACAAAACTCTGTATACAAGTTTGTTAAAATCTGAAAAGACAAAATACCAACAATAATTATTGATTGTATCTGCAGAACAAAAATCTGTATACAAGTTTGTTAAAATCTGAAAAGACAAAATACCAACAATAATTATTGATTGTAAACAACAGAACAAAAATCTGTATACAAGTTTGTTAAAATCTGAAAAGACAAAATACCAACAATAATTATTGATTGTAAACAACAGAACAAAAATCTGTATACAAGTTTGTTAAAATCTGAAAAGACAAAATACCAACAATAATTATTGATTGTAAACAACAGAACAAAAATCTGTATACAAGTTTGTTAAAATCTGAAAAGACAAAATACCAACAATAATTATTGATTGTAAACAACACAACAAAAATCTGTATACAAGTTTGTTAAAATCTGAAAAGACAAAATACCAACAATAATTATTGATTGTAAACAACAGAACAAAAATCTGTATACAAGTTTGTTAAAATCTGAAAAGACAAAATACCAACAATAATTATTGATTGTAAACAACAGAACAAAAATCTGTATACAAGTTTGTTAAAATCTGAAAAGACAAAATACCAACAATAATTATTGATTGTAAACAACAGAACAAAAATCTGTATACAAGTTTGTTAAAATCTGAAAAGACAAAATACCAACAATAATTATTGATTGTAAACAACAGAACAAAAATCTGTATACAAGTTTGTTAAAATCTGAAAAGACAAAATACCAACAATAATTATTGATTGTAAACAACAGAACAAAAATCTGTATACAAGTTTGTTAAAATCTGAAAAGACAAAATACCAACAATAATTATTGATTGTAAACAACAGAACAAAAATCTGTATACAAGTTTGTTAAAATCTGAAAAGACAAAATACCAACAATAATTATTGATTGTAAACAACAGAACAAAAATCTGTATACAAGTTTGTTAAAATCTGAAAAGACAAAATACCAACAATAATTATTGATTGTAAACAACAGAACAAAAATCTGTATACAAGTTTGTTAAAATCTGAAAAGACAAAATACCAACAATAATTATTGATTGTAAACAACAGAACAAAAATCTGTATACAAGTTTGTTAAAATCTGAAAAGACAAAATACCAACAATAATTATTGATTGTAAACAACAGAACAAAAATCTGTATACAAGTTTGTTAAAATCTGAAAAGACAAAATACCAACAATAATTATTGATTGTAAACAACAGAACAAAAATCTGTATATAAGTTTGTTAAAATCTGAAAAGACAAAATACCAACAATAATTATTGATTGTAAACAACAGAACAAAAATCTGTATACAAGTTTATTAAAATCTGAAAAGACAAAATACCAACAATAATTATTGATTGTAAACAACAGAACAAAAATCTGTATACAAGTTTGTTAAAATCTGAAAAGACAAAATACATACAATAATTAATGATTGTAAACAACAGAACAAAAATCTGTATACAAGTGTGTTAAAATCTGAAAAGACAAAATACCAACAATAATTATTGATTGTAAACAACAGAACAAAAATCTGTATACAAGTTTGTTAAAATCTGAAAAGACAAAATACCAACAATAATTATTGATTGTAAACAACAGAACAAAAATCTGTATACAAGTTTGTTAAAATCTGAAAAGACAAAATACCAACAATAATTATTGATTGTAAACAACAGAACAAAAATCTGTATACAAGTTTGTTAAAATCTGAAAAGACAAAATACCAACAATAATTATTGATTGTAAACAACAGAACAAAAATCTGTATACAAGTTTGTTAAAATCTGAAAAGACAAAATACCAACAATAATTATTGATTGTAAACAACAGAACAAAAATCTGTATACAAGTTTGTTAAAATCTGAAAAGACAAAATACCAACAATAATTATTGATTGTAAACAACAAAACAAAAATCTGTATACAAGTTTGTTAAAATCTGAAAAGACAAAATACCAACAATAATTATTGATTGTAAACAACAGAACAAAAATCTGTATACAAGTCTGTTAAAATCTGAAAAGACAAAATACCAACAATAATTATTGATTGTAAACAACAGAACAAAAATCTGTATACAAGTTTGTTAAAATCTGAAAAGACAAAATACCAACAATAATTATTGATTGTATCTGCAGAACAAAAATCTGTATACAAGTTTGTTAAAATCTGAAAAGACAAAATACCAACAATAATTATTGATTGTATCTGCAGAACAAAAATCTGTATACAAGTTTGTTAAAATCTGAAAAGACAAAATACCAACAATAATTATTGATTGTATCTGCAGAACAAAAATCTGTATACAAGTTTGTTAAAATCTGAAAAGACAAAATACCAACAATAATTATTGATTGTATCTGCAGAACAAAAATCTGTATACAAGTTTGTTAAAATCTGAAAAGACAAAATACCAACAATAATTATTGATTGTATCTGCAGAACAAAACTCTGTATACAAGTTTGTTAAAATCTGAAAAGACAAAATACCAACAATAATTATTGATTGTATCTGCAGAACAAAAATCTGTATACAAGTTTGTTAAAATCTGAAAAGACAAAATACCAACAATAATTATTGATTGTAAACAACAGAACAAAAATCTGTATACAAGTTTGTTAAAATCTGAAAAGACAAAATACCAACAATAATTATTGATTGTAAACAACAGAACAAAAATCTATATACAAGTTTGTTAAAATCTGAAAAGACAAAATACCAACAATAATTATTGATTGTATCTGCAGAACAAAAATCTGTATACAAGTTTGTTAAAATCTGAAAAGACAAAATACCAACAATAATTATTGATTGTATCTGCAGAACAAAAATCTGTATACAAGTTTGTTAAAATCTGAAAAGACAAAATACCAACAATAATTATTGATTGTAAACAACAAAACAAAAATCTGTATACAAGTTTGTTAAAATCTGAAAAGACAAAATACCAACAATAATTATTGATTGTAAACAACAAAACAAAAATCTGTATACAAGTTTGTTAAAATCTGAAAAGACAAAATACCAACAATAATTATTGATTGTAAACAACAAAACAAAAATCTGTATACAAGTTTGTTAAAATCTGAAAAGACAAAATACCAACAATAATTATTGATTGTAAACAACAAAACAAAAATCTGTATACAAGTTTGTTAAAATCTGAAAAGACAAAATACCAACAATAATTATTGATTGTAAACAACAAAACAAAAATCTGTATACAAGTTTGTTAAAATCTGAAAAGACAAAATACCAACAATAATTATTGATTGTAAACAACAAAACAAAAATCTGTATACAAGTTTGTTAAAATCTGAAAAGACAAAATACCAACAATAATTATTGATTGTAAACAACAGAACAAAAATCTGTATACAAGTTTGTTAAAATCTGAAAAGACAAAATACCAACAATAATTATTGATTGTATCTGCAGAACAAAAATCTGTATACAAGTTTGTTAAAATCTGAAAAGACAAAATACCAACAATAATTATTGATTGTATCTGCAGAACAAAAATCTGTATACAAGTTTGTTAAAATCTGAAAAGACAAAATACCAACAATAATTATTGATTGTATCTGCAGAACAAAAATCTGTATACAAGTTTGTTGAAATCTGAAAAGACAAAATACCAACAATAATTATTGATTGTATCTGCAGAACAAAAATCTGTATACAAGTTTGTTAAAATCTGAAAAGACAAAATACCAACAATAATTATTGATTGTATCTGCAGAACAAAAATCTGTATACAAGTTTGTTAAAATCTGAAAAGACAAAATACCAACAATAATTATTGATTGTAAACAACAAAACAAAAATCTGTATACAAGTTTGTTAAAATCTGAAAAGACAAAATACCAACAATAATTATTGATTGTAAACAACAAAACAAAAATCTGTATACAAGTTTGTTAAAATCTGAAAAGACAAAATACCAACAATAATTATTGATTGTAAACAACAGAACAAAAATCTGTATACAAGTTTGTTTAAATCTGAAAAGACAAAATACCAACAATAATTATTGATTGTATCTGCAGAACAAAAATCTGTATACAAGTTTGTTAAAATCTGAAAAGACAAAATACCAACAATAATTATTGATTGTATCTGCAAAACAAAAAATCTGTATACAAGTTTGTTAAAATCTGAAAAGACAAAATACCAACAATAATTATTGATTGTATCTGCAGAACAAAAATCTGTATACAAGTTTGTTAAAATCTGAAAAGACAAAATACCAACAATAATTATTGATTGTATCTGCAGAACAAAAATCTGTATACAAGTTTGTTAAAATCTGAAAAGACAAAATACCAACAATAATTATTGATTGTATCTGCAGAACAAAAATCTGTATACAAGTTTGTTAAAATCTGAAAAGACAAAATACCAACAATAATTATTGATTGTATCTGCAGAACAAAAATCTGTATACAAGTTTGTTAAAATCTGAAAAGACAAAATACCAACAATAATTATTGATTGTATCTGCAGAACAAAAATCTGTATACAAGTTTGTTAAAATCTGAAAAGACAAAATACCAACAATAATTATTGATTGTATCTGCAGAACAAAAATCTGTATACAAGTTTGTTAAAATCTGAAAAGACAAAATACCAACAATAATTATTGATTGTATCTGCAGAACAAAAATCTGTATACAAGTTTGTTAAAATCTGAAAAGACAAAATACCAACAATAATTATTGATTGTATCTGCAGAACAAAAATCTGTATACAAGTTTGTTAAAATCTGAAAAGACAAAATACCAACAATAATTATTGATTGTATCTGCAGAACAAAAATCTGTATACAAGTTTGTTAAAATCTGAAAAGACAAAATACCAACAATAATTATTGATTGTATCTGCAGAACAAAAATCTGTATACAAGTTTGTTAAAATCTGAAAAGACAAAATACCAACAATAATTATTGATTGTATCTGCAGAACAAAAATCTGTATACAAGTTTGTTAAAATCTGAAAAGACAAAATACCAACAATAATTATTGATTGTATCTGCAGAACAAAAATCTGTATACAAGTTTGTTAAAATCTGAAAAGACAAAATACCAACAATAATTATTGATTGTATCTGCAGAACAAAAATCTGTATACAAGTTTGTTAAAATCTGAAAAGACAAAATACCAACAATAATTATTGATTGTATCTGCAGAACAAAAATCTGTATACAAGTTTGTTAAAATCTGAAAAGACAAAATACCAACAATAATTATTGATTGTATCTGCAGAACAAAAATCTGTATACAAGTTTGTTAAAATCTGAAAAGACAAAATACCAACAATAATTATTGATTGTAAACAACAGAAAAAAAATCTGTATACAAGTTTGTTAAAATCTGAAAAGACAAAATACCAACAATAATTATTGATTGTAAACAACAGAACAAAAATCTGTATACAAGTTTGTTAAAATCTGAAAAGACAAAATACCAACAATAATTATTGATTGTAAACAACAGAACAAAAATCTGTATACAAGTTTGTTAAAATCTGAAAAGACAAAATACCAACAATAATTATTGATTGTAAACAACACAACAAAAATCTGTATACAAGTTTGTTAAAATCTGAAAAGACAAAATACCAACAATAATTATTGATTGTAAACAACAGAACAAAAATCTGTATACAAGTTTGTTAAAATCTGAAAAGACAAAATACCAACAATAATTATTGATTGTAAACAACAGAACAAAAATCTGTATACAAGTTTGTTAAAATCTGAAAAGACAAAATACCAACAATAATTATTGATTGTAAACAACAGAACAAAAATCTGTATACAAGTTTGTTAAAATCTGAAAAGACAAAATACCAACAATAATTATTGATTGTAAACAACAGAACAAAAATCTGTATACAAGTTTGTTAAAATCTGAAAAGACAAAATACCAACAATAATTATTGATTGTAAACAACAGAACAAAAATCTGTATACAAGTTTGTTAAAATCTGAAAAGACAAAATACCAACAATAATTATTGATTGTAAACAACAGAACAAAAATCTGTATACAAGTTTGTTAAAATCTGAAAAGACAAAATACCAACAATAATTATTGATTGTAAACAACAGAACAAAAATCTGTATACAAGTTTGTTAAAATCTGAAAAGACAAAATACCAACAATAATTATTGATTGTAAACAACAGAACAAAAATCTGTATACAAGTTTGTTAAAATCTGAAAAGACAAAATACCAACAATAATTATTGATTGTAAACAACAGAACAAAAATCTGTATACAAGTTTGTTAAAATCTGAAAAGACAAAATACCAACAATAATTATTGATTGTAAACAACAGAACAAAAATCTGTATACAAGTTTGTTAAAATCTGAAAAGACAAAATACCAACAATAATTATTGATTGTAAACAACAGAACAAAAATCTGTATATAAGTTTGTTAAAATCTGAAAAGACAAAATACCAACAATAATTATTGATTGTAAACAACAGAACAAAAATCTGTATACAAGTTTATTAAAATCTGAAAAGACAAAATACCAACAATAATTATTGATTGTAAACAACAGAACAAAAATCTGTATACAAGTTTGTTAAAATCTGAAAAGACAAAATACATACAATAATTAATGATTGTAAACAACAGAACAAAAATCTGTATACAAGTGTGTTAAAATCTGAAAAGACAAAATACCAACAATAATTATTGATTGTAAACAACAGAACAAAAATCTGTATACAAGTTTGTTAAAATCTGAAAAGACAAAATACCAACAATAATTATTGATTGTAAACAACAGAACAAAAATCTGTATACAAGTTTGTTAAAATCTGAAAAGACAAAATACCAACAATAATTATTGATTGTAAACAACAGAACAAAAATCTGTATACAAGTTTGTTAAAATCTGAAAAGACAAAATACCAACAATAATTATTGATTGTAAACAACAGAACAAAAATCTGTATACAAGTTTGTTAAAATCTGAAAAGACAAAATACCAACAATAATTATTGATTGTAAACAACAGAACAAAAATCTGTATACAAGTTTGTTAAAATCTGAAAAGACAAAATACCAACAATAATTATTGATTGTAAACAACAAAACAAAAATCTGTATACAAGTTTGTTAAAATCTGAAAAGACAAAATACCAACAATAATTATTGATTGTAAACAACAGAACAAAAATCTGTATACAAGTCTGTTAAAATCTGAAAAGACAAAATACCAACAATAATTATTGATTGTAAACAACAGAACAAAAATCTGTATACAAGTTTGTTAAAATCTGAAAAGACAAAATACCAACAATAATTATTGATTGTATCTGCAGAACAAAAATCTGTATACAAGTTTGTTAAAATCTCAAAAGACAAAATACCAACAATAATTATTGATTGTATCTGCAGAACAAAAATCTGTATACAAGTTTGTTAAAATCTGAAAAGACAAAATACCAACAATAATTATTGATTGTATCTGCAGAACAAAAATCTGTATACAAGTTTGTTAAAATCTGAAAAGACAAAATACCAACAATAATTATTGATTGTATCTGCAGAACAAAAATCTGTATACAAGTTTGTTAAAATCTGAAAAGACAAAATACCAACAATAATTATTGATTGTATCTGCAGAACAAAACTCTGTATACAAGTTTGTTAAAATCTGAAAAGACAAAATACCAACAATAATTATTGATTGTATCTGCAGAACAAAAATCTGTATACAAGTTTGTTAAAATCTGAAAAGACAAAATACCAACAATAATTATTGATTGTAAACAACAGAACAAAAATCTGTATACAAGTTTGTTAAAATCTGAAAAGACAAAATACCAACAATAATTATTGATTGTAAACAACAGAACAAAAATCTATATACAAGTTTGTTAAAATCTGAAAAGACAAAATACCAACAATAATTATTGATTGTATCTGCAGAACAAAAATCTGTATACAAGTTTGTTAAAATCTGAAAAGACAAAATACCAACAATAATTATTGATTGTATCTGCAGAACAAAAATCTGTATACAAGTTTGTTAAAATCTGAAAAGACAAAATACCAACAATAATTATTGATTGTAAACAACAAAACAAAAATCTGTATACAAGTTTGTTAAAATCTGAAAAGACAAAATACCAACAATAATTATTGATTGTAAACAACAAAACAAAAATCTGTATACAAGTTTGTTAAAATCTGAAAAGACAAAATACCAACAATAATTATTGATTGTAAACAACAAAACAAAAATCTGTATACAAGTTTGTTAAAATCTGAAAAGACAAAATACCAACAATAATTATTGATTGTATCTGCAGAACAAAAATCTGTATACAAGTTTGTTAAAATCTGAAAAGACAAAATACCAACAATAATTATTGATTGTATCTGCAGAACAAAAATCTGTATACAAGTTTGTTAAAATCTGAAAAGACAAAATACCAACAATAATTATTGATTGTATCTGCAGAACAAAAATCTGTATACAAGTTTGTTGAAATCTGAAAAGACAAAATACCAACAATAATTATTGATTGTATCTGCAGAACAAAAATCTGTATACAAGTTTGTTAAAATCTGAAAAGACAAAATACCAACAATAATTATTGATTGTATCTGCAGAACAAAAATCTGTATACAAGTTTGTTAAAATCTGAAAAGACAAAATACCAACAATAATTATTGATTGTAAACAACAAAACAAAAATCTGTATACAAGTTTGTTAAAATCTGAAAAGACAAAATACCAACAATAATTATTGATTGTAAACAACAAAACAAAAATCTGTATACAAGTTTGTTAAAATCTGAAAAGACAAAATACCAACAATAATTATTGATTGTAAACAACAGAACAAAAATCTGTATACAAGTTTGTTTAAATCTGAAAAGACAAAATACCAACAATAATTATTGATTGTATCTGCAGAACAAAACTCTGTATACAAGTTTGTTAAAATCTGAAAAGACAAAATACCAACAATAATTATTGATTGTATCTGCAGAACAAAAATCTGTATACAAGTTTGTTAAAATCTGAAAAGACAAAATACCAACAATAATTATTGATTGTAAACAACAGAACAAAAATCTGTATACAAGTTTGTTAAAATCTGAAAAGACAAAATACCAACAATAATTATTGATTGTAAACAACAGAACAAAAATCTATATACAAGTTTGTTAAAATCTGAAAAGACAAAATACCAACAATAATTATTGATTGTATCTGCAGAACAAAAATCTGTATACAAGTTTGTTAAAATCTGAAAAGACAAAATACCAACAATAATTATTGATTGTATCTGCAGAACAAAAATCTGTATACAAGTTTGTTAAAATCTGAAAAGACAAAATACCAACAATAATTATTGATTGTATCTGCAGAACAAAAATCTGTATACAAGTTTGTTAAAATCTGAAAAGACAAAATACCAACAATAATTATTGATTGTATCTGCAGAACAAAAATCTGTATACAAGTTTGTTAAAATCTGAAAAGACAAAATACCAACAATAATTATTGATTGTATCTGCAGAACAAAAATCTGTATACAAGTTTGTTAAAATCTGAAAAGACAAAATACCAACAATAATTATTGATTGTATCTGCAGAACAAAAATCTGTATACAAGTTTGTTAAAATCTGAAAAGACAAAATACCAACAATAATTATTGATTGTATCTGCAGAACAAAAATCTGTATACAAGTTTGTTAAAATCTGAAAAGACAAAATACCAACAATAATTATTGATTGTATCTGCAGAACAAAAATCTGTATACAAGTTTGTTAAAATCTGAAAAGACAAAATACCAACAATAATTATTGATTGTATCTGCAGAACAAAAATCTGTATACAAGTTTGTTAAAATCTGAAAAGACAAAATACCAACAATAATTATTGATTGTATCTGCAGAACAAAAATCTGTATACAAGTTTGTTAAAATCTGAAAAGACAAAATACCAACAATAATTATTGATTGTATCTGCAGAACAAAAATCTGTATACAAGTTTGTTAAAATCTGAAAAGACAAAATACCAACAATAATTATTGATTGTATCTGCAGAACAAAAATCTGTATACAAGTTTGTTAAAATCTGAAAAGACAAAATACCAACAATAATTATTGATTGTATCTGCAGAACAAAAATCTGTATACAAGTTTGTTAAAATCTGAAAAGACAAAATACCAACAATAATTATTGATTGTAAACAACAGAAAAAAAATCTGTATACAAGTTTGTTAAAATCTGAAAAGACAAAATACCAACAATAATTATTGATTGTAAACAACAGAACAAAAATCTGTATACAAGTTTGTTAAAATCTGAAAAGACAAAATACCAACAATAATTATTGATTGTAAACAACAGAACAAAAATCTGTATACAAGTTTGTTAAAATCTGAAAAGACAAAATACCAACAATAATTATTGATTGTAAACAACACAACAAAAATCTGTATACAAGTTTGTTAAAATCTGAAAAGACAAAATACCAACAATAATTATTGATTGTAAACAACAGAACAAAAATCTGTATACAAGTTTGTTAAAATCTGAAAAGACAAAATACCAACAATAATTATTGATTGTAAACAACAGAACAAAAATCTGTATACAAGTTTGTTAAAATCTGAAAAGACAAAATACCAACAATAATTATTGATTGTAAACAACAGAACAAAAATCTGTATACAAGTTTGTTAAAATCTGAAAAGACAAAATACCAACAATAATTATTGATTGTAAACAACAGAACAAAAATCTGTATACAAGTTTGTTAAAATCTGAAAAGACAAAATACCAACAATAATTATTGATTGTAAACAACAGAACAAAAATCTGTATACAAGTTTGTTAAAATCTGAAAAGACAAAATACCAACAATAATTATTGATTGTAAACAACAGAACAAAAATCTGTATACAAGTTTGTTAAAATCTGAAAAGACAAAATACCAACAATAATTATTGATTGTAAACAACAGAACAAAAATCTGTATACAAGTTTGTTAAAATCTGAAAAGACAAAATACCAACAATAATTATTGATTGTAAACAACAGAACAAAAATCTGTATACAAGTTTGTTAAAATCTGAAAAGACAAAATACCAACAATAATTATTGATTGTAAACAACAGAACAAAAATCTGTATACAAGTTTGTTAAAATCTGAAAAGACAAAATACCAACAATAATTATTGATTGTAAACAACAGAACAAAAATCTGTATACAAGTTTGTTAAAATCTGAAAAGACAAAATACCAACAATAATTATTGATTGTAAACAACAGAACAAAAATCTGTATATAAGTTTGTTAAAATCTGAAAAGACAAAATACCAACAATAATTATTGATTGTAAACAACAGAACAAAAATCTGTATACAAGTTTATTAAAATCTGAAAAGACAAAATACCAACAATAATTATTGATTGTAAACAACAGAACAAAAATCTGTATACAAGTTTGTTAAAATCTGAAAAGACAAAATACATACAATAATTAATGATTGTAAACAACAGAACAAAAATCTGTATACAAGTGTGTTAAAATCTGAAAAGACAAAATACCAACAATAATTATTGATTGTAAACAACAGAACAAAAATCTGTATACAAGTTTGTTAAAATCTGAAAAGACAAAATACCAACAATAATTATTGATTGTAAACAACAGAACAAAAATCTGTATACAAGTTTGTTAAAATCTGAAAAGACAAAATACCAACAATAATTATTGATTGTAAACAACAGAACAAAAATCTGTATACAAGTTTGTTAAAATCTGAAAAGACAAAATACCAACAATAATTATTGATTGTAAACAACAGAACAAAAATCTGTATACAAGTTTGTTAAAATCTGAAAAGACAAAATACCAACAATAATTATTGATTGTAAACAACAGAACAAAAATCTGTATACAAGTTTGTTAAAATCTGAAAAGACAAAATACCAACAATAATTATTGATTGTAAACAACAAAACAAAAATCTGTATACAAGTTTGTTAAAATCTGAAAAGACAAAATACCAACAATAATTATTGATTGTAAACAACAGAACAAAAATCTGTATACAAGTCTGTTAAAATCTGAAAAGACAAAATACCAACAATAATTATTGATTGTAAACAACAGAACAAAAATCTGTATACAAGTTTGTTAAAATCTGAAAAGACAAAATACCAACAATAATTATTGATTGTATCTGCAGAACAAAAATCTGTATACAAGTTTGTTAAAATCTGAAAAGACAAAATACCAACAATAATTATTGATTGTATCTGCAGAACAAAAATCTGTATACAAGTTTGTTAAAATCTGAAAAGACAAAATACCAACAATAATTATTGATTGTATCTGCAGAACAAAAATCTGTATACAAGTTTGTTAAAATCTGAAAAGACAAAATACCAACAATAATTATTGATTGTATCTGCAGAACAAAAATCTGTATACAAGTTTGTTAAAATCTGAAAAGACAAAATACCAACAATAATTATTGATTGTATCTGCAGAACAAAACTCTGTATACAAGTTTGTTAAAATCTGAAAAGACAAAATACCAACAATAATTATTGATTGTATCTGCAGAACAAAAATCTGTATACAAGTTTGTTAAAATCTGAAAAGACAAAATACCAACAATAATTATTGATTGTAAACAACAGAACAAAAATCTGTATACAAGTTTGTTAAAATCTGAAAAGACAAAATACCAACAATAATTATTGATTGTAAACAACAGAACAAAAATCTATATACAAGTTTGTTAAAATCTGAAAAGACAAAATACCAACAATAATTATTGATTGTATCTGCAGAACAAAAATCTGTATACAAGTTTGTTAAAATCTGAAAAGACAAAATACCAACAATAATTATTGATTGTATCTGCAGAACAAAAATCTGTATACAAGTTTGTTAAAATCTGAAAAGACAAAATACCAACAATAATTATTGATTGTAAACAACAAAACAAAAATCTGTATACAAGTTTGTTAAAATCTGAAAAGACAAAATACCAACAATAATTATTGATTGTAAACAACAAAACAAAAATCTGTATACAAGTTTGTTAAAATCTGAAAAGACAAAATACCAACAATAATTATTGATTGTAAACAACAAAACAAAAATCTGTATACAAGTTTGTTAAAATCTGAAAAGACAAAATACCAACAATAATTATTGATTGTAAACAACAAAACAAAAATCTGTATACAAGTTTGTTAAAATCTGAAAAGACAAAATACCAACAATAATTATTGATTGTAAACAACAAAACAAAAATCTGTATACAAGTTTGTTAAAATCTGAAAAGACAAAATACCAACAATAATTATTGATTGTAAACAACAAAACAAAAATCTGTATACAAGTTTGTTAAAATCTGAAAAGACAAAATACCAACAATAATTATTGATTGTAAACAACAGAACAAAAATCTGTATACAAGTTTGTTAAAATCTGAAAAGACAAAATACCAACAATAATTATTGATTGTATCTGCAGAACAAAAATCTGTATACAAGTTTGTTAAAATCTGAAAAGACAAAATACCAACAATAATTATTGATTGTATCTGCAGAACAAAAATCTGTATACAAGTTTGTTAAAATCTGAAAAGACAAAATACCAACAATAATTATTGATTGTATCTGCAGAACAAAAATCTGTATACAAGTTTGTTGAAATCTGAAAAGACAAAATACCAACAATAATTATTGATTGTATCTGCAGAACAAAAATCTGTATACAAGTTTGTTAAAATCTGAAAAGACAAAATACCAACAATAATTATTGATTGTATCTGCAGAACAAAAATCTGTATACAAGTTTGTTAAAATCTGAAAAGACAAAATACCAACAATAATTATTGATTGTAAACAACAAAACAAAAATCTGTATACAAGTTTGTTAAAATCTGAAAAGACAAAATACCAACAATAATTATTGATTGTAAACAACAAAACAAAAATCTGTATACAAGTTTGTTAAAATCTGAAAAGACAAAATACCAACAATAATTATTGATTGTAAACAACAGAACAAAAATCTGTATACAAGTTTGTTTAAATCTGAAAAGACAAAATACCAACAATAATTATTGATTGTATCTGCAGAACAAAAATCTGTATACAAGTTTGTTAAAATCTGAAAAGACAAAATACCAACAATAATTATTGATTGTATCTGCAAAACAAAAAATCTGTATACAAGTTTGTTAAAATCTGAAAAGACAAAATACCAACAATAATTATTGATTGTATCTGCAGAACAAAAATCTGTATACAAGTTTGTTAAAATCTGAAAAGACAAAATACCAACAATAATTATTGATTGTATCTGCAGAACAAAAATCTGTATACAAGTTTGTTAAAATCTGAAAAGACAAAATACCAACAATAATTATTGATTGTATCTGCAGAACAAAAATCTGTATACAAGTTTGTTAAAATCTGAAAAGACAAAATACCAACAATAATTATTGATTGTATCTGCAGAACAAAAATCTGTATACAAGTTTGTTAAAATCTGAAAAGACAAAATACCAACAATAATTATTGATTGTATCTGCAGAACAAAAATCTGTATACAAGTTTGTTAAAATCTGAAAAGACAAAATACCAACAATAATTATTGATTGTATCTGCAGAACAAAAATCTGTATACAAGTTTGTTAAAATCTGAAAAGACAAAATACCAACAATAATTATTGATTGTATCTGCAGAACAAAAATCTGTATACAAGTTTGTTAAAATCTGAAAAGACAAAATACCAACAATAATTATTGATTGTATCTGCAGAACAAAAATCTGTATACAAGTTTGTTAAAATCTGAAAAGACAAAATACCAACAATAATTATTGATTGTATCTGCAGAACAAAAATCTGTATACAAGTTTGTTAAAATCTGAAAAGACAAAATACCAACAATAATTATTGATTGTATCTGCAGAACAAAAATCTGTATACAAGTTTGTTAAAATCTGAAAAGACAAAATACCAACAATAATTATTGATTGTATCTGCAGAACAAAAATCTGTATACAAGTTTGTTAAAATCTGAAAAGACAAAATACCAACAATAATTATTGATTGTATCTGCAGAACAAAAATCTGTATACAAGTTTGTTAAAATCTGAAAAGACAAAATACCAACAATAATTATTGATTGTATCTGCAGAACAAAAATCTGTATACAAGTTTGTTAAAATCTGAAAAGACAAAATACCAACAATAATTATTGATTGTATCTGCAGAACAAAAATCTGTATACAAGTTTGTTAAAATCTGAAAAGACAAAATACCAACAATAATTATTGATTGTATCTGCAGAACAAAAATCTGTATACAAGTTTGTTAAAATCTGAAAAGACAAAATACCAACAATAATTATTGATTGTATCTGCAGAACAAAAATCTGTATACAAGTTTGTTAAAATCTGAAAAGACAAAATACCAACAATAATTATTGATTGTATCTGCAGAACAAAAATCTGTATACAAGTTTGTTAAAATCTGAAAAGACAAAATACCAACAATAATTATTGATTGTAAACAACAAAACAAAAATCTGTATACAAGTTTGTTAAAATCTGAAAAGACAAAATACCAACAATAATTATTGATTGTATCTGCAGAACAAAAATCTGTATACAAGTTTGTTAAAATCTGAAAAGACAAAATACCAACAATAATTATTGATTGTATCTGCAGAACAAAAATCTGTATACAAGTTTGTTAAAATCTGAAAAGACAAAATACCAACAATAATTATTGATTGTATCTGCAGAACAAAAATCTGTATACAAGTTTGTTAAAATCTGAAAAGACAAAATACCAACAATAATTATTGATTGTATCTGCAGAACAAAAATCTGTATACAAGTTTGTTAAAATCTGAAAAGACAAAATACCAACAATAATTATTGATTGTAAACAACAGAACAAAAATCTGTATACAAGTTTGTTAAAATCTGAAAAGACAAAATACCAACAATAATTATTGATTGTATCTGCAGAACAAAAATCTGTATACAAGTTTGTTAAAATCTGAAAAGACAAAATACCAACAATAATTATTGATTGTATCTGCAGAACAAAATACCAACTTTACGTTTCTGAGTTTTTTTAGATGAGGATTGTTCATTCGTATTATTTGGATTCATCGGACTACTTTTCTCATATTGAGTGTTATTTGCACAATGTTTCAGTCGATGCAACCTCCTTTTGGTGTATCTTGTCGGAGAAGGTCGCAGGTTACATCGACCGAAACCTTGTGAAAATCACACTCAAGATGAGAACAGTAGTCCGATGAAACCGAATAATACGAGCAGCAACTTTTTAACTAAATATTTAGAGATGCTAAAATAATCGTGAACGGAATTGGTGATTGTATCGTGATCAAGAAATTTAGAACAGAATCGGTAATTGTATCGGAATCAGGAAACACATTGTATTCGTCCCATCACTGATAGATGTATATAAGTTGATTAGAATAAGCCTATTTGCACAAATAGAGAGATATCGTTGTGGACGTTCCCAACTCCGACGAATAACAAAGCGGAACGAAATTATTCATCTTTTGGGCAATAAATGTTCATTCCGAATTACAAGCAAAAACTTGTTTTCTGAACATCAGAAGAAAACTCAGGACTGAATTTGATCATTGTCAACACCCTAACCCTAACCCCTCGGGTGATTGTCAGGGGGTCAAAGGTGATATTATTAAGTAAATTCAATTCAAGATATCCGTCTGCGTTATATTCTAGTCGGCTAAACCCCAATTGATTTGCCAAAACAAAACAAAAAATGTTGCAAATATCGGACATTGTTTGTTCCGTTTCGAAGATGGAAGAATAAAAAATGGTATTTCATGCCTGCGAGTCAGAGTCTGTTTATCAAAGATTTTTGGATAGAGGGTCAGGGTTAGGGTTAGAGGTATTGTATCATCAAATAAAAATCTAGAATAAATAAGAAGAAAGAACCTTTCATATTGTATTTATTAGGTACGTGCAAAATGAATGCCGATGCTCAAACTGTCTTAACAATTTGACCCTTCCCTTTACTTATAAATTCAACAAAAAATCAGGAAAATTAACCAATTTTAATGAAATTTTCAGTATTTAATGATCACGGAATATAGTGAACCAATTATTTTTATTTATATCTTAGTAAAAATGTATTATTTTGTTTAAACAAAAATACCTTTACTAAAGTTATGGTTTTCAGTATTAAAAAAAAATGCACGAATTTATTTTTGCTTTTGTTTTATGAAAAAAAAAAGCCTGGTAAATTATAACAATTAAAAGAAAATGACAGGTGCATTACGAAAAAGGCCCCTAAAGTCCGTATTAATCAATTCGATATAACTCGAAGAAAAAATTAATTTCTCGAAGTACCGATATTATCATTGAATTAAGCATTGTTTAGTTAATATTTTTACACACAAAAATTATAATTGCAAAAAATTTCTTCTTTTTTTTTATTTATAGATTTCGCATAATTTTTATATGTAATTCTAATATTTTCCTCGCTTGCATAAATGTGAAACTTTCGGCGTAACAGAATTTTTATAATGATCTTGAAAAATAAAACTTTTTTTAAATTTAAAAGCAAGAACATATGTTACGTTGTTGCTCTATATATAATAAAGGGTTGTGTGTTTGATGCGTCATCTCTAATAATGGATTAGAAGAGATGACGTGTTATATTATATATTTATGTTGTATCATAAAGGGAATCGTGTGTGAGTGACATGTATTTTCAGAACCTACCTCTGCTTCTTCGATGTTGGACCATCTGGAATTTTCTCGTCCTGGAGGGAGACTTGATACCTGTTTTTGGATGAAGATTCAATCACTCCAAGACTAGGAATTAGTTCTATAGTTTTTATTTCACTTTTCCCAGATGTCCTGCAGAAGGTGGAAGTGAAATCGGCCTGTGTGGGTTCTTCTTCTACACACGTCATCGTTCGTCCCCCCCCCCGTGAAGAGGATGAGACAACGGGAAGCCGTCCGTTGTCTTCTATGTCCAAATCAAATCTCAACGATTCAGCTAACCTGATCACATGACTCACACGCAATCAAATCAGCTGATCTTTTACTTCCGGCCAACGTGTCTACACTATAACTCACCTCTTCCCTTCTCTCTCTCTCTTTATCCATCTCTCTCTCTCTCTTCCTTAACATATAGAAAAATAATTAAATTAAAATTGATAAAAATAGGAATGTACGGATGTACATCTGGGAGAATAAAGACAGCACCCCTACATCCCTATAACTACCTGACGTCGTTTTTAAATACTCTTTCGACTGTCTGAAATTTTGGGCTTCCGTATAATGCATGTGACGAGGACTTTGTTTTCTTTTGTTTGAACGAAGCTAGAATTTCTCGCTTTTGGGAGCTAATTTAGCGGTTTTGTATATGTGTTTGTTTTTTATTATTTGATTCAATATATTAAGACTTTACTAATTATCTTTGTAATAGAACTAGAAAACTAATATTTATCTTTCAAATGATTTTTACAATGAACTTATTTAACTTCAAAATTTCGCTGAATTAGCTCACTGTGAAAACAGTTTTCAAATATATTTTTCTTTTTACTTTGGGAAATTAATTTTTCAAATACAATCAAAAATTAGTCGGAAATCTACAAAAAATTATGATAAATCGGTTTTCAAAATTAGGTCCACTTATCTTTATTTCTCTATTTTTGCCGAAAATAGTATTTATAGATTGAGCGACAAAAAGATGACGATAAAAATCGAATATAATTATTATGATTATTCGGACGATTTTTTAGATGAGGGTTGTTTAGTCATGTCATTTGGATTATTCGAATGTTATGTTCACCATATTTCGGTTCATGTTATCAAAGACGTTCTTGAGATGCATTTGGTCGAATTCGAGGATCTTTGTGTCAAATCGCGACCTTCGTAATATTTATAATTAAGGCCCCTGGACTGATAAATGATGTCATCGCTGAGGTCCTAGCAAGCAAGATCTGTCAAATAGTCAGACTATAAGTAATAAATTAAAATTATTTATAAAAATTAAAAATTGCATTAAAAAAAGGAAACATAAGAAACATGAAATATGCTTATGTTAACCCGTAAAAGGTTTCTGCCATTTCCGGGGTTGACTGAATATTCCCGCCCAACTCTAGAAAAATATACATTAAATATAGTAATGTTAACTCGTAACCGGTTTCTGCCATTTCCGGGACTGACTAAATATCCTACATCCCACTCATAAAAAATATACATTAAATATAGTAATGTTAACTCGTAACCGGTTTCTGCCATTTCCGGGACTGACTAAATATCCTCCAACCCACTCATAAAAAATATGCATTAAATATAGTAATGTTAACTCGAAACCGGTTTCTGCCATTTCCGGGACTGACTAAATATCCTACATCCCACTCATAAAAATATACATTAAATATAGTAATGTTAACTCGTAACCTGTTTCTCCTATTTCCGGGACTGACTTAATATCCTCCATCCCACTCATAAAAATATACTTTAAATATAGTAATGTTAACTTAAAGAGAAAAATAAGAAATGTTATGATTTGAACTGAAATTCATTCAATATTAAAAAAAAATTCAAAACGCAAGTTTTGTGTTTATGCGTTAAAAGTAATTAAATATTTAATTGTTTCACGGATTTTAAAGACGAAAACAAGTTTCTTACTTATAAATTACATTTAAAAAGAAGAAAAGAAAGGAACACGACTCCATTTATAGCAAAACTGAACTTTATTAAACATATTACAAAGATAACTTATTTTTTTACCGAGCTTAATTAGTTTTAGTGGTTTTATTGAATGTAAGATGTTTATTAGGCTCGATAAACAAGTAGTCTCCAACGTTACGCGAGCACAAAAGTGGCCGCTTGGGATCTTTTATATCTTTGAAATCTTGACAATAAGTTAAAAATAAAAATATATACAAAATACTGTTAGAAACCAAACCAATAAATGCCACAGAAACATATATCGGCTAAGTTTCCAACAGTATATTGTATATTTTTAGGCCCTTGTTGAGATTTCAAAGACATGAGATGCCATGGGGCGTTTTTCTTGTGCTCGTGTAACGTTCGACACTACTTGTTTTCTAACCTAATAAACATTTTACATTTAATAAAAACATTAAAAACTCATCGAGGTAGAAGTGTAACTTATCTTGCCTTTGGTAACATTTCTTTGTTTTTTTGTTTTGTTTTTTGTTTTTACCATTTTCTAGAATCTCTGTGGATTGTAAAACCAAGCCCAAAAATGCCGCTGTAGACTTTAATTAAACGTTCGATTTTTCTTTCCTGCTATTTTTTGTCTTTTAATATTATCATTCACTTTGCGAGGTAAAAAAACAAACAAACCAAAAACAAAAAAACAAAAACAAAAAAAAAACATTTTTTCAACTGTATCCTGCCGGGGAGTTACTAAAAATGTACGACCAAAATTATGCCCGATCAATGTACGACTGACTGCTCCTGCTGTTTGTCAGATAAAAACAACGTGTAAAGTTGCTTAAACCAATAGGAGCCAAATCTGACATTTAGTCGTGCCCGATTTTGGTCGTACATAAGGGGGTTTACTAAACTTGCACGACTAAATAGTTTACGATTATTTGCTTCTGCTGTTGATTTGCTGTTAAAACAAATTCGACACGAACGAACTACTGTGTTTATCACAAAAATAGAAAACTATTGTAAAAATCTATTGCGATATTATTGAAATAAAAAATAAGATGAATTTACTCAGACGTTTTAATCCAGAGGTTATTTTTTGGCAAATATATTTTTAGATTTGTATAAAAGTATTCACAAAAATAAAATCGTTTTAAGTATTCTCTCTTCAGCAGATAGTAAATACCTACATAAGTATTTATTAGCATAATTAACTCTTTAAAAAAAAAACAATTATTTTTTTACAATTCTGTGTACCACTTTCTCGCTTGTTTCGTTAAAAATCCTTTCTCGAGCTGTTAGACCTTAAAATTCCCTCCCGGGTTCTTACTTTCCTGACTGTTCTGATATGCAGAAGTTTAAATGTAACGTGAACAGACATCTCAACTCCTTGAAAATTATGTACCAGATAATAGCCCCCTACATCCATCCGGCACTGTGTCTTGTTTGTAGTGCAATAGCTATTTGTCAAGATTTCGTATATATTATTATAGTCGTGATTTCAAAAATTAAAAAAAAAAAACGTCAGCTAGTATCGAAACTGAACCTGTAGCATCCAAATCAGGTAACGTTTCCAATGTACCAACGTGACACGTGTTTGAACGGATGAAAAATTCACCCCTTCTCTTTGTGTGATTATGGGAAGGTTAGATATCCTTTTGTTGTTGTAGTACATTCAGCATAGGTGTAGTGGGATGTGTTATTTTGTGTTTTTTTTTAATTCTATATTTCGGATATTAAGTTATTTTTAAACACGATTTTGTGTACATGTAATTAAATCCTAAAAGACAGGCAATTATTTGGCACATTGGATTGGAAAAATAATTCTCAGTTTTTAAGGGTTTAATTAGTCAACGCAATTTCGACAGTTTCGAGTTTAATTAGAAAAAAAAACAGGTAATAGTCGATAATAATGACAAGGATTTCTACTTTTTACAAAGATTTTCTAGTGTTACATTGTTATTGCGTTACAAAATTCAAATTTAAAAAAAAAATGTCACTTGTAAAATTTATTTGCCAAAAAAAATCTCTCGGCTGAAAAGTGTGACTGTAACTAAATTCGTTTTTTTTTATTTCAGTAATTAAAAAATAAACTCGTTTATTATTATATTTTTTACAAAGATTAAAAAGTTAAAAAAAAAGAAAGTGGCACACTGATAGGTTCATCAGAATTTTGAGAGAATTTTTGACACCCCAAATAAGATAAAAAATAAAAAAACTCGTAATTTCTCCTTTTAAAATGGGTTGCTTAGTATCTGTATGAAATATACTTCCAAAATAAACTATTAAAGTTGTTTAAAAAATAATAGAAATATTATTTTTTATTTAAAAGAAAAAACAGTGTTTATAAAGTGCCGGTGCGCGTTCAAACAGCTAATTTTTTTACGCATGAAATCAATCGAAGTTTACGAGTGAAAGTTTTTTCAATTTTTTAAACTTTAAAACTCTATCGAAATTTTTCTATTGGTTCAATTTTTACAATATTTTTAGGATCAATGTAAAATTTTATGCTCTTTCCAATAAACTGAATATAATATTTTAGGCAAACATTTTCTTAAATTCACATCCCCCCATTTTGAAATGTCTATTAAAAATTAAATAATTAATTTATGTGCCAAAGTTTTATATATCACAAATTGTAAGATAAAAGAGCAATAAATAAAATATTCTAATTTAAAACAAAAAAAGAAGTGTTTTTTTGGGGGGGGGGGGAGATTTACCTGTAAAGTCCAAAGTGTAAAACCTTTTTTTTTAAACCACGTTGATTTTTTTTAAATGAAATCTCATGTTATGCTTATGTCATCAAGTAAATACCGGACGCTGGCGGCAATTTTTTCTATTTCATTCAATGTTTTCTTTTTAAAATATTTTTTTAAAAAATCAAGTCGATAAAGTAGAAATAAGATATAATAATCAAAATCTCGTGTATTTCATTAAGAGAATTAAAAAAAATCAGTTGACTGGATTTTTTGTTTAACGGGAAAAACTTATAAGTGAATGTGTGCTTTTTTAACTACGGAGGACGAAAAATACTAATTTTGGTTAACAGCACGCAATAAAAATGAGACATTAATTATGTCCCTTTAACGAATCCGTATTTGATAAATTGCAAATTAGCAGTAGCAGCGCTTTAAACTTATGGCGCAAAAACGCGTTACGAAAATGCGATTTTCTACGACCCTCGCTTTAAAAAATCCTTTTATTTAAAAAAGTACATGGAATATAAAATATAAATATAGACAATTCTTATAAATGAAGAATGGAAGTACCCATTGCTTAGTTTTTTTTACTGGTAAGTAATTTTTTTTCATTTATATATACTTAATAGATTTTGGTACCATTTAAAATTTGTTGAATTTCGTGAAATCTTTTTTTAAGAAAATCGATGAAAAAAAATATTGTTTTTTCTTCGATTAAACCTTTCATTATTTTAAAATTGGTCTTTCCTTATTTTATTGAAAAAAAATTACGGTTTGAAATTACATTTTCATATTGATTATAAGCTTCGAAACAGAGACAGTCTAATATAATCAGATGTTTATTCAAGTTTTCAATGGCGGCTTCTGATACGCCTAGCACACCGAGTTGGAAAAAAGTCTTAGTCTTTAAGAATTTGCCAAAAAATAATCGTTACTAAGTCGTTTTATTATTTATTTTAATAACAAGATATTTTGCGCTAACCGACTCAGTAGATCGCCCGTGTAAGACGCGATATTTAATAAAAATCGAGAGATCTTTTAGTAAATATATTTTTAGGTATGGACTTAAAAAGATATTTGCCAAAAAATAACCTCCGGAAACTTTTGAGTAAATTTGTTTTATTGTTTATTTCAAGACTGTTTTACGATATTTTACGCTGACGGAGCCAGTCGATCGCCTGTGTGGATGTTGCTTTAATCAGCAGCAGCAGTCGTACATTGATCGTACATAAGTTTTAGTCGTGCCGCTTTTTTACACTAACAATCATGCAGTTAAAGAAATAATAATAATAATAATAATAATAATAATAATAATAATAATAATAATAATAATAATAGCGGGACGTGTGGAAATTCCACAGAAGACTCATTCATACATAATATATTGATGTTGGCATTCTGTACATGTTCAGTGTAAATAGAGACGCTCTGATATAATTATGGCTTTCTTTTTTTTACGCGGTGGTCACCACTTATCAAGGCCCGGAAGCCACTCAGGGATAAGGGTTATTGCAAGTACAGTACGTTAGTGTGGAGATTTGATGAAGTGTTTACTTAAGGGGCGGTTAATTAGGAATTTGTTAACGTTGGACTTGAAGAAATCCAAGTTGTAGTCAGGTGGGAAGCAGGCAGACGGAACAGAGTTCTACAGGCGTGCAGTTCTAAGAAAGAAGCGTTGTTCATGGAATCCACGTTTTGATTTAGGCACAGATAAAGAGTCATTGTCAAAACTGCAAACGTATTTATCTAAGCTAGCACCAACGATCGGTAAAGCCCGGTCGTATAGTACACTTAAATATGATATTTTAATTCTTGCAGATTTCGTATATATTATTATAGAGTTAATGTTCTATCGATTTTTATATGTTATATGGTTGCGATTTTAAAAATAAAAATATATCCATATGACATGGGTGCATTAGCTTGAATCGAAAGTGAAATAAAAGCTTATGAAAAATTCCTGATAAAATTATTTATAAAAAACATAGATAATTTAAGCGCAATTAGCTATAGTCGAAAACGTAACCAAAACTTATGAAGAATTATTGGTAATATTATTTATGACATGAAATGAAAGAACAT
>NC_136509.1:99848029-99948029 GCF_053919585.1 Euprymna scolopes
ATATTTCTATAGAAATATATTTTATATAATATATATCAATCCTTATTTAAGAAGCTCAATGTAATTACAGAGCAATATAGAGAATAAATGACAAAAAGTTATCTTCCGAAATTCATGATGTTGACCATCTTATAGTTTATTCCTTTAATTCAGTTGACTTATACAATTCTTGACAGCATCTGTTTCGTAGTAATTGATTTTGCGCTACGAAACAGATACTATCAAGAATTGTGTAAGTCAACTGAATTAAAGGAATAAATTATGAGATGGTCAACATCAGGAATTTTGGAATATAACTTTTTGTCATCTATTCTCTCTCTCTCTTTCTCTCTCTCTCTCTCTCTCTACATATATATATACATACATATATGTGTGCATATATACACACATATATATATGTATATATATATATATATATATATATATATAACTATATATATATACTAGCAAAAGTACACGTCGTTGACTGGGTTCAAAAACAGCCTACAGAAAATGGACTCTTATTTATGAAAGTATGATAGGTTATGAAAAGGAAGGGTTGTAAAGAGATAGCTTCGAATTTGAGGGTATCAAAACCAAAGCAAAATATGATGAAAGTAAAAATAAAATAGATAAACCCCATAATGTATTATACCATACCTGTTCACACTGAAATACTTATCACAATATTCTGTGGATCTATATTTAAAAACCTTGTTAAACTTTGTGACATATTTCCATTCTATGGAGGTCAGGCGCGAACGAACACCCCATAATTTTATTATATCATATTTCTTCAAACTGAAACATAATTATCAAAGTATACTTACGCAGATAGATATGAAAAGTCTTTATTAAAGTGTGTGCCTATTCCTATTCTATGGAGGCCAGGCGCGAACGCAGACGCCACAATTTTATTATACTATCCCTATTTAAGTTAAAACATACTTATCAAAGTATTATTATGTAATCTATATCAAAAACAATTGTAAACGTTTTTTTTTTATTTTTAAATTTTGTATTTCCATATTTGTGGATCAGGCGCGAGCGCAGACCCCACAATTTTAATGAATCATCATTATACCAGATCAAACATACCCATTCCTGTGTCTCGATACATCTATCATTATATGTGATCAGTTTTCTATAATAGTCAACAATATAGGAGACTATTCGTGACCAGACACACACACACACACACACACAGATGTTCAGCTTTATATTATATATATATATATATATATATATATATTTACTAGCCGATTTACACAAGTTTTTTTTTATCTACACAATAGTAATTGTCATTGTGGCATTGTTTTAATATTCATGAAATTACAGTTTCTAAACGAAAACTTCTGGTCAAACAACATTTCTTGTTGATGTGTTTTGGAGTTCCTCTTCTTGAAACTTCCACAGAAAACATGCCGTGAATGAAACGTAGGTTCGTCAGATCAATTCCAATAACTTTGAATGTTTGCCCTTGACTCTTATTGATGCTCATGGCAAAGCCGGGCCAGAAGATGGGAGACATTCCAGAAAGCTCAATTAAATTCACAAACTCTGTAGGATATTTCAGTGTCATCCTCATCTACAGTAATGTCAATAGATTTGCAAAGCTTTTTTCTGTTCGTGAAAATCAATCATTAGCCAATTATTTAACATGTTGACATTCGAATTTCAATGGAGAAACAATTCTTGGCGAGCAGTAAAATTTTCCTCAATTTCTGGCCAGTGTGGATTACATGGCATAATGACAAAATAGTTTATATATAAATCTGTTAATTGATTTGGATCTTTATCGCCAACAAGTAAACTATCATAAAATTGAAGTCATTTTCAGCATGTAGAGCGTTCTGGTCTCTTCTCAAAAACTAATCTTTCATTTTCTATTTTTAGTGTGCTGATAGAATTGCTGGAAGAGTCGCCTTCCAAGCAAGAAATAATTCCCTTCTCTGCACATAATATAGAAAGGGTACAACTACAATTGCGTTATTTTGCAACAATTTGTCCCTTGCAAATATATGTGGTAGCCATCTTTTCTATATCGAAACAATAAAACCATCTTTTCTATATCGAAACAATAAAACCATCTGTTCTATATTGAAATAATAAAACCATCTTTTCTATATCGAAACAATAAAACCATCTTTTCTATATCGAAAAATAAAACCATCTTTTCTATATCGAAACAATAAAACCATCTTTTCTATATCGAAAAATAAAACTATCTTTTCTATATCGAAACAATAAAACCATCTTTTCTATATCGAAACAATAAAACCATCTTTTCTATATCGAAACAATAAAACCATCTTTTCTATATCGAAACAATAAAACCATCTTTTCTATGTTGAAACAATAAAACCATCTTTTCTATATCGAAACAATAAAACCATCTTTTCTATATCGAAAAATAAAACCATCTTTTCTATATCGAAACAATAAAACCATCTTTTCTATATCGAAACAATAAAACCATCTTTTCTATATCGAAACAATAAAACCATCTTTTCTATATCGAAAAATAAAACCATCTTTTCTATATCGAAACAATAAAACCATCTTTTCTATATCGAAACAATAAAACCATCTTTTCTATATCGAAATAATAAAACCATCTTTTCTATATCGAAACAATAAAACCATCTTTTCTATATCGAAACAGTAAAACCATCTTTTCTATATCGAAACAATAATACCATCTTTTCTATATCGAAACAATAAAACCATCTTTTCTATATCGAAACAATAAAACCATCTTTTCTATATCGAAATAATGAAACCATCTTTTCTATATCGAAACAATAAAACCATCTTTTCTATATCGAAACATAAAACCATCTATTCTATATCGAAACAATAAAACCATCTTTTCTATATCGAAACAATAAAACCATCTTTTCTATATCGAAACAATAAAACCATCTTTTCTATATCGAAACAATAAAACCATCTTTTCTATATCGAAACAATAAAACCATCTTTTCTATATCGAAACAATAATACCATCTTTTCTATATCGAAACTATAAAACCATCTTTTCTATGTCGAAACAATAAAGGATACGTCAAAGGATCGCAGGATCGATGTAATTCTCTTAAGAACTATATCTCTGTTTGTGTAGGCTCATTTAACATGAAATTTGCAACTTCAGCCCTGGTTGATGCATTAAAACGCCGCATATGTTCTCCCTGGAAGCACTTCTTTTCCAAAGTTACAATTTTCTTGTCATTGATATTTTCTTGTTGTATTGTCTCTAGTGCTGCCTTTAATGTCGTTTTCATTTAACCAGAGTGTAACTCTTTTTAAGATCTCATCATTCAAATGTTGATGCACTTCCCTCGTTTTCACTTGATCTTTATAAGTATCCAAAAAATGTACTTGGATATATCTTACTCGTCCATCTACAGGTGGTAGCAGTGATCCTAGTTGATGATAAATTTGACCTTGGATTTTTACAGACGGATTCCGACCCTGAACAGATGCATCTTTGTGACTGAAGCTGGTCATGACAAAGAGAATGTCATATTCCCAACTTCACTTAACAAACATGCTTGCTAAGTGAAGTTTGCCCAGTACACAGATCATGTAGCACCAGAGGCAGAGATGGAAGTGGACGCGGTGTAACTTTTCCATTGCCGCAACAAAGTCCTGGCGATTCTCCTTTAAATTTTTTTGTACTATTCTGACCAAATTGACACATTTTTCATATATATATATATATATATATATATATATATATATATATATATATATATATATATATATAAAATAAAAATAAATATTACAATTAAATTTACCAAAATGATCCAAGATGGTAAAATTAACGTATAATATAAATATTAAAGTATTAATATTTATAAAGTTATCTCAGCCAGATGTAAAAGCTCGATAAAACCAAATAGGAGATAGAGCTTATAATACGAGCAAACAGTTAATAAAACATGCTATAAAACACTTTGAAAAAGAGTTAAAAACATATTTAATCTGAAAAGGAAACACTTGATAAGTGGATAGTCCTTAATCCGCGGAGTTTCGAAGAAATACTTTCCTCCTCATCAGAGGGTAGGAATTACCTTTTCAGATTAAATATGTTTTTAACTCTTTTCCAAAGTGTTTTTTAACATGTTTTATTAACTGCTTGCCCGTATATATATATATATATATATATATATATATATATATATATATATATATATATATATATATATATACATATATATATATATATATTACATAAAAGTCACTTTGTGTGTTTGTGTGAGTCCTTTTCTCATAGGTCCCGAAACGGCTGAGCCTATCTTTTGCAAATGTTACACAGAGGCATGCTATACGGTTAAATGGTAATAAACGAAAGGAACACAAAACTTTACAGGCAAAGCGAGTTGAGCAATAGTGGTGGGGCGTGTTGGCATACTTCCCCCTTGGCCGCATGCCAATCTCTCTCCTGGGCACTGGTACTCGATACCGGAAGTGATGTCACTAGAGGAAGTGACGTCATGAGAGTCCATTAATCCATGGAAATCCATTAATCCATGAACAGTGTTTTGTCCAGAAATTCATCCGATAAATATCAAAAATCTAAAAAATTCGATCTTAAAAATAGCTTTTCTCTTCTATAGATAAAAAAGCATAATTTTTACACGGGAATATTTTGCGTTACACCGGCCAAAGTGAGTTAATAAAATTTCGGCAAATCATTTATTTTTAAAATAAAAAAAGAAGATAAATTATAATCTAGAAATATAGCATCTCGGTAGAGCACTCGACTATGGATAGAATGATTCTCTGTTCAAGCCCGAATGTACCTCACTATTTTATTTTAGTTTTTTTCTTATAAATAAGTTCAATTTACGATAAAAGAAGAGGTACCATTTTAAATCGCCGCAAATCATTTGCAAATAAGTTTGCATATTTTAAAACTAAACATTAATCAGAAGTGACTCTTACAGGGAATGTAGTGTCAAGCGCAACTATCAACTGACGTGATGTTGTAAATAAACATGGACGCAATCTGATGAACGACATTATCATTTAAAAAAATGTTTTTGCGAATTAGTCCACAAGGCAAATTATTCTTCGTAATACATAGTAATTAATAGAGGACGGATTCTATAATAATACACATGCTATCTGCACGAATTAAAATATCATGTTTAAGCGTCCAGCTAGTATATATATATCTATCTATCTATCTATCTATCTATATATATATATATATATATATATATATATATATATATATACAGGGCAGGTGCTCGTCTGAACTTCAATCTCTGGTCCCCCCTCGCCAATCTTTCACGAAAAACACCCGTCTAGCTGAATCCACTGTGAAAAATTTCCCCCACTCTATATCTGTGCCTAAATCAAAACGCGGATTCCATGAACAAAGCTTCTTTCTTAGAACTTAACGCCTGTGGAACTCTGTTCCGTCTGCCTGCTTCCCTCCGGACTACAACTTGAATGTCTTCAAGTCCAATGTTAACAAATTCCTAATGAACCGCCCCCTTAAGTAAACACTTCATCAAATCTCCACACTAACGTAATGTGCTTGCAATAACCCTTATTCCTGAGTGGCTTCCGGGCCTTGATAAGTGGTGATCACTGTAAAAAAAAAGGGTGTCCGTAAAGTTACTATACAGTCTTACAAGTTACTATACAGACAAATAAACCTGTAAAAGAAAGAAATATTAACTATTAATACAAATATAATACAATAAAACAATAAGACTGTATAGTAACTTTACGGACACCCTGTATATATATATATATATATATATATATATATATATATATATATATATTAAGTAATGTGATTGATAATTTAAAATTTAAAAATCAAATTATAATTAAATTAAAAATCCGTTTCATGATGAATTTTAAAATTTTAAGACTAATTATCCCCCTTACACCCGTTAAATAAAAATAAAGAAAATATGACAACTATCTCCCCTTACAACATTCGAAATATAAACCGTAGCGTCTTTAAATCAAAAATACGCTAACGGAAATAATTTATTGCACGGGTGTCCCCCCCTTTTTTAAATTCATCATTCAATAAGGTAAAAAGCTATAGCAAACATATAAATGAGTATTTTAACCATAGTTCCTGACTTCAAAAAGCGAAAAATTAAAAGTTAAATTTCTCTCTATATTTTTTTTTATATATATACCTTTATATCTATGTATATGTATATATGTGTGTCTATTTTTTCATATATATTCATATATATATTTGAAATGTGGTACTGAATCAAACTTATAATTTAAATTGAAATCTATATTTTAATCTATTTCTTTTCTATCTCTAACCCATATTAATTTTCTTATAAATTTTAAATCCATACCTTTTATTTCATTTTTTTTTTCAGATACATCTACCTTACTTTTAATGCTAGGTTTATTTATGGTGTCTTTTAAATTTAATAAAAATCCTTCAGAATTTGCTGACGAGGAGACCTTGCTTATTAAAAAGTATATGTAATTATTGTACGTAACTTGATGTCTACCACAATAAAAAGCATTGTTTTCCGAAACGATCGTACAGATAATTGATTTTGTTGTTGTTCCTTCTTATGAAACGGATTTTTAATTTAATTATAATTTGATTTTTAAATTTTAAATTATCAATCACATTACTTAATATTGAATTAGCTCTAGGATATTTACCTATCGAGCTTATTATATATCTAAATTACAACGAGCACCTTCTCTTTCCTGTATTTTAATTAAACTAGTAATTTCACTGTTACATTGAAATACACTCAGCTCTTTAGACTATTGTTCTAATCTCCTTTAAATTATATATATATATATATATATATATATATATATATATATATATATATATATATATATATATATATATATGGGTTTGCGTTGTGGTAGCGTTATGAAACGTTCAGACTTTCCTCGCAGGAATTTACCAATCTTGAAAATGGCGAGTATCGTATTTTATATCCCAATTCTACAGTTCGTTCCAAGTAAAAAAAAAAATCACAAAAGTTGACAAGGGAGTGCTACATTCCAATGTAAAAGATTGGATTCTAAAAGTTGCGAAGAAGCACTTTATTTGCAAGTCACATTCATATGTTGCCTTTACTGTGAGTGATTCTCGAATGACAGGAAGCCTGGAATTGATTGTCCCTTCTGCAGTTCCTGCCATTATTGCAGAGGGAGTGGCAACTCTTATACCGAAACAATCTACATACACGAACATTATCCTAATGTGAATAGTCTGCAAGAAAATAAAAGACATGTTATCATTTTTTTAATATTTTTTATTCATTTTATATTGTTATTAAGAATCAAAAGTCTTCGACATATGTATATAAAATCAGCTTTATTTATTGAATTATATATATATATATATATATATATATATATATATATATATATATACAGAGAGAGAGAAAGAGAGAGAAAGAGAGAGAGAGAGGTGAGTGTTAGAAGGTAACTCAAATGAAAAGGATAGAATGTCTTCGATGCATATATTTATCTCTCTCTCCCTCTCTCTCGCTCTCTCTGTCTGTCTGTCTCTCTCTCTCTCTCTCTCTAAATATATATATATATATATATATAATATAAAGCTGAATGTCTGTGTGTGCATACGTGTGTGTGTGTCTGGTCACGAATAGGCTCCTATATGGTTGACTATTTTAAAAAACTGATTACATATAATGATAGAAGATGTATCGAGACACAGGAATGGGTAGGTTTGATCTGGCAGAACGGTGGTTCATTAAAATTGTGGGGTCTGCGTTCGCGCCTGGTCCACAAAGTATGGAAATAAAAAATAAAAATAAAAAAAAAACGTTTACAAGTGTTTTTGATATAGATGTACATAAGAATACTTTGATAAGTATGTTTCAACTTAAATAGGGATGGCATAATAAAATTGTGGTATTTGCGTTCGCTCCTGGCCTCCATAGAATGGAAATAAGCACAAACTTTAACAAAGACTTTTCATATCTATCTGCGTAAGTATTCCTTGATAATTATGTTTCAGTTTGAAGAAATATGATATAATAAAATTATGGGGTGTTCGTTCGCGCCTGACCTCCATAGAATGGAAATATGTCACAAAGTTTAACAAGGTTTTCTAATATAGATCGACAGAATATTGTGATAAGTGTTTCAATGTGAACAGGTATGGTATAATAAATTATGGGGTTCATCTATTTTATTTTTACTTTCATCATATTTTGCTTTGCTTTTGATACCCCCCAATTCGACGCTATCTCTTTACAACCCTTCCTTTTCATAACCTATCATACTTTCATAAATCAGAGTCCGTTCTCTGCAGGCTGTTTCTGAACCCAGTCAACGACGAGCACTTTTGCTAGTATATATATATATATATATATATATATATATATATATATATATTGTTACTAATAAGAGAATAAGAGTAACCTGAGAATTCACACTTCTATGCAATGATGTACTGTGTGAGCTAGTGTTTCATGATATATTCCGGGGAAAATCCTCTTTTTCAAATACGGGTGTTTCAAATCCTGAGATCGCAAGTATGAATAAGGAAGCAGAAAATATTTCAGCAGAATGAATTAAACTTATTTATTTATTTATTCAATGTTAAAAGCGAATTCATATGTGTTATTTATGTAAATAAATTTTCTCTATTTTCTATTATTTATTATTTATTTTTGTTCATTCTTATTTTACGATTTCTGTTATTATTTTTCTATGCTAATTGGCACGGAGTGACATCTGCAAAGTGCATCCACATATGCACATACACAGACCCTGACAAATATACATGCACGCATGTACACGCACATACACACATATATCAATACGTGTGTATATGGTTATATATATATATATATATATTATATTTCAAAATATCATTTTTATTATTATATTAATATTTTATTAATAAATTAACTTTTTTCAAACTTTATTTATTACTAAGTTTTGTGTCATATATATATATATATATATATATATATATATTATTTTTGTATTTATTCATTTAATTTATGTTTATTTAATATATTTTGCTTAATTATTTATTTTATTGTCAATAATATATAGAAACTGATTCATCTGTATCGTTTATTGACTGGTGTTTTGTTTATTTTATTTATCTATTTATTGTGATCGACGGTTGGGGACGAAGCGTTGCAGAAAATGAAACTGAGGCGACGTAGTGGTTTAAAATCTACAGAACGAAACATCGGAAATGTTTGCATAAAAGAAGCTTTGCTCATTTTTAAGTTTTTAAGTTAGGCAATGAAACCAATATCAGATCCGAACTTGGCTCACCATTCATATTATATATATATATATATATATATATATATATATATATATATATATATATATATATATATATATATATATATATATATATACACGTTAGGTCGTTGCAAAAATAATGCTATTTTTTGACTTGCAGTTGAACGTCAAAAAACGAAAAATAGGCCTTTGTTCTGTAAGTGCCTGTCATTTGACTGGTTAGAGCGATGGAAACTAGGAAGCTGATTGACTAACTAAAAATTCAATTGAATATACGTATATAAAAACGCGAGACTACAACAACTCTTCACATAAGCCTGACGAATTCTAGTGTGGATGAAACCTGGAATATTCTGTGTAGATTAAGTGCCATATATATTTTTCTAACTTACTATATATATATATATATATATATATATATATAATTTTTATTAATATTTATATCTCTTGATAGCTAACTCGTTAAGTATATATTTTACACCAAACATCATATATATATATATGTTTGCCAAATGTTTCACGAATGCGCATGCGTGAATGATTCACATTATAGATTCCTTATGTTAAGGATAAGTAAGTTTAAAAACACTTTTTATTGATTGTGTCAAGCTGGTGTAATGATTATCGTAGTTGATTCACTGTCTTTATGTTTTGGTTTCGATCTTAGCTCGAGTATTTTTTTTTACTTACAAGAAATGAATTGTTTAGAAAAAAAATGCATAATACTCGCATGTACATGTCTCAGTTTCTTTCCATCTCTTAACTTTGTTTACTTAACCTTACGTTTAATACCTCCGTATTTCGCTTTATAATAAATAAGAATTCTGAATTAACTAAAATATAATATTTATGGGTATTTTACAAACAGGCAACGCCGGGCGGCCTGCTAGTATCCAATAAAGAACGAAACGAATGCATATCATGCAAAAACACTCAGCAAGAATATGCATTCATGGTTGGCGAAACAGATTTACATACGCAATGTAGTCAACGAAATATTTTTTTAATATTTCGTATACTTTTCTAATGTTTATACAGAAGAAAATATTTGGGAATATTTCGTTTGCATGCAGGTGCGTTTTTTCTTCTGATTATTGCCATAGTTACATATTTCTTGCGTGTTAATTTAATACAAAGTTTATATTCAGACATTTCTTATTTTCGTTTCACCTGCCTAGAGTTATTATTGATTAGTTTATACCACAACGTGTCCCTATCAATTTGCCTGCTCACGAGGGTAGAGTTAGACACAAGACTAGTTTTTAATGTGGGTAAAAGCTAGCTTCCAAAAAAGATGCACTATGTATTATGAAAAAAAAAATGCCTCAGTCTTGATTGAGTTTCCCTTCACTTATCGAGGACAGAAAACGACGAAACGTAGTCTCAGAACATATACTACACTTTGCTCCTCACCAAATTAAAAAAATTATGCTCCTGGCCTTTTTTAGAGAAAGATTGATAATTTCTATTAGTCGTATTATTCGGACTACAGTTCTTATTTGGATTGTTATTTTCACAACGTTTCAGCCGATGTATCGTTTGACTTTTTTCAGGTGCAAGTTGTCGAACTTGAAATACTTTATGACTATATGCAGAATCTGTATAGAATTTCGAACAGAACCTGTTATTTAAATAATGGGGAAAACTTGTTCTCGTTCCATCAGGCATGATCATTAATTAATTTGTAATTGTATTCGTAGTATCGCCCCTGTCGATATGACTGTGATGCAGCCGATAAAAGTGCGAAGTTATAATCAGTTCTTAGTGACAGTATTCTAGAGGATGAAGGTTCAACTCCCTGTAACAACAAACAGATGGCGTCCACACAATTTTTTGGTTGAAATCTTTTAGTAAGTCAGAGAAATATACATCTGGCCAGAACATATAACTCAAGTTTTTATTCAACAGTGCTCAACAAGAAGATAGAGCTAATTTCTAAAATTGAACAAGTGTTGTATTCCAGTGGAGGGATGTATATATTCTATACATATACACACGTGTATGTAACGAGTGTTGAATGTGCGTCTGTTCTTCATACATATATTTACGTGTGATCGCCTTGTTTTCAAAATGTCACAAAACAACTTATCCGCTGTATCTTCACATATAACGACAAATAAGGTAACAGAATAAACATCTTTGTCTCTGGCCAGACAAAGGAAGTACATACTTTCACAAAAATGGCAAATATGTATCGGATATTGTTACCAGTTATAGAGATCGATTTGATCACTAGTTGGAAACAGCGTCACCGGTTTGTAGGTTGCATGTTCGATATTTCACATAGGCTGTTATGTTGAAGGTCGGAGGTTGCCATTAGCAAGTGAGACGTCGTAATAAACAACCAACAATAAAAAAGCAAGTTTACGAATACATTTAAAGAATACATACATTTACATATATACAAGGATTATTTATTTACACGGAGAAGAATTCAACAATGCAGCGCGTGTTTGTGTACATGCGTGTGTGTGTGTGTCATGCATGAAGTAAAATGTCCGTTGTGCGTATGAGTCTATTGTATATACGTGTATGAAGTTAGAATATTCGTTGCGCGTATATATTGTGTATTCATTATGTATGCGTATGTGAATGTTTATGAGAGTTCGTTGATGTATACATGTATATTCTTTCCTACCTTGAAAAGACACACGCGTCTGTCGAGGCACGTAAAAAAAATTGCTCGTCGAATCGACAGCTAGACGAGAAAAGGCGCGTGTTCATGTCGACGGCTAGACAAGGAAAGAGGTACAGCTAGGTGGCTAACGGAACACGAAGTAGAACGTTGTCTGTCGACTAAAACATTAATCACGACAAGGGCAGGTAAACGGTATGTAATTGAATAATATTTGTGTGCGTGTGTGCGATCTATGTAATTGCATATCAGTTCGAAAAGGCAGCTGCCCATAAATACCATTCTATGGGCTTACAACATCTGGCCAATTAGGGAACACACGGCCCATCTTTCATCTTATTGGACGGAAAGCTGAAGCGAGAATTCGGTAAATTTTTACGATGTGCCCCAGCGTCGTTTAATCCCTAATAAAAATTAAGATCTACTTGTTGTGCCTAATACGTTTAAACGACCTTTATGAACCATATGAAAAGATAAAATTTGGGGGAAAAAATAATAACATTTTAAAGTAAGGGATCACTTTCCTATACTAATTTAACGTAAAGTGATCACCCACTGTAAAGTGATCACCTAAAATTTTACCACAAACAACAGACCTTGTGTTTCTTTTCAGCACCCTTTATTTCAGAATTTTGTTCTCATCTTGGAAAGGTTAAACGCGGATAGAGTCCTTTCTACATCTTAATTACCGATCTATCCCCTGCTGGGTTCCATCACGTCTGTCGACTGTCTCTCCGGACCATCCATTACAGACTTAACTAAGGTTTAACTTAACTCGTTACGTCATGTATCTACAAAACCAAAATCCTTGTCTGGTCTTTTGTCACGTATTTATTAAAACGAAACATTCCAATCCGATATTGTTAAACATTCTTCTAAACATTTTATTGTGTTCCATATTTTCGGCTTAATTATTTCTACATTAAATTCCAATCCTATTTAAAAACATTCTTCCGTTATCAAAACCTATTGTTTTTATAACGGTGGTTATAAATACGATCGTCGAAATCATTAGTGTCATACCCTAACCCTCCTTATGGTCAAAAACATTTGAACAATTTCCATAGCATAGCCATTAGTTCAAATGCCGGTTACCCATCCCTCTGCCCAGGACATCCGACGTTGCCCCGTTATAATAAGAATATACAAGGGTATAAATAAAGAGTGAATGGAATGGAAGAATCAGCACGATCACTTTGTTTCAATGATTATTTAGTTCTATTGAAAGAATTTGTCAAGAAGAACATGTTTCTTAAACAGAGTAAAAAGATACACACGAAGCCCCTGTTGCAGTGGGAGACAGGAGTTCAAAAAGGCGAGGATGATAAAGTAGATAACATTGTTAAGGTGACTGTAAAAACAGACTTCTGGTTCAATAAATGATAAGATTTTTAAAAAAATAAAACAATGAAATTGTAAAACAACAACAAAAATGTTTTTCTTAAAAATTGATAATGAAATTAATTTTAATTTTAAACATGTTTTTTTTTTTAATTTTAAACATATTTTTTTTTTAATTTTTCTGTTTTTTTTTTCTTGAAAGATATAAAGAAACACCAACAGTTTTTGTTGGTTCTGTCTGTTTTTATTCTTGTAAATTCGACATGTATTTCTGTAATCGATTTCTACAGTTAGAAGCCACTTAGCACTTCAAAAGACGACATTTAGAAATAATCTGGGTCAATGTTACAAACACTCGATTAAATGGCAAAAAAATGCTTCACGTGCTGCAAAATAGTTTTTGACAAGGTGACAATCATCATCATCATCATCATCATCATCATCATCATCATCTGTTAATCTACTATTCGACATTCTGGCATTAATTGAATGCTTTTTTTTTTTTTAGAAATCGACTCCAAAACAAACCTATCTCTAGCTTCATCTTTTACTTTCTCTTAAATCCAGCATATAAAATAACCCTGCTACCTCAACTGTCCAACGAAAACAAGAACTCTTAACCATTCTTACAATATGACCAAACTAACACAGTCTCCTGTTCTGCGCACATTTTCCAACGCAAGGTTGCAACCATCATCATCATCATCATCATCATCATCATCATCATCATCATCATCATCAACAGCAACAGCAACAGCAACAACAGCAGCAAAGCAGCAGCAGCTTCATCATCATCGTAAGCAACAGATACGGCATCGCATCCAATGTTGGACGGTATATAAGTATATATACGAGTGTATTTTTCATAATGTCTCAATGAACAAAGTTAAAAAAGAAAGAAAGAAGAGAGAAAAAGTAAACGTGTGAAATTGAAAAGTTAAAAAATTAAATACAAGTGGCAAGTGAAGTACAGAACGACTAGAAACGAATTCCGAGATAAACGGAGAGCACATACAGCGCCTAGAATTTCCAAAATGGTCACCCATCTGATACTAAGCAGGCTCAACGTTGCTTAACTTCGGTGATCTGACGAGAACTGGTGTGTCAACGCGATTATGCTGTGTATATATATATATGATTTTAATATTTGCATTTTTAATCGACTTATATTTGTAATCGATTTTTCATCTACTTTTCGCCGTTTACTGTATTCTCACTTTTAATTCTCATTTTCGCTCCTTCGCACTTTTACTTCAACACCTGATGATGATTCGTGGACGAATCGAAACCGCTCGTGACAGCAACAATTATGGAACTTTTATTAATATTTTTGATTTCGATACAAAAAAGATTATACGGAAAATCGAAAAATTAAAAAAAGAATATTAAAGCAAAGTGTCTCCGTTGCATTTAACAATATTTGCTTGAATATATATATATATATATATATATATATATATATATATATATATATATATATATATATATATCAACAGAAGAGGACCATATAAAAACGATAAACAACCACAGAATTCGCGCATAAGCCTGAGGAATCCTACAGTGGATGAAACGCCGAATATTCAGTGTAGCTTAATCGCCATATATATTTTATAAATTACTAACTAGCTCTACCAACGTATTGAACACTTTTGAAGTAAATACTGTCAAGCGATGGACAAGTGCTTCTTTATGAGGGACATTTACGAGCACCAATTCGTAGTCTTGTTTATAGAGCTGCCGACTGTCAACTTGATTGTTTTGACTCTCCAGTGTATATCCGTTGATATCTTATATGGTTTTATAAAGAGTGGTGTGGTTTTCAGTTGATTAACTGTGTCAAACTGTGTCGGATATATACTTGAGAGTCAAACAATGATAAGAATATGCTGTTGTCATAGCCCTAATATGTGTTCTCCGTCATTCATTTGTTTTGTCTATTCCCTGCTTCACTCTTTCTACCTCGTTTGAGTCGTTGGTCTAGTTGTCTTCATAAGTTCGTTGTTTTAATGCCTCATTGCATTACAGTTCCATATTCTGTCGGGCTTTTGGAAATGGCTTTTGCTGGTTGTTTTCCTCCTATCCATTACCTGCGAGTTTTCAAGACTAAGGTAAATAAGCGTCTTCTCGTTTGTCGATAATCATCTTTTGTTCTTGTTAGCTCATTACATCAAGTGGCTTCCTGCCTTATCTGGCGCGATTTTCAGATAAAAGGAGAAGAGGTCTAGTAAGCTCTATCGATTCACTGTTTTGGTACCGCCTTGTAATACAGTTTTTTATACGAAGAGATGCAGTCTTGTGAAGCACTCTGCTTGCTTACATTTTTCGTCCTACCAATGCTAAGGCCAATGGGTATTTTTTGTTTTTGTGATAATCATTTCTTGTTCTCGAAAGAACCTTACATCAAGTGGCTTTACGTCTTATCTGGTGCGATTTCCATATAAAAGGAATGGAGTAATTACTCAAAGATCAGCGACCATGATGCCTTCAGCACTGACTTGAATTTTCCTCCTACCCTGGTCATTTTAAGATTAAGGCCCATAGGCATCTTTTGTGTTTGTGATAATATTTCATGCTTGGTAGTTTCTGAAATCAAATGATTTTATGTCTTGTGTCTTGTGTGGGGCGATCTCCATAAGATAAATACAAAAAAAAAATGGATCTCCATACGATAAATACAAAAAAAATAGATCTCCATAAAAAATACAAAAAAAAATAGATCTCCATAAGATAAATACAAAAACAAAAATACATCTCCATAAAATATAAAAAAAAGAACTCCATAAAAAATACAAAAAAAAGATCCCCATAAAAAATACAAAAAAAATAGATCTCCATAAAACATACCAAAAAAATAGATCTCCATAATAAATACAAAAAAAATCTCCATAAAAAATACAAAAAAAAGATCCCCATAAAAAATACAAAAAAAATAGATCTCCATAAAAAAATTGATCTCCATAAAAAATACAAAAAACAGATCTCCATAATAAATACAAAAAAAGATCTCCATAAAAATACAAAACAAAAGACCTCCATGAAAAATACAAAAAAAATAGATCTCCATAAAATATACAAAAAAAATCTCCATAAAAAATACAAAAAAAAAGATCTCCATAATAAATACAAAAAAAAGAAGATCTCCATAAAAAATACAAAAAATAGATCTCCAAAAAAAATACAAAAAAAAAGAAAATCTCCATGAGATAAATACAAAAAAAAGATCTCCATAAGATAAATAAAAAAATAGATCTCCATAAGATAAATACAAAAAAAAAAAAAAATAGATCTCCATAAAAAATACAAAAAAAAAATGCAATTTTCGAAGACAACAACTTAACGTGTAGATGACATAAAAACAACAACAATAAGAACAAAAACAACACCAATAAAAACAACAACAATAAACAAAAGCAACAACAAAGAAACAACAACAAAACCAAAAACAATAGCAATAACAAAAACACAACAATAACAACAACAATAACATCGAAAACAACAACAAAAACAACAATAACAACAAAAATAACAACAAATATATACAAAATAATAACAATAATAACAATAACAACAACAACAACAACCATAACAACAATAATAAAAACAAAAAAACAACAACAATAACAACAATAACACCAATAACAACAACAACAATGGCAATAAAACAAAAACAGTAAACCAACAATAACAATAATAAAACAACAACAATAACAATAACACCAACAATAACAACAATAACAACAACAATAAGAAAAACAACTATAATAAAAACAACAACAAAACAGCAAAAACAGCAGCAAAAAAACAAAAAACGACAATAACACCAGCAATAACTAAAACAGCAACAATAACAACAACAAAAAACAACAGCAGCATCAACAATAACGACAACAAAAAACAACAACAGCATCAACAATAATAACAACAACAAAAAAACAACAGCATCAACAATAACAACAACAATAACAACAACAGCAAAAAAACAACAACAGCAAAATACAACAACAGCATCAACAATAACAACAACAAAAAAACAACAGCATCAACAATAATAACAACAACAACAAATAACAGCAACAACAATAACAATAACAACAACAGCAAAAAACAACAACAACATCAACAATAACAATAACAACAACACTTGTTGTAAAAACAACAATCATAACAACAAAAACAACATAAACAGCAACAAAGCCAACAACAATAATAACAACAAAAACAAAAAAAACAACAAAAACAACAAAAACAACAACAACACTCGTTGTAAACATGTTAAGATTAGTCTTCGCAATTGCCGTTCATGATCGATAGGACATTTCATTAACAGGGTTGCCCTTTCCCATTGGCAGCATATCTGTTGGAAGCGCTTGTTTCACCTGACGAAAACACCTGTCGATAAGACCGGAAGGAAAACGTGACGTCAGCTTAATCAACAGAGAGACGACCACAGCAATTATTAACTCACAACAGTCGACGTAAGTTACGACTAATGGCCGACGACAGCAGCGCAGGATTTAACGTTGGAGAAGGCGGCGATGAAGTCAAGGAAGATGTGATGCAACTAATTATTGGCAAGGATTCCATTGTCTTTCCCAAGACACAAAATGGTTGCCAATGGTAACCACTTCATCATTCTTTTGAAGATATTCATAATAAAAAAAACTTATTTAGGTTCCATTTAAAATTCCATATTTTCCATTAAGTAATTTTTAGATTGGTACAGAATGTAGTTGTTGAACCTATTGTTACAATTTCGCAAAAATCGGAGGCGTAGTGGATAAAGTACTTGGTACAATTCAATTGTAAAGTTACACTCTTTTGGAGGTTGAAGGTTTAATCCCCAGTGTGAACGAAACTTAAAATAAAATTGCGAATTATTAAATAATTCGTAATTTTATTTTAAGACTTCTATGCAGTAATGGCTGATGGAAGGAGAGCATGCTACCTCTGTGGAATAAATAAAGAGGTTCGTTCAAAATTCCGTGAAGATTTCTGAGTTTAATAGAAAGATTCCCGAGTTCGACATGATACATCTGAAGAAGATCGGAGGTTAGACTGAAGAAAACGTTGTGAAAATCACACTCAAAATGTGAACAGTAGTCCGAAGAATCCAAATAATACGAGTAATCAATCCTGGTCTCCAAAAATGAAAAATGTGAAGTCGAGGGTATCTTATTGTTCGCACAGGAGCTTCCATTCCCTTTTTATCGCTTTTTGCTAAATTAAACTATGTATAGTCTATGTTACAACCCCTCACGCATAGTGTGTAATCTTCTTTTTTCTTTCTTTTCTTCTTCTTCTTCTTCTTCTTCTTCTTCTGTTCTAAAATCCACAGTGATCGATTTTAAATGCCTCCGTTCCGTCTCGAAAGACAAAGGATACCCCCTGTAGGAGCAGTTGCGTGTGTAATTGTGAGGCAAGGGTTGCAGAATCCAACCACAATTCTCCTGAATCGACACTGCTGAGTCCTTTGGCTAGAAGTCCAAAACAACTGCAGACAATGCCGAGATAAGCAGAGAGCACATATAGCACTTGGAATTCCCAAATGGTCACCTATTTTAGTACTGACCAGGCTCAACTTTGCTTAACTTCGATGGTCTAATAAGAACAGGTATGTCACGCGATCATGCCGTAATCAGTTTAAGAATGAACTTTGTATATTACATTTATTTATACAAACATTATTGTATACACATGTGCATACATGTTTCTGTTGCAATTTCTTTAAAGAATTAAATTGATAGGATTTTATACAACGAAGTTTGTTTCCCGAGAATAAAGCCCCCCTCTTCTCCATTACCCCTCCCACCCTTTCCTTTATCCTCTCTTTTGTTCTTTCTTTCTCTTTCCTTTTGTTCTCGTTCCTCCTTTTTCTTTCGTTCATTCTATTTTTTTTTATTGTTTTCTGTTCGCTCTCAAATTACAGAGAAACTTTTTATAAAAGAATGACTATCTAAATCTGGTTTTATTGTAAACTCTCTTAAGGAATTGCAGTGGAAACATGTATGCGCATATGTAGCCAAAAATATTTGTACGAAGGTCGTTCCAAAAGTAAAGCCTCCTATTTTTAATTAAAACAATTGAAGAGCTACGAAAACGAAAGAAAAGGTTTAATTTTTATAGAGTAATTCTGGTTTCTGATTGGTTGGTAGCAGAACGTGAATTAATTTGATTCGTCAGTTCCTAGCAGCAGTGATTATGCTGATGGGATGTCTCCTAGCGGCTTTCGCTGCAGGGAGACAGGGTAGTACATGTCAATGATTCGTCACTTGACACTCAGCCCATCAGGTGAGGGGCCGGGAACCGGCCCAGCACCTGTTGGATTGAGGTACACCGCCTGGGTAATACCTAGGAGGTCCACCCTCCCAGGCCTTGCCACCGGGCTTTCCGGTGGGGCAAGTTTATTGCTTGCTGCCTGAGGCGCCCCGACCGGGGAATGCCGACGGGGTTACTCAGGCAATTTTTAAAATTGCAGGAGTGCCCCTTCTTTAGGGGAGCCTGCGGGGTTCCCACTTTCCGGCCTTGTGCCACATTTTGCTGATGTGGGCAGCAAATAAATATCTACCCTTATTATGAATAGTGGGGATGTGTCTCCTAGCGGCTCTGGCTGCATGTAGAGTACTCGTCAAGGATCTGTTCTTGCCACTCAGCTCGACAGGTGAGGGGCTGGGAACGGGCCCAGCACCTGTCGGACTGAGGTACACCGCTTGGGTACTACCTAGGAGATCCACTCTCCCAGGCCTTGTCACCGGGCTTTCTGGTGGGGCAAGTTAATTGCTTGTCACCTGAGGCTCCCGGACCGGGACATGCCGACTGAGGTGCCCAGGCAATTTTTGTTGAGGCAAGAATGCCCCTTCTTTAGGGGAGCTTGCATGTTCTGTACTTTCTGGAGTTGTGCCACATTTTGCTGCGGTGCACAGCAATAAAATATCTACCCCTATTATGACTGGTGGGGATGTGTCTCCTAGCAGCTCTGGCTGCAGAGAGACTATGTAGAGTACTCGTCAACGATCTGTTCTTGACACTCAGCCCGACAGCTGTGGGTCCGGGAACTGGCCCAGTACCTGTCGGACCAAGGTACACTGCTCCCAGGCCTTGCCACCCGGCTTTCGGGTTGAGCAAGTTTATTGCTTGTCGCCTGAGGCGCCCCGACCGGGGAATGCCGACGGGGATGCCCAGGCAAATTCTTGAGGACAGAATACCCCTCCTTTAAGGGAACTTTCCTAGTCTCCACCTTCTGACCTTCTGTAACACTTAGGTGCAGTGGACACCAAACAAATATCTACACCCATTATGAATCCAAAATATTGCAACAGTGGTGCCATGAAAATAAAAAATTGAAGAGCTACGAAAACGGGAGTGGTGCTATGAAAATAAGCGACCTTTTGTGCCCCAGAATTTATTGTGCACGTAGACATCATTACCCTTAATTTCTTTTTACCAGGAATTCAATGACGGATCTCTGCTTCTGAAGTAACGTCATGACAGGAATTGCTCTCCTAGAGCCCTACACCGTCAATATCTGCAACAGAGTGATGAAACGCTCAGGTTATGGATGCATAAGTTCAGTGATCATAATAATGCAATTTGCAACCCCCCCTGATCCATTCAGGTGGAATAAAAAATAGGAGGCATTATTTTTGGAACGCCCTCGAATTAATAAATAAACATGCTATATTTACACTCTGCTTTTAATTGAGCACAGTCTGATAAACACTGGAGTTTCAGTGAATTTACATCAAGCAATGCAGTCTTCATATAAGTATACACACAGGCATACCTTAAGGTAGACATGAAGTTAAAGTAGTTTTTTTTTAGTAATTTTTTAAGGAGTAACCTCTTATCAAGCCCTGAAGGCCATTCGAGGATAAGGTGGACAAGTTAGTGAAATTCAGTAATTACAACAATACAGCATGCAATTCTGTCTGATCCATTCGGGTGGAATAAAAAATAGGAGGTGCTACGTTTTGAACGCTCTTCGTCATATCACTCTATGCTTTTCTAATAAAACTACTAAAGCATTGACACGACATATGTAATATGGTAGGATTCTGTATAAGATGGGGCGGGGTGGAAATATGATGTGTATTTATTGACGTGTGTATATATTTTGATCGTCTAGATATAAATGTGCCTATCGATCGTCTAGTGGTTGCTTAAAAAGGACATATAACAATTATTACAATTAATGGACAAATATTAGTTTCTGGGGTTTTACATCGACTAATGAAAAAACATACGTTGTCCATCTTTGGTTGATTTTGGTTTGACGGATCCTCAGAAAAGCTGCAAACAAAGATTCGTACAACCCGAAGCCTTGGTGGTATTACAGCAGCTTTATTTCGGCTGTTTCCCCTATTGGGAAGCTGTACGCTGGTCCTAGACTCGTACTACTGACATTTTACCCTACTCAGAGCCATTAGTGTCCGTGGACTGTCTTACTTCCTCTGACTACCGATTCTCCACTAATTGATACGTGTATTTTAAGCTTGTTACGCCATTTTGTTTATGTTCTGACATTCTTTTTCACCAAGTTAACATTTTTGTTTGTGCTAGTTATGAAAACTAACATTCCTTTCTATTAAAACATTTTAACATGAACAATTTTTTATGTACATATTTATTTCGCTATGATAACATTTTTGGACATTATAGTTTTACAAATATTAATAACTGGTGTGTGTCAATAACGCGGTTAACGCGATACAAGTTGAACCAAACCTGCTTCCCCAACTGTACAGACATGCAGAAGTTCAAGTGTAACGTTAACCGACATCTTGCTGCCCAACTCTCCACATAGTACCCCTGTAGCTTATGTCACTGATAGTAGCCCCCTACATCAAAGTGGCAATGTGCCTTGTTTGGGGTGAAAATGTAAAAAAAAAAAAAAAAAAAAAAATTACGTAGCCTTTTAAAAAAGATTAAGATTTGAAACAAGTCGATCACTTCATCGCGGGCCATAAATAGGATCGATATCGGAATTAGTAATTCGATGAGCCACAAGCGCGTAAACTTTGCCTTTCGATTCGATTCTCAACGGCAGATTTGGAATCAGACGATCATCTCGATGGTCGATCAAGCAAATCAAGCAGCAGATTTCATCACGAGTGGGCGGATGCTGTCACTTGCATTCTCAATGATGCTCATCGGATTCAAAGGTTGACCAGCATTAACTGTTGAGTGAGTTGATCGAAATGATAAATATTTTGAACGGTATTGAACTGCGGGGAGATCGTTTTCGTTATCTTATACTGTTGCATAAAAGTTGTCTAATGTTTTTGTAATGTTTATTTAATTTCTAGTCGCACTTTTGTGAAACGCGTGCGAAATTATATAAACACTGTTAATTCAATATAACAATATTAACATAAACAACTTAGCTTTATTTACAAAATCGACGAACAGCATTAAAGTTACGAGGGGTCGGCATGGAGGTGTATGGTGCGTGCCGTTGGTATAGAAATGTCTTCACTCTTTTGTCGTTGTCGACACACACACTTTCTCTCTCTCTCTCTCTCTCTCTCTCTCTCTCTCTCTCTCTCTCTCTCTCTCCCTGTTCATCTTATATTGACATTCTCATAAATGTGAATTCGATTGTTCTATTGTATTGGTCACTGACGCAATTCCAATTCAGGGTAAAATGTAGGACGTCCGATTGCTTCCGTTTTTAGGTCATTTTCCATGACCCTAACTCTTCGATCAGAATGTAGGTTGACGTCATCACTTATAAATCACCTGATTCTATGGCACTGCGCGTCTGCACCTATATTCTGCAAGAGTAGCTACGCGCGTAATTGTGAGGCAAGAGTCGCGCAATCTCCAACCACACCTCTCCTGAATCGGTACTGCTTGAGTCCAGTGGCAAGGAGAAGTGCCAGACGACTGAAAACAATGCACGTAAGTGACAAGTGGTCGTCATGGAGGTGCGTGGTGCGTGCATGCGTGCGTGAGTGCGTGCGTGCGTGCGTGAGTGCGCGCGTGCGGTGCCAAAAATATCTCCACTGCTTGGTAGTTACAACTCTCTCTCTCTCTCTCTCTCTCTCTCTCTCTCTCTCTCTCTCTCTCTCTCTTTGTTTTCATTGTCAGTCTTCTTTTACTTACATTCCATAAATCGGAATTCGATTTTTCAATTGTTTTGCATTTTATACAATTCCAATCCAGGTTAAAATGTAGGACGTCCGATTATTTCCGTTTTTAGGTAATTTTCTATTGCCCCAACTCTTCGATCGGAATGTAGGTTGACGTCATCGCTCAGCAATCGCCAGGTCCTCTGACATTGCGTGTGTGCACCTACATCTGATATTTTCGGCGTTGCTCGCCATCTATCCAAAGTTAAATATACATAACAAACAATACGTCTAAAACCAAGCTTTTCCTCTTTCACCACCGACACTCGGATCCTCATTTTGCCCTAGCTGAAATGAATACCTTTCTGCTTTTAAGACTCCTCCTGCTTTAATAAGCTTTTATAACTGACATTCATTTCAGACATCCAATTAAATTCAAGGAGAAAGTGTTGGGTTTACTCTCGACAGTCGCGTTACTCTCATTTCCCTTATTTTATTCTTTACTCCTCACATTCCAGGCGCAATGTTTCTGACAAAGTGAAAAGAATTGCTGTTTTCTAGATCAGGATAAATTCCATCTAACACTTATCGTTGTCAAGTTTTGGACCTAGAAGTAGTATTTTTAGCTCCTTTCATCAAGCGGCTTTATGCTTTGTCTGACGCGACTCCATAAATAAAATGAAATAAAATAAAACGATAAATCCGTTTCTGCACTGGTCAGAACGAGAATGACTGCTTTAAAAGTCTCGAGTATCTTTGTCGGCTTTAGATCGCGAGATGCTTTATGTCGACAACCATCAACACATGCGCCATCGCCCTGACTTATTAGTTTTCTTTAAGACATCCGTCCTTTTAGTAATGAATAGATTTCATTGATTCCATTTCATAAAGCAGTTTGCAGTTCGCCCAATTTAATGAGCACCAATGAGTATAGTTACGTTGTTCTCTCTCTCTCTCTCCTTCTCTCTCTCTCATTAATTCTCTCCTTCTCTCTCCCCTTATCGCTTTCTCTCCTTCTCTCTCTCTCTCCTTCTCTCTCTCATTAATTCTCTCATTCTCTCTCCATCCTTATCGCTCTCTCTCCTTCTCTCTCTCTCTCTCTCTGTCTCTCTCTCTCTCTCTCATTTAAATAGTTTTACTTCTTGTGATGTAATTTTAGGCTTACAATTATTTTCATGGCAAGTGCTCGACTGAGCACATCAACACATCCGACGTGCCAGCCGTGTATCAGCTTCACGGACATCATTAAAAAGTTTTACATATGCAGAGCCTACAATGAGAAGCTGTTAGTATTTTGTACTTTAGTCCTTACATTCCATGAACGAGGTTTCTAACAAAGGGGAGAAATTACTCTTTTCTGGGTTGGAATCTGTCTTTCTGATACTTATCGCTGTTTTGATTTATACGTAAAAGAACTGCTTTTTAGCTTTTTACATCAAATGGCTTCATGCCTTGTCTGGGGCCATAAAAAACGCATATATTGAAATTGCTCTTTTTTAAAAGAATATGTGTATTAGCTTCTGATTTGTGAAATTCGATGTTTATTGTTGAGATTCTGATCAAATCAAGGATCGATATTTTTTTACGATATTCATTTGCTTCTAAAATAATTGCAACGTGAAGAATGAAATTGACTAAAAAGGATTGGCAAAATTTTTGTTTTTTTCATTTTTGGATCGAAATATATTAATCTTACACATACCATTGTCTTTTGGCCTTGAAATTGTGTTTTTGGAAGAAGAAGAAGAAGAAGAAGAAGAAGAAGAAGAAGAAGAAGAAGAAGAAAAGGAAAAAGATGAGAAGAAAAGACTAGAAGAAAAAAAAGAGATCGGAAGAAAAAGATTAGAAGTAGAGGAAAAATAGAACAACAAAAAGAAAAAGAAAAAGGAAAAGATGAGAAGAAGAAGAAGAAAAAGAAGAAGGAGAAGAAGAAGAAGAAGAAGAAGAAGAAAAGAAAAAAGATGAGAAGAAGAAGAAGAAGAAGAAGAAGAAGAAGATGAAGAAAAATAAAAAGACAATAAAAATAGAACAACAAAAACAAAGAAGAAAAGGAAAAAGATGAGAAGAAGAAGAAAAGGAAAAAGATGAGAAGAAGAAGAAAAGGAAAAAGATGAGAAGAAGAAGTAGAAAAGGAAAAAGATGAGAAGAAGAAGAAGAAAAGGAAAAAGATGAGAAGAAGAAGAAAAGGAAAAAGATGAGAAGAAGAAGTAGAAAAGGAAAAAGATGAGAAGAAGAAAAGGAAAAAGATGAGAAGAAGAAAAGGAAAAAGATGAGAAGAAGAAAAGGAAAAAGATGAGAAGAAGAAGAAAAAAAAGGAAAAAGATGAGAAGAAGAAGAAAAGGAAAAAGATGAGAAGAAGAAGTAGAAAAGGAAAAAGATGAGAAGAAGAAGAAAAGGAAAAAGATGAGAAGAAGAAGAAAAGGAAAAAGATGAGAAGAAGAAAAGACTAGAAGAAAAAAGAGATCGGAAGAAAAAGATTAGAAGTAGAGGAAAAAGAGAACAACAAAAAGAAAAAAGAACAGGAAAAAGATGAGGAGGAGGAGAAGAAGAAGAAGAAGAAGAAAGTATGAAGAAAAAATAAAAATAGACAATCAAAAAGAGAACCACAAAAGCAAAAAAAAACAGGAAAAAGAGGAGAAGAAGAAGAAGAAAAAGAGGAAAAAAAAATAAAAAAGACAATAAAAAAGAAAACAACAAAAACAAAAAAAAAAGGAAAAAGAGGAGAAGAAGAAGAGGAAAAAGAGGAAGAAAAATAAAAAAAGACAATCAAAAAGAGAACAACAAAAACAAAAAAAAACAGGAAAAAGAGGAGAAGAAGAAAAAGAGGAAGAAAAAAATAAAAAAAGACAATCAAAAAGAGAACAACAAAAACAAAAAAACAGGAAAAAGAGGAGAAGAAGAAGAAGAAAAAGAGGAAGGAAAAAAATAAAAAAGACAATCAAAAAGAGAATAACAAAAACAAAAAAAAAAACAGGAAAAAGAGGAGAAGAAGAAAAGGAGGAAGAAAAAAAATAAAAAAAGACAATCAAAAAGAGAACAACAAAAAAAAACAGGAAAAAGAGAAGAAGAAAAAGAAGAAAAAGAGGAAGAAAAAAAATAAAAAAGACAATCAAAAAGAGAACAACAAAAAAAAAAACAGGAAAAAGAGGAGAAGAAGAAGAAGAAAAAGAGGAAGAAAAAAAAGACAATCAAAAAGAGAACAACAAAAAAAACAGGAAAAAGAGGAGAAGAAGAAGAAGAAAAAGAGGATGAAAAAAAATAAAAAAAAGACAATCAAAAAGAGAACCACAAAAACAAAAAATCAGGAAAAAGAGGAGAAGAAGAAGAAGAAAAAGAGAAAGAAAAAAAATAAAAAAAGACAATCAAAAAGAGAACAACAAAAACAAAAAAAAAACAGGTAAAAGAGGAGAAGAAGAAGAAGAAAAAGAGGAAGAAAAAAAATAAAAAAAGACAATCAAAAAGAGAACAACAAAAACAAAAAAAAACAGGAAAAAGAGAAGAAGAAGAAGAAGAAAAAGGAAGAAAAAAAATAAAAAAAGACAATCAAAAAGAGAACCACAAAAAAAAAAAAACAGGAAAAAGAGAAGAAGAAGAAGAAGAAGAAGAAGAAAAGGAGGAAGAAAAAAAATAAAAAAAGACAATCAAAAAGAGAACAACAAAAACAAAAAAAAACAGGAAAAAGAGGAGAAGAAGAAGAAAAAGAGGAAGAAAAAAAATAAAAAAAGACAATCAAAAAGAGAACAACAAAAACAAAAAAAAAACAGGAAAAAAAGGGGAAGAAGAAGAAAAAGAGGAAGAAACCAAATAAAAAAAGACAATCAAAAAGAGAACAACAAAAACAAAAAAAAACAGGAAAAAGAGGAGAAGAAGAAGAAGAAAAAGAGGAAGAAAAAAATAAAAAAAGACAATCAAAAAGAGAATAACAAAAACAAAAAAAAAACAGGAAAAAGAGGAGAAGAAGAAGAAAAAGACAAAGAAAAAAAAAAAGGACAATCAAAAAGAGAACCACAAAAACAAAAAAAAACAGGAAAAAGAGGAGAAGAAAAAGAAGAAAAAGAGGAAGAAAAAAATAAAAAAAGACAATCAAAAAGAGAACCACAAAAACAAAAAAAACAGGTAAAAGAGGAGAAGAAGAAGAAGAAAAAGAGGAAGAAAAAAATAAAAAAAGACAATCAAAAAGAGAACAACAAAAACAAAAAAAAACAGGAAAAAGAGGAGAAGAAGAAGAAAAAGAGGAAGAAAAAAAATAAAAAAAGACAATCAAAAAGAGAACAACAAAAACAAAAAAAAAACAGGAAAAAAAGGGGAAGAAGAAGAAAAAGAGGAAGAAACCAAATAAAAAAAGACAATCAAAAAGAGAACAACAAAAACAAAAAAAAACAGGAAAAAGAGGAGAAGAAGAAGAAGAAAAAGAGGAAGAAAAAAAATAAAAAAAGACAATCAAAAAGAGAACAACAAAAACAAAAAAAAAACAGGAAAAAAAGGGGAAGAAGAAGAAAAAGAGGAAGAAACCAAATAAAAAAAGACAATCAAAAAGAGAACAACAAAAACAAAAAAAAACAGGAAAAAGAGGAGAAGAAGAAGAAGAAAAAGAGGAAGAAAAAAATAAAAAAGACAATCAAAAAGAGAACAACAAAAACAAAAAAAAACAGGAAAAAGAGGAGAAGAAGAAGAAAAAGAGGAAGAAAAAAAATAAAAAAAGACAATCAAAAAGAGAACAACAAAAACAAAAAAAACAGGAAAAAGAGAAGAAGAAGAAGAAAAAGAGGAAGAAACCAAATAAAAAAAGACAATCAAAAAGAGAACAACAAAAAAAAAAAAAAACAGGAAAAAGAGGAGAAGAAGAAGAAGAAGAAAAAGAGGAAGAAAAAATAAAAAAAGACAATCAAAGAGAGAACAACAAAAACAAAAAAAAACAGGTAAAAGAGGAGAAGAAGAAGAAGAAAAAGAGGAAGAAAAAAAATAAAAAAGACAATCAAAAAGAGAACCACAAAAACAAAAAAAAAACAGGAAAAAGAGGAGAAGAAGAAGAAGAAAAAGAGGAAGAAAGAAAATAAAAAAAGACAATCAAAAAGAGAACAACAAAAACAAAAAAAAACAGGAAAAAGAGGAGAAGAAGAAGAAGAAAAAGAGGAAGAAAGAAAATAAAAAAAGACAATCAAAAAGAGAACCACAAAAACAAAAAAAACAGGTAAAAGAGGAGAAGAAGAAGAAGAAAAAGAGGAAGAAAAAAATAAAAAAAGACAATCAAAAAGAGAATAACAAAAACAAAAAAAAAACAGGAAAAAGAGGAGAAGAAGAAGAAAAAGAGGAAGAAAAAAAATAAAAAAAGACAATCAAAAAGAGAACCACAAAAACAAAAAAAAACAGGTAAAAGAGGAGAAGAAGAAGAAGAAAAAGAGGAAGAAAAAAATAAAAAAAGACAATCAAAAAGAGAACAACGAAAACAAAAAAAAACAGGAAAAAGAGGAGAAGAAGAAGAAGAAAAAGAGGAAGAAAAAAAAAAGACAATCAAAAAGAGAACCACAAAAACAAAAAAAAACAGGAAAAAGAGGAGAAGAAAAAGAAGAAAAAGAGGAAGAAAAAAATAAAAAAAGACAATCAAAAAGAGAACCACAAAAACAAAAAAACAGGAAAAAGAGGAGAAGAAAAAGAAGAAAAAGAGGTAGAAAAAAAATAAAAAAAGACAATCAAAAACAGAACAACAAAAACAAAAAAAACAGGAAAAAGAGGAGAAGAAAAAGAAGAAAAAGAGGTAGAAAAAAAATAAAAAAAGACAATCAAAAAGAGAACCACAAAAACAAAAAAAACGGGAAAAAGAGGAGAAGAAAAAAAAGAAAAAGAGGTAGAAAAAAAAATAAAAAAGACAATCAAAAAGAGAACAGCAAAAACAAAAAAAAACAGGAAAAAGAGGAGAAGAAAAAGAAGAAAAAGAGGTAGAAAAAAAAATAAAAAAAGACAATCAAAAAGAGAACAACAAAAACAAAAAAACAGGAAAAAGAGGAGAAGAAAAAGAAGAAAAAGAGGAAGAAAAAAATAAAAAAAGACAATCAAAAAGAGAACAACAAAAACAAAAAAAACAGGAAAAAGAGGAGAAGAAAAAAAAGAAAAAGAGGTAGAAAAAAAAATAAAAAAAGACAATCAAAAAGAGAACAACAAAAACAAAAAAAACAGGAAAAAGAGGAGAAGAAAAAGAAGAAAAAGAGGTAGAAAAAAAATAAAAAAAGACAATCAAAAAGAGAACAACAAAAACAAAAAAAACAGGAAAAAGAGGAGAAGAAAAAGAAGAAAAAGAGGTAGAAAAAAAATAAAAAAAGACAATCAAAAAGAGAACAACAAAAACAAAATAAACAGGAAAAAGAGGAGAAGAAAAAGAAGAAAAAGAGGTAGAAAAAAAAATTAAAAAAGACAATCAAAAAGAGAACAACAAAAACAAAAAAAAACAGGAAAAAGAGGAGAAGAAAAAGAAGAAAAAGAGGTAGAAAAAAAAATAAAAAAAGACAATCAAAAAGAGAACAGCAAAAACAAAAAAAAAACAGGAAAAAGAGGAGAAGAAAAAGAAGAAAAACAGGTAGAAAAAAAAATAAAAAATGACAATCAAAAAGAGAACAACAAAAACAAAAAAAACAGGAAAAAGAGGAGAAGAAAAAGAAGAAAAAGAGGAAGAAAAAATTAAAAAAGACAATCAAAAAGAGAACAACAAAAACAAAAAAAACAGGAAAAAGAGGAGAAGAAAAAGAAGAAAAAGAGGAAGAAAAAAATTAAAAAAGACAATCAAAAAGAGAACAACAAAAACAAAAAAAAACAGGTAAAAGAGGAGAAGAAGAAGAAGAAAAAGAAGAAAAAGAGGAAGAAAAAAAATAAAAAAAGACAATCAAAAAGAGAACCACAAAAACAAAAAACAGGAAAAAGAGGAGAAGAAAAAGAAGAAAAAGAGGAAGAAAAAAAAATAAAAAAAGACAATCAAAGAGAGAACAACAAAAACAAAAAAAAAACAGGTAAAAGAGGAGAAGAAGAAGAAGAAAAAGAGGAAGAAAAAAAATAAAAAAAGACAATCAAAATAGGAACCACAAAAACAAAAAAAAACAGGAAAAAGAGGAGAAGAACAAGAAGAAAAAGAGGAAGAAAAAAAATAAAAAAAGACAATCAAAGAGAGAGCAACAAAAACAAAAAAAAACAGGTAAAAGAGGAGAAGAAGAAGAAGAAAAAGAAGAAAAAGAGGAAGAAAAAAAATAAAAAAAGACAATCAAAAAGAGAACAACAAAAACAAAAAACAGGAAAAAGTGGAGAAGAAAAAGAAGAAAAAGAGGAAGAAAAAAAATAAAAAAAGACAATCAAAAAGAGAACCACAAAAACAAAAAAAAACAGGTAAAAGAGGAGAAGAAGAAGAAGAAAAAGAAGAAAAAGAGGAAGACAAAAAATAAAAAAAGACAATCAAAAAGAGAACAACAAAAACAAAAAACAGGAAAAAGAGGAGAAGAAAAAGAAGAAAAAGAGTAAGAAAAAAAAAATAAAAAAAGACAATCAAAAAGAGAACAACAAAAACAAAAAAAAAACAGGTAAAAGAGGAGAAGAAGAAGAAGAAAAAGAGGAAGAAAAAAAATAAAAAAAGACAATCAAAAAGAGAACCACAAAAACAAAAAAAAACAGGAAAAAGAGGAGAAGAAAAAGAAGAAAAAGAGGAAGAAAAAAATAAAAAAAGACAATCAAAAAGAGAACAACAAAAAAAAAACAGGAAAAAGAGGAGAAGAAGAAGAAGAAAAAGAGGAAGAAAAAAAATAAAAAAAGACAATCAAAAAGAGAACAACAAAAACAAAAAAAACAGGAAAAAGAGGAGAAGAAGAAGAAGAAGAAAAAGAGGAAGAAAAAATAAAAAAAGACAATCAAAAAGAGAACAACAAAAAAAACAGGAAAAAGAGGAGAAGAAAAAGAAGAAAAAGAGGAAGAAAAAAAAATAAAAAAAGACAATCAAAGAGAGAACAACAAAAACAAAAAAAAAACAGGTAAAAGAGGAGAAGAAGAAGAAGAAAAAGAGGAAGAAAAAAAATAAAAAAAGACAATCAAAAAGAGAACAACAAAAAAAACAGGAAAAAGAGGAGAAGAAAAAGAAGAAAAAGAGGAAGAAAAAAAATAAAAAAAGACAATCAAAAAGAGAACCACAAAAACAAAAAAAACAGGAAAAAGAGGAGAAGAAAAAGAAGAAAAAGAGGAAGAAAAAAATAAAAAAAGACAATCAAAAAGAGAACAACAAAAAAAAAACAGGAAAAAGAGGAGAAGAAGAAGAAGAAAAAGAGGAAGAAAAAAAATAAAAAAAGACAATCAAAAAGAGAACAACAAAAACAAAAAAAACAGGAAAAAGAGGAGAAGAAGAAGAAGAAAAAGAGGAAGAAAAAATAAAAAAAGACAATCAAAAAGAGAACAACAAAAAAAAACAGGAAAAAGAGGAGAAGAAAAAGAAGAAAAAGAGGAAGAAAAAAAAATAAAAAAAGACAATCAAAGAGAGAACAACAAAAACAAAAAAAAAACAGGTAAAAGAGGAGAAGAAGAAGAAGAAAAAGAGGAAGAAAAAAAATAAAAAAAGACAATCAAAAAGAGAACAACAAAAAAAAAACAGGAAAAAGAGGAGAAGAAAAAGAAGAAAAAGAGGAAGAAAAAAAATAAAAAAAGACAATCAAAAAGAGAACCACAAAAACAAAAAAAAACAGGAAAAAGAGGAGAAGAAAAAGAAGAAAAAGAGGTAGAAAAAAAAATAAAAAAAGACAATCAAAAAGAGAACAACAAAAACAAAAAAACAGGAAAAAGAGGAGAAGAAGAAGAAGAAGAAAAAGAGGAAGAAAAAAATAAAAAAAGACAATCAAAAAGAGAACAACAAAAAAACAGGAAAAAGAGGAGAAGAAGAAGAAGAAAAAGAGGAAGAAAAAAAATAAAAAAAGACAATCAAAAAGAGAACCACAAAAACAAAAAAAAACAGGAAAAAGAGGAGAAGAAGAAGAAGAAGAAAAAGAGGAAGAAAAAATAAAAAAAGACAATCAAAGAGAGAACAACAAAAACAAAAAAAAACAGGTAAAAGAGGAGAAGAAGAAGAAGAAAAAGAGGAAGAAAAAAAATAAAAAAGACAATCAAAAAGAGAACCACAAAAACAAAAAAAAAACAGGAAAAAGAGGAGAAGAAGAAGAAGAAAAAGAGGAAGAAAGAAAATAAAAAAAGACAATCAAAAAGAGAACCACAAAAAAAAAAACAGGAAAAAGAGGAGAAGAAGAAGAAGAAAAAGAGGAAGAAAGAAAATAAAAAAAGACAATCAAAAAGAGAACCACAAAAAAAAAAAAACAGGAAAAAGAGGAGAAGAAGAAGAAGAAAAAGAGGAAGAAAGAAAATAAAAAAAGACAATCAAAAAGAGAACCACAAAAACAAAAAAAACAGGTAAAAGAGGAGAAGAAGAAGAAGAAAAAGAGGAAGAAAGAAAATAAAAAAAGACAATCAAAAAGAGAACCACAAAAACAAAAAAAAACAGGAAAAAGAGGAGAAGAAGAAGAAGAAAAAGAGGAAGAAAGAAAATAAAAAAAGACAATCAAAAAGAGAACCACAAAAACAAAAAAAACAGGTAAAAGAGGAGAAGAAGAAGAAGAAAAAGAGGAAGAAAGAAAATAAAAAAAGACAATCAAAAAAGAACCACAAAAACAAAAAAAAACAGGAAAAAGAGGAGAAGAAGAAGAAGAAAAAGAGGAAGAAAGAAAATAAAAAAAAGACAATCAAAAAGAGAACCACAAAAACAAAAAAAACAGGAAAAAGAGGAGAAGAAGAAGAAGAAAAAGAGGAAGAAAGAAAATAAAAAAAGACAATCAAAAAGAGAACAACAAAAACAAAAAAAAAAACAGGAAAAAGAGAAGAAAAAGAAGAAAAAGAGGAAGAAAAAAAAATAAAAAAAGACAATCAAAAAGAGAACCACAAAACAAGAAGATTAATCAATTCAATCATGTAAACAGATTTTAGTTGTTCTTTCGCATGGCTTGTTGCACAATGTTGTTTTGCCAAATAAATTTGATTTAATTCATTGTTCCTAGTTCATAGTCGAGGATGATATAAGGTTCCCTTTTAATTAGCTATAATACCGAAGTTGTAAAGGAGAGCTTCACTTCTTTCCTAAGTTTACTCCACTTACTCTTGATCCCTAACTTGTAATGTTGAGTGTTTAGCAAAGGAGCATCAAGTACCATTACACAAACGTTTTTGACCGAGGAATGAACCCTGGTCTCCCTAAACTATTATTTTTAAGTGACTGGTTAATGATAATTGTTCTAAAAACAACACTGAAACAGCTGTTGGTGACATTTTCTTTTCTTTCTTGTTTTCTGTCTATTATGTCTAACAAGCTGCCAAAGAAAGAAAGAAAGAAATTGGTTAGAAAGGGAGAAAAAGAGACGGGAAAAGCTGGAGGGGGCTGGAGCGGTGGCGATAGACGCGGTTTTATAATGTTACGTGATTGAAGATGGGCAGAGCGAGAGAGAGGGAGAGAGAGAGAGAGAGAGAGAGAGAGAGAGAGAGAGAGGGGAGGGGGGGGTTAAAACGAAATATACATTTTTTTAAAACTCTTCTCTTTTGTCATAGAAACCCCGGGCGACGCCGGGTAGCACCGCTAGTCGCTAACAGACTTATTAGTTTTCTTTTTTGCAACACGTTGACAAGACATCCATCCTTTTAGTAAGAATAGATTTCATTAATTCCATTTCGTGAAGCCGTTTGCAGTTCGCCCAATTTGATGAGTACCAATAAAATAAAGTTGCGTCGTTTCTCTCTCTCTCTCTCTCCCTCTCTCTCTCTTTCTCCATTTCTCTCTCATTAATTCTATTCCCCTCTCTTCCCCTCTCGCCCTCTCTCATTCTCTCTCCATTTCTCTCTCATTAATTCTTTACCCTTCTCGTTCTCTCCCTCATTTAAATAGGTTTACTTCTTTTGATGTTATTTTATGCTTAGAATTAAAATCGCTGTTTTCATGCTCAACTGAGTTCCAATCTACCTCTACATTCACGGCAGACACTTGTTTAGCCATAACCACTCTCAACAATTCCTCATTCTCTCTTTCTCTCTCTCTCTCTCTCTCTCTCTCTCTCTCATTCTCTCCCTCTTTCTTTCTTTTCCTAAAACTATAAAAAGTTCCATGAGCAACCGAATACAACGCGGCTGATTGCCAATTAACTATAACATGTCGTATTCAAATCCAATATAAACAAGTTCTTGTTAAGATCAAATAATCAATTTCCACTATTATCGGTCATCAAGTTTTCATTCAGACAAGTATCGTTAAATAACACGGATAATTCTTGCTTAATAAGTTTTTTTTTTGTAGTTTTTTTTTTCAATTTGTCCAACTGTCTTTCTTGTTTCTCGGTTGAATATGCGTAATAAAGTTCCATAGTCGTCTTGGTCCATTTTATATATATATATATATATATATATATATATATATATATATATATGACTAATTCATTTATATATATATATATATATATGACTAATTCATTTAATCACATAAATTAATATATGAAAGTATAATTTTACGCGTAAACTTTAAGTATTTACTTCAACAATGCTCAATACATAGTGTTTGGGCGTAGATGTAGGCTATGTTTGTATGGGTGTATGTCTGTACATATATATGTACGTATGTTTGATTATCTGTGGGTATACATGTGCTTATATTTGCACCTATGTTTAGGTTTGATAGGTGGATATACAAGTAATCAATATAAAGATAGTCAAAATTAACCACGCATGGGCGACCACATACCCAGCCCCACATTTAAATCAATTCTCCCCTTTATAGGAAATATCTTATAAAGAATATATATTTAACCACAGTATATAAAGCACTCACTCAAACATCAATTCCAACTCAACGAACAACTAAACAGGCTCATCCATAGATCGCCTCCAAACAGATATATAAATATACATATATATATATATATATAATTATTTTTTTACTATAATAATTAAATACCTACAGACACTAGTGTTTCATCCTTTCGGGATTCTTCAGTGCAGGGTGTCACAATTACTACCAGTCGAACGATTCGAACCCCGCGACACGAGACATCTCTGGCTCGATTAGCGAAGACCGTATCCATTCGGCTACCATTAATCGTGTGAAATAGCGTTGAATTTTAAACATTTTAATTCAAATGTTCATTACGTCAGACAGACAGTGATCAAGTCGTTATACAACGATCTACGCATAAGAGCTAAATTGACCGACTTTTATTCAACAGAAAGTGCTCAACTATAAGAAACGTATTTCTTAAAGGGGCTGTCATAATTATTTTTTTACTATAATAATTAAATACCTACAGACACTAGTGTTTCATCCTTTCGGGATTCTTCAGTGCAGGGTGTCACAATTACTACCAGTCGAACGATTCGAACCCCGCGACACGAGACATCTCTGGCTCGATTAGCGAAGACCGTATCCATTCGGCTACCATTAATCGTGTGAAATAGCGTTGAATTTTAAACATTTTAATTCAAATGTTCATTACGTCAGACAGACAGTGATCAAGTCGTTATACGACGATCTACGCATAAGAGCTAAATTGACCGACTTTTATTCAACAGAAAGTGCTCAACTATAAGAAACGTATTTCTTAAAGGGGCTGTCATAATTATTTTTTTACTATAATAATTAAATACCTACAGACACTAGTGTTTCATCCTTTCGGGATTCTTCAGTGCAGGGTGTCACAATTACTACCAGTCGAACGATTCGAACCCCGCGACACGAGACATCTCTGGCTCGATTAGCGAAGACCGTATCCATTCGGCTACCATTAATCGTGTGAAATAGCGTTGAATTTTAAACATTTTAATTCAAATGTTCATTACGTCAGACAGACAGTGATCAAGTCGTTATACGACGATCTACGCATAAGAGCTAAATTGACCGACTTTTATTCAACAGAAAGTGCTCAACTATAAGAAACGTATTTCTTAAAGGGGCTGTCATAATTATTTTTTTACTATAATAATTAAATACCTACAGACACTAGTGTTTCATCCTTTCGGGATTCTTCAGTGCAGGGTGTCACAATTACTACCAGTCGAACGATTCGAACCCCGCGACACGAGACATCTCTGGCTCGATTAGCGAAGACCGTATCCATTCGGCTACCATTAATCGTGTGAAATAGCGTTGAATTTTAAACATTTTAATTCAAATGTTCATTACGTCAGACAGACAGTGATCAAGTCGTTATACGACGATCTACGCATAAGAGCTAAATTGACCGACTTTTATTCAACAGAAAGTGCTCAACTATAAGAAACGTATTTCTTAAAGGGGCTGTCATAATTATTTTTTTACTATAATAATTAAATACCTACAGACACTAGTGTTTCATCCTTTCGGGATTCTTCAGTGCAGGGTGTCACAATTACTACCAGTCGAACGATTCGAACCCCGCGACACGAGACATCTCTGGCTCGATTAGCGAAGACCGTATCCATTCGGCTACCATTAATCGTGTGAAATAGCGTTGAATTTTAAACATTTTAATTCAAATATATATATATATATATATATATATATATATATATATATATATATATATATATATATATATATATATATATATATATATATATATATATATATATATATATATATATATATATATATATATATATATATATATATATATATATATATTAAATAAAATTTAAACAAACATTTAAACTAGATCAAACTACGGCAACAAACGTATTTAACTGACTTATCTCAACTAACCAAGTCACCTTGGAATTATACACACAAAATTAAAATAAGCCAACCTTAAACTCACTTCCTCTGTAACCCTACAAACATTCCAGATTTTCACACCATGACGCGTCTCTATCTTCACCTCATCAGCTCACCGATCCCCACAGCAAAAACAGCACACCCACCCCTATCACGCACACTCCACATTGAAAATCACAAGAATATCCATTTCCCACTTGAACTTAAAATCAAGAGTTCAACCCTTTTAAAGAATACTTACCCCTTCCCCCGCCGAAAATATTCCATTAAGAACCTGTATGCTCGCGTAACTTTAACCCTCCTCCTCTCTCTTTACCGTCTCTACTTTACCCCACTTCCTCTTTCCTTCATCGTTCCAGCATGTTCTTCCAAATATCTTTACCTGGATTATTTTGCGATCTTTGGTATTTTGATTCCGCACACTTAATTCAATGCTCAACTTCTATTACTCATGAGGATAATTACAATGGAATGGTATATCCACCCAATTTCGAATATACTTTGTCAACACCGAGAAAGCATTCGGACCAAAGCAAATAACACACAATCAACGCAACAACGAATAAGACAGCCCGGTATACTTTTCGGAATATCAAGATTGAGCAGTACGATTTCGCTATATGGGAATATAACTTTCTCCCATGGGCCTACATTCAGCCCACCCGGATTTGTAACCCCGGATGACATTGGACTCCTTCCGATAATGGACTACCCAGGCTGTATCAACTTCTCTTTTCGTATAACTGTCTCCATATAATTATCCACAACCACTCCAAAAGTATTTTCAATAATTGTGCTGAAAAGCAAAATAGCGTCCATTCGCAGCTGAACATTTTGCTAACTGCATTTCATTTCCTCTGATGATATGATCCATTGTTGAAAATCCATGGATTAAGGAAATTAAAATAACCCTTTCTATATATTCCTTTTGTCAAGCAATAAATTCTTAAATCGAATATATGCCCCTATATGTTGTTTTTTCAGAATTTAAAATTAAACCAGGAAACTTATATATATATATATATATATATATATATATATATATATATATATATATATATATATGTGTATATATATATATATATATATATATATATATATATATATATGTGTATATATATATATATATATATATATATATATATATATATATATATATACACGAGAGTCGTTCCCAGAATAATTTTTTTTTCATAATTAAAAAGGTTGAAAAGCTACAAAGAATTACGAATTGCGTTGTTATGGTGTCTGAATTTATGCATTAATAACCTAAAATTTCATCACCCTGTTGCAAATATTGCGGTGTGACACTTTAAGAAAGCAACGCATGTCCTGGATTTGTGTCAGAAGCAGAAATGCATCACTGAATTCCTTCAGGCAGAAAATATTGAAGTAATCAAATAATTTACAAAGTTGATGCAGTTTATGTCAATATAGTTAGGAGATGAGTTCGTCGACTTTAGAGTACCGACCGAGATGTGAGTGACAGCGGACGCCCATGCACAAATTGAAAATTTGTACAAACATTAAACATGATATGAGTAAAAAAGTAACAGAATGGATTTTCCAGGAAAACTCCGGTCCCCCCCAGGGGTGCCTTTCGGGCTAAAATGGCTAAAATTGGCTAAAATTGACACTTTTGTGCTTATTAAAAAATTGATGCCTTGGATTTTTATAAAACTTTCTGAAAAAATTCCAAGGCATAGTTATTGAAAAAAGTGTGAACAAACGGACAAGGGTGAATTTACAGGTGCATCCCTCTTTCGTCAGGGGACCAAAAACTATATATATATATATATATATATATATATATATATATATATATATATATATATATATATATAGTTTTTGACAACATCGTCCCGGCGAAAAACATTGTCCCGGCGCAGATGCATCTAAATAATACTAGTTCTATATAGAAACATTTGATAAAAGAACATAACTATCCCCCTCCAATCTTAGAAATGTCCTCATTAACATCATAAAAATTATACAACATGAAAATAATATTAAAAAATTAAAAATTCTTTAAGCGTCTTATATTCGAAAAAGGCAGTTGCGTTCTAAAATGTCTTGCGTAGTTCATATTATACAAACTTTGTTAACGGTGTCCACGAACTTGCTGATTTTAATACGTGAATTTTAATAAATCTATATTTTTCATCGACTCTATATATTTTAACTTATCGCCGTTTACTGTATATTTTAGTTTTCACTTTTAATTCTCATTTTTGCTCCTTCGCACTTTTACTTAAACACCTGATGATGATTCGTGCACGAAAGCGCCCGTGACAGCAACAATTATGGATCTTTTATTAATATTTTTGATTTTGATACAAAAAAGATTATACGGAAAGTCGAAAAATTTTTTTAAAAAAAGTCTTATAAAGCAAAGTGTCTCCGTTGCATTTAATAATATTTGCTTGAATGGAAAAATCTGCCTAAATATACCAATATATATATATATATATATATATATATATATATATATATATATATATATATATATATATATATATATATATATAACTACTTAATTTACTCACATAAAATTAATATACGAAAGTATAGATTTATGCGTAAACTGTAAGTATTTACTTCAAAAGTGCTCAATACGTAGGTAGAGCTAGTTAGTAATGTATTAGTAATATATATGTGTGTACACATATGTATATTTATATATAAACTAACGAAGAATAAAAGAAAACAAAAAAAACATTAACCTAGATTTAAAACAGATCAAGAAGCTAAATATCCAGGCTAAATAGAGCAGACACAAAGGAACAGGTCAACCAGAGGTCAAATAGGCCTTTGTCCAATAAATACATTTTCATTGGCTGATAGGAAGGGCGCGGTGGATACTAGAAAGCTGATTGGCTAACGAAAATTTCAATAGAAGATGCGCATATAAAAACGACAAACAACCACAGAATTCGCACATAAGCCTGAAGAATCTTAGAGTGGATGAAACGCGGAATATTCAGTGTAACTTAATCGCCATATACATTTTATAACTTACTATATATATATATATATATATATATATATATACACACTGCATGTCAAATTATTAACGAGATAATATTTTTTTTAACAGTTTTAGAAACTTACCGGTAATTTCGTATCAAAAGCTTGGGAAACGCTGGCAATGCTAAGCTGCGCGTACTGTGGAATTTTCGTACTGTTCCGTGCAATATAAACAACTTGCCATCGTAATTGCTGAATCCACGGTATTTGCGGTGTGTCAAATTATTAACAAGGCAGTTTATATCGTCAACAAGATAGGTCGTAAAGGTGGTTTGAGTAGTTCTGAAAAGAGTACTATTACAGAACAGCTAGCGAAAGTTAAAACTACCCTCGAAATATCGAAAATGATAGGAGGGTACCATCAAACTGTGAAGAACTTTGTCAAGGACCCTACAAAGGTATGTAAGAGGGCTGATAAAGGTAAATCTAGAGTTGTTTCACGCTACTCCAAATTAAACGTGAAGTTGTTAAGAACCCTGAGCAGACATGTGGACAAGTCGACAAGTCTTTGACCAAGTCGGATTGAAGAATGTTTAAAAAAGTATTTGATGCCATCTTCTGAAAGAAATTGCAAAGTCTGTTAAGCCTCCATTATATCGCTTACAAAAGCGATTGAAATGGGCAGAGGACAACAGGAAAACGGATTTTTCCAAATTTTTGTTCATGGATGAAATGCGTGTCACTCTTGATGACCCAGATGGCTGGAGCAAGGGATATATCCTAGATGGACAACATGTCATCAGTTTTTAAGGCGCCAACAAGGTGGTGATGGGGTAATGATTTCGACTGGAATTATCGGAGGTACTGTAATTGGCCCATGGAGTGTCCCAGAAGGCGTGAAAATGATGTCAAATGCTTACATAGCTTTTCTGAAGAAGCATTTTGAACCATGGTTGAAGAAGCAAAGGTTGACGTTCAGAAGAACCATTATTTTTATGCAGGATAATGCTCCCTCGCATGCAGCAAACAAAAGCAATGAGTATTTGTAACAACTGGGGTTCTCTGGGCGACGGAAGATGGAGTGGTCTGCGACTTCACCAGATTTGAACCCAATTGAGAAACTTTGGAGTATCATGAAGCGACGCCTCTATGCAAGTTGGTGCCATGTTAAGAGCAAAGATGAGTTGTGGGATGCTCTCCAAGAGGCATCGCGAGGAATAACTGTTGAAAAAATCACAAATTTGACTAATTCTGTGGACCAACGTCTTTTACAAGTTATTCATAAAAAAGGATCACATATCCCCTACTAATTATGTCAACGTAGAAATTGCTACGTAGTTAATGTGTTTAAGGATTTTTCCTATTTCATTTAATGTTTGAAAATAATTTCACTAAACAAGTTATTGGTATATTGTGTTTTTTTTCTCAACCTCGTTAAGAACTTGACACACTGAAATCAACAGATATTCCTATTTTCTGTCATAGTTTCGCTAATACTGCTTTAAATACTTTTGTTTTCTGACTGGAGTAGCTGAATAGTATTGTAAGCACTTTCTCAAAGTTTCGTGGATTTTTATTCACTCGTTCCATAAATATTTAAAAAAGTGTAAAGTCATTAATAATTTGATACGCAGTATATATATATATATATATATATATATATATATCTTCTATCTATATATCTATAAAAACAGAGATGTGTGTGCCACAGACGATTTCTGATTGGTTAATCCAATAATCACATCTCCTAAAAAACGATGGTTCGTAGGCTCTTAACTTTACCATAAAATATTATGGCTTTATTTATTGTCCATCTTGGAAGGGTTTAATTTTTTTATAAATTGTTATTTACAAATTAAAAAAATACGAAACCTACACAATCTTACAATCCAACCTACGACATCACGGCCGCCATTCTGGTGTAGCCGCAGACACGTATACAACACGAAAACAATGTTTTGAAAATCTAGCAAAAATTAATTTTCCTGAAATTTTTCAATATTTAAAAATAAATTATGCCGGCTGATAAAATTTTAAAACTTTTTTTTAAAGCTAGAAAGATAAAATTTAAAAATACTTATTTTTATGTAAAACGCGCGTTCGCTCGTGGTCTTTTCATTTCGGGTTTGTATTACTGTACACATAGATTCGAAAAAGTTGTCAAAAAACAAATATATAACAAATAGATGTTATTAAAGGCACGATAAGTTACTTTTCTACCAAACTGGATATATTTTACGTGTTTTTATTCAATGTAACACATTTATTCAGCTCGAAAAACGGGTTTGTATTACTGTACACATAGATTCGAAGAAGTTGATACGATACGAAACAATACAGCACGAAAACACGCGCACACACGCACACACACACTCACGTCCACTACCGTCCTTGGCTACGTCACGTTGTTATGGCAACACGATAAATACACAGTAAATTTGATTTTCTTCATTTCTACGCAAATATTACGCAAATATAAATCATATAGAATATCTGTATGAATATAATTACACGTAATAGTTAAATAAAGATGATCATCGTTAGAACCGAAAAAAAAACCTAATAGGGAATTTGTAAAAAGTTGTATTTTCTTTTTCAATAAATAGAAAAAAGGGGTGTTGATAAGACTATCCATACTTATACAGTTTAGTGACGACATTAAAAAATGGAAATATTGAAAAAAAATTTTATTGTACGTAACTGTTATAGACTGAAGTTCTCCGAAAAAAAATTTTCACTTCATTTGATCAGGTAGTTTTGTTCTTACAGCGAAAAACAATTATTTATCACGACGACGTCAACGTGGCCATTTTGGAAATGTACCTAGCAGAATACCTCCATTTTAGGCCAAATTTCGCAATCTAGCCTTTTTTTCTCGCCATATTGAGATGCGCAGTGCGCACAACATATCTGCAATTTTTTTACGTTTTTTTTTTTTTAAATCTGCATTTTTTTGCGTTTTTTTTTTTATATAAGAATACTATTGAATATGCAAAGAAATTGAAGAATGCAAAGAATTGAAGAATTTTTATACGAGATTATTTTCAAAACATGCTCAGTTGGACACGCATGGATAACTTCGAAACTTCTTTTATTTACTTCTGTTACAAATTAAAAAAAAAAAAAAAACACCCCAAAAATGGCATCTGTCTTCGCAAAAAAAAATTAAAAATCTCATTCTGGTGGGGAATAAAGGGCTAGATTGGCCTAAAATGGAGGTATTCTGCTATGTACGGCAGTTACCTGCCCTTGGAGAATTCCTGGGCCGGCAATAACATTTCCAAAATGGCCACGTTGACGTTGCCGTGATAAATCATTGTTTTTCGATGTAAAAAAAAAAAACTACTTGATCAAATGAAGTGAAATTTTTTTTCGGAGAACTTCAGTCTATAACAGTTACGTACAATAAAAATTTTTTTTCAATATTTCCATCTTTTTGTCGTCACTAAACTGTATAAGTACCAGACTATCAATACACACAAAAAAATATAGATTTATTTTTGGGTAAAGTTCCCCCGGGTTTTCCTTTCACTTCAGTAAATAATGGTCTTTTGTTATATATATGGCGTACTATTATCCTTATATATATGATGTTTATGTTTATATATATGTATAAGTGATAGTGTCTGTGTGTGTCTGTGCGTCTGTGTTCATTTCCCTACGCTAAAACTCTCAATTTTAAGCCTACAGATTCGAAATTTGATATACAGGGTACTGAGATTTGGGAACATCGATGTGATAGGTTTTCGACAGAAATTTGGCGATTAAGTGGTCAATATTCAACAATTAGACCTTTGAGAACTCTACCAAACTCCTCCTAAAATTTAAGGTCTGAACACGTGATATTTTATATATAGATTACTTGGACATGGATCTAACTTATTAACTTTACTTGATCCCTAAACAATAAATGTTAATAGGTCATAAAAGGGGTCAAAGTTTAAAAAAATTGACCTTTTTTTTTTCTCAGCATACACTTGAAAACACCTGGGCAACGTCGGGCACCGATTGCTAGTATATATATATATATATATATATATATATATATATATATATAGACAAGTCTCGTATACCTTTATCTCTGACCTTCAAAACAAAGATAAAGGTATACGAGACTTGTGTACTACCTGTCCTCCTATATGCCTCGGAAACATGGACGACGTATCGCTGTCATATCAAGGCTCTGGGAAAGATTCCACCAGACATGCCTACGCAGGATATTTAATGTCACCAAACAAGCTCTCTTGTCCGATGAAGAGGTGCTCAAGAAGGCGAGCACATTCAGCATAGAGGCTCGAGTCTTTCGAAACCAGACGATGGGCGGGTCACGTAGTGAGAATGGAGGATTATAGGATACCTAAGCAATTGTTCTATGGGGAGCTTGAATGTGGCAAACGACCCAATCACAAACCTCGGAAAAGGTACAAAGATGTAGTTAAGGGAAACCTGCGGGCACTTGGCATAGAAATAACAAGGTAGAAAGAGATAGCTGAAGACCGGGAAAGTTGGAGGCGCTACGTCTACGCGGGATGTGAGAATTTTGAGGTTTTGAGAGTTGAGCACGCCACTATAAAGCGAGCCTTACGAAAGCGAGAGCATACAGAGGACTTTGATCTCGACCCCACGTACTCGTGCGGTATATGCGACAGGGTGTGCCTGTCAAAGGCAGGCCTCAAGAGTCATGGAACTACGCACGCGGGACATGAACTGGGAGCACGGGAGGGAGGGGGCGGTCACCAACAAGGTTATCCTGCAGAATATGCGGCAAACTGTGCAGGCCGGGTGGGGCTATGTGGAATCATATGCGGACTCACTCACACGCCATCGTATCGTGAGGGTTGGCCGTCTTCTGTAAAGAAGTGGCAGTCACCATATATATATATATATATATATATATATATATATATATATATATAAAATCAATATTATAATCTTGCAACTACCCCTCCCAAAATCATATGCGATTTTATAGCCGCTATTTGTCGTATCGGTTGCATCTGTCAAAAATACCACTCAATAGATAATAGATACCCCCACAAACCGTTAAAATAGAATTACCAGGCAGCCACAGTATACCCCCAATTTAACCCTAAAACATATACCCCTTAAATTTTAAAATAAACTCAACACTATAGTAAAGACCATATACACTTTTTTACATCATACTATATATAACAAGCTTCTCCTTCATTTAGAATTCAATAAAGCTTTCCCCAACTTTCTATAATTCCACTTAGTCTTTTTCGCTCCTAATGAATCCTAAGCTAGACGCCGCATCTCCACCGTGCTACCTAGAATCTTCTCTACTCTTCTGATGAGAAGCATTAGGCTTCAAATTGCCTTGGCATAAAGAGTCTCTTCTACCCCCAAATAATTGCTTGTATTGCATTACTCAATAAATGATCGATTCTATAGCCACCAATATATAGTTTTGCGACTTCATTTCATACTATTGTTGTTCTATTTTATAAGCTCCAATGATAATTGTTGAGCTTGCCATTATCCAGATAAATCTCAACTTGTGAAATTGGACTCTCTCTTTTCCTCTAACGCATTAAGCTATACATATATATATATATATATATATATATATATATATATATATATATATATATATATATATGTTTTCAATTTCTTATAAAAAGAAAAAAATAATGAAATAGCTGACTTTCAAATAGTTGATATTTATTCTTCCACCTCCTCAGGATTAAACGTGTCAAAGGTCAAAGTTAATGATGGAGTGGGGGCGGTACATGTGGGGACCCTAATTCACATTTTGGTGAGCTTATAGAAATTGTCTTCGTTTTTCCCTTGAACGTGCACTTGTACGACGTGTCATGAATTAGTGATTAAAGTTTGACCCTGACCTTTAAGAGAAGAATAGGGGTTACACCCTGAAGGGTGGTGGTGGTTGTAGTGCCCTTGCATAAAGCATTCAAATCTGTTCTCTGAAATTTCAAATTTCCAAAGAATTTCCGCATAGTTCTTTTTTTTTCCGCTATTTTCCATTTAATATTCTCCGCTGTAACCTTTGACTTATTTGAAATGTCAAAATCACTTGTTTTAATGTTTTTTATATTTCGTTTTCTATTATAATAAACATTACTTCGAGAAGAAAACTAAACACTTTCTCTTTCAACATTTTTTGATTAGTTTCCTTTCTTTTTCATTTAAATCACTTATACCTAACCCCCATCCACCATAGCAAAGTCGGACCTACCTACCTCCAATCTATCCTCAGTTAAGATAAACCAAAGTATAATTGTAATGAGATGTTCCCTGTTAATGCTGCTTCTGTGCAATTCTAGGAGGTTCACCCTCCCAGACTTTGCCTCCTCTCTGTAAGAAAGGATTACTTTATTGATAAAGGCCTGGAGTGACTCTGCTGGGAAATATATATAAGGCAACCATTCGCCCATGTATGGAGTACTGTTGTCACATCTGGGCTGGTGCATCTGCTGCTTGTCTCTCGCTCCTGGACAGGGTTCAAAAGAGAGTCGCCAACCTGATAGGTCCTGAACTGTCATCTAGGCTTCAGCCTCTGTCCCATCAACGAGATGTTGCATCCCTCTGCCTGTTCTACAAATATTTTAATGGTGAATGCTCTGACGAACTGCAAACACTTGTACCTCCCCGACGTAACTACCCCAGACAAACCCGACAAACTACTAAGTCTCATCCCTTTACAGTAGAGATCCCTAGGTGCAAGAAAGCCTTTTACTCCAATAGTTTCTTCGCCAGAACTGCGGGTCTTTGGAACTCCCTTCCGGGATTCTGCTTTCCCAACTGTACTGATATGCAGAAGTTCAGATGTAATGTTAACATACATCTTGCTACTCATCTCCCTTCATAATGACCCCCGCTAATTAAGTCCCTGATAGTAGCCCCCTGCTTCAAAGTGGCACTGTGCCTTGTTTGGGGTGAAAATTGAATAAAAAAATAAAAATTAAAAAATGCCGATAGAGCTGCACATGCGTCTTTTGCAGGTTCATAGTGCTCCTCCTCTTAAGCGATGAATTTTGCAATCCCGCTTTCCACACTTGGTGTCACATTTCTAGCAGTGGTAGAGAAATTAATATAAAAGCCTTGTATATATATATATATATATATATATATATATATATATATATATATATATATATATATATATATATATATATATATATAAAATTGTATATATGTAAAAATTAACCTTTATATATATAATTTTAAATAAATAAAAATGTAAACATACTAAATACTAATCAATCCAAATCTTATAAATACAAGACTGAAAAATTAAAAATTAAAAAATATATCCATTTTAAATGTGGAAATTGATGAATCACACAGGTAAGAAATTCATTTTTTAGTATGAAAACGTTAGTAACTGCAATTAAGAATAGGAAATTGGATCAAATGTTTGTAACATGTCTTCTTGCTAAGATTAAGGGTGGTGGTGTTTGATCAGCACTGCTGGGGAGCCATGATGTAATATACTGTTTTGTTTTTAAATCCCCGAAACAGTGTTTTATGGTAAACAACTGATGATCCCGTGAAAAATAAATTATTGGTACTATAGTAAATTCGAGAGCGAGTTGATGCAGTGATTGCATGTGATTAAATGACTTACTGACTGGATAGTTTTCTAACGAATGATAAAAAATATTTTTTGTATAGTTTTAAAGGTTGAAAACTTCAAAGATTATATATATATTATATAGATATATAGATACATATATATATATATATATATATATATATATCATTAGATACATATATATAAAATAAATAAATATAAAAACCTATACATACATATATATATTTTTTAATGTAAATACGGTCATATCTTGCTACGATGTGCAGACAGTTTCAATCATAGGAGAGCAAAATGTGCAGAACGTTTCAATCATAAAAGAGCAAGCTTAAAATTTGCCATGAGTGGCGATGGGCAAATTGCCTATCGCACCTCATGACAAATTTTCTCTTCTCAAAATTTGGAAAGGTCTGGAACCTTTTTAGTTTTTGTATCTTAATTTTTCTTGCCTGATGATATCTTATATATATATATATATATATATATATATATATATATATATATATATATATTTCTTTCCTGATGATATCTAATATATATATATATATATATATATATATATATATATATATATATATAGGTATATATATATATATATATATATATACAGTAGTATATCACAAAAGTGAGTACCCCACCCGCATTTCTTCAAATATTTAAGTATATCTCTTCATGAGACAACACTGAAAAAATTATTTTTTGACACAATGAAAAGTAGTCTGTCTGCAGCATATATAGCAGAGTTAATTTATTTTCCTTTAAAATAACTCAAAATATAGTCATTAGAAGCTAAATCCCTGACAACAAAAGTGAGTACATCCCTTAGTTTATTGCAGAGATTATCTGAGATTAAGACACGCCAACTGGTACTGCTTTACTGTGGGCATTCATACGATGCTTCAGACCTTCACTTGATTTGCAGACCACAGAGTATCTGTACTCTGCAGTGGTTTCCCCATCAAAGAAAGACTGATTTTCATGTGATCGCATGTGGCTAGCTAGACTGGCTCTAGATAAAGTCATTTTACTGCATAAATCACAAATGTGGTTCAGCATAAAAGCCTCTGACAGTTCTGATAAATTTTTCTTCCGGATGACACGCTTAATTTTTGCATGGTTATATTTTCTATTCTCAAAGCTATCACAATCGCGATAAACCATGGAGCGCCATTTTTTACGATCATTGGAAGCACTCTGACGACCTTCCTTTGGTCCCTTTTCGTAAGTAATCGATGTATTTCTAATTTAAACAACAAAATAAAAGTCTCTAAACATATATGCACGAGTTAGGTTTTGGAATTAGGATTAGGAGAGAGGAGTTTATAAATGTTTGTCTCACGTCTCGTCTATATAACTAACACATACAAAACTCTTTTCACGAATAAGGACACAACAAGACGTTCGCTGAGTTTTCTTTAAGGTTTTAGTTGGATGTAAAGAACTCAGGAAAGAGAGACTAATGTTATCTTAGTTAACTGTTTCCTTTTGGGGGTTCGTTCTTAGATGTGTGTGTGTGGGGGGGTACCATGTAATCCTATACATTCCAAAATAAGTACATAAAGAAAAACTAAACACATATATTAATAAAAAATTTATGACTAATAGTGTTAGATGCAAATAATATTTGATCTAAAAAATGTCTGCGGAAACAGTAATGGAAGTGAAATTGAATAAAGGATTAATAGATTAATGGATTAATGGATTAATGCGTGCAGTTGCCACCGGCAGTCAAAGACAAAACAGTAATGTTTATTGATTCTGAAAGAAGTAAAATTGGAACAGTTGTTTCGTCGGTGCTTAGAGTGGAGGATTAATAACAAGGTGGGGAAGTAACACATGGGATGAACAGGAAATAATGAATAAGAATAGACTGCCAAATAAATTAGATATAAACAGATGCGTGGAATAGAAATGCATTTCTGAAGATCGAAACTACCGTGAAACTGCAATAAAGCTTTAATTATTTACCAAGGATATTTAGCCTTTTGTGTGTTCAATCTTGGATCTGTTCACTACCCTAGAAATGTTGCATACATATATATGTGTGTGGGGGGGTGTAGCTTCCGGTCAGTCTTAACAGACTATGGATACCCACTGTAAGGGTACCGGCGCGTGAAATACCTATCATTGGTCGGTATTTATTGCAACTAGAGGTTCAAGACAACTGGAAACAATGCCGATATAAGCGAAAAACACATACAGCACCTACATTTTCCAAATGACTACCCATCTTGTACTAGCTAAACTTATCATTGCTTAACCAGTTATGTGACGAGTACTTATATATATATATATATACACACACACTCCGTGCCAGAATTATATGCAAATCGATATTTTTGTTCTAACTCCGATAGTTTTCAATGCAAATTTGTGACATTTAGCACGTTATATGGCAATACGAACACAAGCGCAGATCTATAATTTTTAGCTAATCTGCACAGTAATAAACAATTGGCAACCATTTTGGTGATTTGCATTTTTTTTTTTCAGCGTGCCAACTTTATATGCAAACCAATGTTAAAATATGGTGAAGTGCTAAAAGATCATCAAAACATTGATTATTCTAGGAATTTGTAAATTGAGAACAACAATAATAAAGAACAAACAACTTCAATATGGTTTCATAGTACAAACAATATCTTATATAATTGCCATTTTTATTGACAAGAGCAAAAAGCCTTTGGTTCATTGAAGATGTCAAACTTTCGATTTCATCTGGCAGCAGTCAAAATAGCATTCAAGAGGTCATCCTTGGAGTTGTACTGCCTTCCTCCAGAGTCAATATTTTATTTCCAAATGCTCCACAGATTTTCGATGGGATTTAAATCTGGCCATCGAATTATTTTCCCATGTCTGGTAAAAACTCTCTCCAAATATTCAGTGGCTATCCTTGCAGAATGAGACGGTGCATTATCATGCATGAATACCATCTTTTCCCGAATGCCAAATTCTTCATCTTGTGCTAGGGTGCCAAGTGTTCCTTAATGAAGTCAATGTAGAATTTGGCGATAATTTTCACTCCATTTGCAACTCTGAATGGTCCTACTAGTTCATTGCTAATGATTGCAGCCCAGAACATCACACCACCACCTCCTTGTTGACGCCTGATCCTTTGTGGACATAGACACTCATTATGGTACCATCCACCCTTCCACCCATCGGATCCATCAAGGGTCGCTCAACACTCATCGGTGAACAAAATAGTTTGAAAATTCACCTTCATGTGATCTCTTGCCCACTCCATCATCTTTTTCTTGTGGATATTCTTCAATTCAAGGCGGACCTCTGCTTTCCAAATTTTGCAATCGTCCTCACGATACGGTAACGAGTTGATTTGGGCACATCAGGAACGCCAGCTTTTTCAAAAACGTGTTTGCTAGTTTCAAGTGGGTTATGGCAAACTTCTCTCTTGATTTTGCTCATTGTTTAACAGGACAGATATGATTTCTTACAAATTTTCCCTTTGTCAGAACGTCCGTTGCAAAGTTGAGGGTTAGTACAATATTTTTTGATTGCACGATGATCACGGTGTAATTCTTTGGCAATTTCTAAGGTGGAAATCTTATTATGGAGCCTTTGAACAATTTTAGACTTCTCAGCTTGACTTAAAGCACCTTTACATCCCATCTTGCATATAAAGTTGGCACGCTAAAAAAAAACTACAAGTCACCAAAATGGCTACCATTTGCTCGCTATTGTGCAGATCAGTTTAAAATTTTATATCTGCGCATGCGTTAATGTTGCTGTATAACGTGCGAAGTTTCACGAATTTTCATTGAAAACTATTGGAGTTAGGACAAAAATATCGATTTGCATATAATTCTGGCACACAACATATATATATATATATATATATATATATATATATATATATATATATATATATATATATATTTATAATGGTTGTATAGATTGGTTTTCCAGAGGTAAATCCAATGAAACCCGTGTGATTAGATTATTAATGGAGGACAGATATAGTTTGTTTATGTTGCAAACATTATTAGTTACATATGTGGATACGTTTCAGTGCAATCTTAATTTAAGGAGACCACCTCATCAGACAAAAAATAGCTCCTTTTTTGGAGTCTAACGACGTGATCTCCTTAAATTAGGATTCCACTGAAACATTTACGCACATATGTAACCAAAGATGTTTGTATAATAAACCAACTATATACATATTTATATATATATATATTTATATATATATAATAGTCAGCATTCCAAAACCAGAAAATGTATTTAATTCTAACTCATAATATTTTAGTTAATTTTATTATAAAGAACGTTTTACACGTGTTTTGGTGAATAGTAGAAGCGCACCAAATATTAAAGACACCAGTATATTCTTCAGAAAATAGTTTTTTTTCTTGGAATGGAAAAAGATTTGATAATAAAAGGCAATGGAAATATTTAAAGTTCACAAAAACATAAAAAGTGTGTATAGGCACCTATCCCAAAGAAAGACCACTGAACTCAACCCACACCTGCAGATTTAGTCTTATTCCGCCAATTATATATTTATTTATTTTTATTGAATTTTTTTTTTACATGGTGGTCAGCACTCATCAAGGCCCGGAAGCCACTCAGGGATAAGGGTTATTGCAAGTACAGTACGTTATTGTGGAGATTTGATGAAGTGTTTACTTAAGGGGGTGGTTCATCAGGAATTTGTTAACGTTGGACTTGAACACATCCAAGTTGTAGCCAGATGGGAAGCAGGCAGACGGAACAGAGTTCCACAGGCGTGCACTTCTAAGAAAGAAGCTTTGTTCATGGAATCCACGTTTTGATTAAGGCACAGATAAAGAGTGGGGGAAATTTATCACAGTGGATTCAGCTAGACGGGTATTTTTCATGAAAGATTGGCGAGGGGGGACCAGAGATTGGAGTTCAGACGAGCACCTGCCATGGAAATAACGATAAAACAAGGATAGGCTTGCAACGTCTCTTCTGTGGGAGAGAGGTTGCAGGGTAGAGAAAAGGGCATCCCCCACTAAGCCACGAAGTGTATTTTGTACTCTGTAAAGGCAGGATAGGCTGTTTTTAGCAGCTCCTGCCCAGATATGGCAGCAATATCCAATCCTTGAACGCACTTGGCTTTTATATAGATAGAGAATTGCATCAGTAGTGAGATATCTTCTGGAGCGGTAGAAGGATCCCACCATCTTTCCAGCGACCTTGGCAACAGACTTGATGTACGTGTTCCATTTCAGATCAGGAGTAAAAGACAAATCCAGAAGCTTGTCAAAACACGGGACTTCTACCAGACGAGAGCCATCCATTTCAATAGATGCCAGATGGGGATCAGAGCGTTGATGATGTAAAGATAGGAGTTTGGTTTTAGATGCATTAAAGGTAATCAGCCACGACTTCCCCCTTTATATATATATATATATATATATATATATATATATATATATATATATATATATATATATATATAAAACTACTTAATTTACTCATATAAAATTAATATACGAAAGTATAGATTTATGCGTAAACTTTAAGTATTTACTTCAAAAGTGCTCAATACGTATGGAGAGCTAGTTAGTAAGTTATAAAATGTATATGGCGATTAAGCTACACTGAATATTCTGTGTTTCATCCACTCTAGGATTCTTCAGGCTTATGCGCGAATTCTGTGGTTGTTTGTCATTTTTATATGCGCATCTTCTATTGAAATTTTAGTTAGCCAATCAGCTTTCTAGTATCCACCGCGCCCTTCCTATAATAGAAGATGCGCATATAAAAACGACAAACAACCACAGAATTCGTGCATAAGCCTGCAGAATCCTAGAGTGGATGAAACGAGGAATAGTCAATGTAGTTTAATCGCCATATACATTTTATAACTTACTATATATATATATATATATATATATATATATATATATATATATATATATATATATGCGACAGCAGATTGCATTGTTGGCAAAGTAGAAGTCAGGTGTGGTTGACACTTGGTAAGAATTGCAGATGTCCCAAATTCCTGTATATCAGAAAGTAAAATTTCTCAATATTAAATGAAGAAGACAGTTTTTGGAACGATGCTAGCGAATATCAATAAGGTTGCCAAGTCAGTTGTACGTCTTTAAAAACAAACTCTAGTTTCGATAATAGTTTAAGAAAGCAGACAAAGAGGATAATTTTGGTGTCTGTTTAAGGGCGAAGAGGAGAAATCGTTGATAAGGATATTTTTTGTTAAGAAAAAGACAGAAAATAAAACGAGTTTTCCAAAGAAGAAGGAAAAGAGAGAGTGAAGGATTTTAGACAAAAGAAAAAGGAAAAAGATATTCAGAAGTAGAAGCGGTAAGAAAGAGGCGAGGAAGAAGATCTAATCTCAGGAAGATGGAGGCAGAATTAGTGCTTTTCATAAAAACATTTGCTTTAACAGATAAAAGAGACTTTGCTTACTGATTGACATATAGTACAAGTTGGGGTGTGGTCGACAGCCCCAAATTGGAGAACCTCCACCCGAAAGAGCAAAATGGAAAGAGAGACTTTCTCCACGAATGGCTGTGCAGATAAACATAAACCCTATCTTTAATCTTAAAACGAAAATCGAATTAAGTCGAAAATTCTTCATCCAAAAGCATTAATTTTTCTTCAGTCCAAAAGAGAACTCGAATTCTTAGTCCGCAAGGATCCGTGGCGCAGTGGTTAGTGTACATGGAAAAAAATCTACAGTAAAAAGTGATATTCTCCTGGAGGTTGAAGGCTCAATTCTCAATGTGAGCAACTGAAAAATATAATTGCGAATTACCTGGAACCTCTATCCAGTCATGGCTGACGGAATAAGACCATTCTACTCCCATGAAGTAAATAACGGTTTTGTTCAAAATTCCATCCACATTCACGAGTTCGACAGAAACATTCCCGAGTTCGACATGCTACACTTCAAGAAGATCGGTGGTTGCATCAACCGAAACGTTGTGAAAATGACACTCAAGATGAGAGCAGTAGTCTGAAGATTCCAAATAATATGAATAACCAATCCTCATCCCAAACATTTACAAATGTGATATATATATATATATATATATATATATATATATATATATATATATATATAACTACTTCGTTTACTCACATAAAATTAATATGCGAAAGTATAAATTTATGCGTAAACGCATAAGCCTAGAGTGGATGAAACGCGGAATATTCAGTGTAGTTTAATCGCCGTATATATTTTATAACTAACTAACTATATATACATATATATATATATATATATATATATATATGTATGCGTGTGTGTTTGTGTGTGTGCTTGTGTGTGTGTTTGTATATGTGTGCTTGTGTGTGTGTTTGTAAATGTGTGTGGTTTATTCGTCATGCGAATCAGTTTATTCGTTCATACATGATTTTATATATAAAAAAAAGTGATAATCAGCTTGTCCAAAAAAAAAAAAAAGACATTGCCATGAAAATTGTGAAAAAAAATATTTTTTTCTATTTTGTGTGCATCGTGATGTCGTGATTGCAATGCGAGCCTCCTTCTCCATGAAAGTTGAGCATGGGCTAATTTGCAACTGGCAATTTTACCGAGACAGAGTCATGCAGTGACAGGATTGAGGCTGACAAACGTATTTGAGAAGGAAGGAAAAGGAACATTGAATACAATGCGTCTTCAGAAAGTAATTCTTACAAGAATGGCATCGCATTATGACACAATTGGTGAATCATTGCTGCAAACATGATGAGGAATACTACATATATATATATATATATATATATATATATATATATATATATATATATATATATATATATATATATATTATTAGTAATGGGACGATTCCAATATATATATATATACCATATTTCCGGATTCCAATACAATTACCAATTTTGTACTAAATTCCCGATTCCGATACAATTTCTGATTCCGATTTCGATTCTTTATAAACTTCTAAATATTTAACTATAAAAGTGTTATTTTGTCCCGATTACTATAAAAACACATCGTAAATGTGCCTATATTTTCTCAAGCGTAAAAACACACTTGTGGGGCGGGGAGGGGGTGATCTAGAAATTTTAGTCTTACTGGAAGTTTAAATCAATAAATATTTATTATTTTATTATTACTACAAGCAGTTGTAAATGTTTCTTAAACCAAAATCAAATAAAAAAGGTAATTTAAGGAATCGGTTTTGGCATCGGAAAATAGGTTCAAATTTTTCCGATTCCGATACCTATTCCGATATCCCAAAAAGCTCCGAAGTTTTTGATTCCTGATTCGGATTCTGATAAATCGTCCCAACACTAATATATATATATATATACAGGGGGGTTCAAAAGTAGTTATACACAGTGATAAAAAAGAGAAAACAAATACATTACACACTGCGGATGAATGGTAGACCAGCTAGCTCAACTTTTCCCCATCCAATCAAGAACGTTGCCCCACCCCCCAACTTCATCTTTTCCACCAAACTTCTCTTTGACGAATGGTTCTGCAAGTTCTTCTGAACATGTTATGTGCCCATACCATCTGAGTTTCCTCTTTTTCACTAGAGTCAGTAGATCTCCATAGTGACGTACATGTTGAGTGACCTCTCTGTGGACTTCATTGTTGGTGACAAATATCGGGGAAACCAATGCCAACAACAGAATCGTTTTGTATGCATTTCTTTATTTATGGGGAATTTGTTTACATTAGTTTACATTTTCGGTTGTTATCTTTAATGCATCTTGAAATTTACACTTTTATGCCAGTTCAATTGTCTTGGATTATTCGTACATAATTTATTATCTTTAATATATATCTCACTTGTCTGTTTAAATGTATGTATGTATGGATGGATGGATGTGTGCCTAAAACTTTTGACAGAGGTGACGGATTTTCACAAGATCAGCCCTTCGGCCGACAAATATCGAAAACTTGGCTAAAAGCATAAATTCTCTCACCCACATCTGGGCACTTTTCTACAAGAAGCGGTCGCTTTTTTCGACGATATTTTCGAAAGCCATCCAATGGGCGCAACAGCAAAAACATCACTTTTTTTTTCACGTTCTTTTCCTCCTTCACACTATGGGTTCGAGCCTGCCTGCTGACTACCACTATTTTTTTGTTGTTCAACACAGACCTCTAAACATCCGGGCAATGCCAGGTACCCAAGCTAGTATCTATATATATATAAGGCAAAATGTGTGTTAGTGTGTGTGTGTGCATTTTTTCTGTATGTCCAGCAAAGGCTTTTCCGTGGTGGTTCTCGGGTTGATCGCTCATTCTTATAACTTTTTATATGCTACTGAGATGATAATGTCTGAGATTTATGAAACGACGTCATAAATGTCTTTTATTTTAGCGACTTTTTCGCACTGTGAATTCGTTTTCTCTTCTACTGCTACTTCTACTGCTATGGCACAGTATTGCCCTAGAAAACTAACTGGGTTTTTAAACGCTTATTTTCGAATCTTCTAAAGTCCCTGCCTTTGTGGCATCATGCTATGTCATCAGACTATTAACCTCAGGGCTTCGGGTTCGAGCCTACCTCCCTCCCAAAACTTTTTCGCTGTTTATTTTTTTGTTTTTGTTCGATTTTTTAATATTTAAACAAGGTTTTGTTTTGATCTACCCCCCCCCCCGACACACACACCTACAAACACCCGGGCAACGCCGGGTACCCCCGCTAGTATAATATAAATAGTATAATATAATCTGTTTAAATATATGTATGTATGGATGTATGTCTATAGATTTATATACAGAGGCGACAGATTTCACTAGAATGATATCGTTTTGAAGCTCGACCCTTTGGAAAAAAAATATCGAAAAATTGGTTAAAAACATTAATTCCCTCACTCTCAACTGGGCACTTTTCTACAAGGAGTGGCTGCTTTTTTCGCCGATATTTGATATTTGCCGATAAGTCATCCCCTCTTTCGATTGACTAGCCTTAATTTAAACATTCGTCATTTTCGGTTTGGTGATGGGCGCAACAGCAAAGACCTCACTTTTTTTCACATTCTTTTCCTTCTTCATGGTTCGAGCCTGCCTGCCTGCTACCACTACCCAGGCTAGTATTTAACAATACGCGAATAAAACTTTTTGTATGCATTTGTTTCAGCCATCGTTTCATTTCCCTACATTCAAAATCAAGTCTTCTTTGTGAGTGACATTGTCGATGAGATGCCGAGGAGTCTTCTGAGGCATCTCATTTCTTGGATTCTTCTTTGTAAGTCTGTGTTCATGGACATTGAATGCAGACTTACAAATATAATGTTGCTGGACCCTAACTCAGGTACAGAACTATTAATGTATGCCTTCCTCAAAAAAACATTAGTACAACAACAACGAAGAATAGCTTACTCCAATGAAAATAAGTCAACTGTCTTCCAAAACAGAGATTAACAACTACGAAAGGAGATCACTCCAAACAGACATTCCCTCATCTATAGACAAGGGGAGTTAACTTAAATGTCTTACTTGTAACGCATTATTGAGATAACTGAAATATTTAGTAATATCACCTTGGTTCCAAGAAAGATGTTTCTGTCTCTCAATATGGTCTTCAGTCTTGCCATTGCTGCTGCTGATTGTGCCTCTCTTGCAAGTATCCTGGTCTTTGATCTTTCTCCACTTATGATGGCTCCAAGGTACTTAAAGTGGTAAACTGTTTACAATTCTTTTCTGCTGAGATTCATCTTGGTGGTAGAACACAAATTGAAATTAGTTTTCTCGGCACTGATTTCCGTGCTATCTTGTGAGGATATGTGCTTCACCATGTTATCGACCCCCCCCCTTTCATAACAGATTGTCAATGTCATCAGCAAAGCCCAATAATGCTGACTGCATGGTCTAGTAAAGTGTCAGTCCTGATGTAAAATGTCGAATGCCGTCGGTGACAACAGAAATGCTTGCTGGACCGTAACTGAGGTAACTGAAGTACGGAACTATTAAGGTACACTTTCCTAAAAATCATTAGCACAACAACAATAAAGAGCAGGTTACTCCAAACAGACTTCCTTTATCTCAGACAAGTGGAAATAAGTTAACTGTCCTACACATATAGATTAATAACTACAAAAGGAGATCGCTCCAAACAGACTTTCCCTCATCTATAGACAAATGGAGATGACTGAACTATCTTAATTCAGATTAACAACAAGAAAGATGAGATCACTCCAAACAGACTTTCTCTCATTTAACAAAACGGACGTGAGCATTTGTGTATATCCACGAAAGGCTTTTTGTCTGGGGGTTATCATGTCGGTTAGATTCCGCAAGAAGTTTTCACAGAGCATTTCATATTCACAAATGGACATCGCCTCTATCTATTTTTGATCAAGTTAAACAAAATTCGGTCATCTCTGCTGTTTGTTTGTCTTTTTTTTTTTTATAAATAAAGCGAAACTATTGGAATGCAACCGTCCGGCTTTCCAGCCAGGTAGTATCTGTTCTGTAATTGGCCCTTGGTCAATGTAGGGAAACCCTTCATACTGAGACACTTACTGTTTATTTGGATACTGCCAGAGTGCCCCTTTTTTGGGGGAGCTGATCCCCTCACACACACACACACATTAAAAACGACCTTGTGTCTAATTTTCTTTTGTGAGAGGTTTTTAGATTGCCTACATTAAATTTTAACATTTTACACGTCATGGCGTAGCGGTAAGACGTCAAAGTTTCTTTCAATTTCTTTTTCGCCTTTGCGTCGCAGGTTTGAGCCTGCCTGCCCCCCCCCCCCCGCCTTTTTTTTTTTTTGCTCAACACACACCTACGAACACCCAGGCAACACCGGGTACCCAGGCTAGTCTATAAATAACAGGAACTGTCTTAGCCCAATTATTAACACAGAACCATTCCTTTACTGTACTCTATATGAGGACTGCACTGAGAGCTTCTGTGTAGAGCCCTTGATTGCGTCGATCTGTTGAATTTGTTTATGGTGGTCCACAGAGCGTAATGGCATACTGTATCGAATTCTTTCTTAGAATCAATGAAGATATGGAAGATGTTTTGTTGATGCTATTTCTCAAACAGAACCTTCAGGTTGAATATCTATTCTATTGTGCTTCTATTTGGGTGGAGATCGACCTGCTTTTTAATGATACACGCTTCTTTCAGAGACACAGATATTTAAAATATTGTGTGCCATCAGCAAGAATCAAAACCAAAACGTTTAGTTTTCTCGTGGTATTCACTACCATCTGAGCTAACATGCATATCTAATATTGACAGATTAATGCAGTAAAAGGCATAAATGTATATTTGTGCATGCGTAGAGCATACATATTATGTCAAATTGCATCTGCCAAGTAAAAATGTTTCTATTTTGACTCCTTAGCGTTTTTCTTTCTAGCTAAAAACCAAATTGTTCCTTATTTCTAGTCAGTAACCATTTAGCCACTATCAGTATACTTTCTCCACATCTGAATTCTCATCTATGTGTTATAGTTACTGCATAATTGGCCAATTCCATTTGGTTCGACTTAATGCTAACGCGTTTTATTATCTTTGTTCACCTTGAAATATAAACGCATTGTGTAATTCTAGCTTAACCTTTGGTGATAAGTGCTATTCATTTGTTAGTATTCATGTCACTCGACAATCGATTGATTCCCAACCTAAGGGTCATTGGATCAAATTTGGTTGACGCCTTGTCATCCGGATTCCCAAAGATCATTATAGGTGATATGTCGACTGAATTTCAATTCTCAGGGCACTCATTATATCGATTTTGGTGCCAACGATCTGAGTGCTTCCAAGGCACCTAAAAATAAACGCATTAGTCAAATGAACTGATGGATTGTTCAGCAAGGATCCTCATGGACAAGTTCACTTTATTTTCCATTGTTTTCAGTGATTGATTTTATTATTATTATTATTATTATTATTATTATTATTACTATTATTATTATTATTATTATTAGTAGTATTATTAGTATTATTAGTATTATTATTACTAGCAGGACCTGCGGAAATTCCACAGCAGCATCTTTCATATGTAGTATATTGCTACTTGGCATTCTGTGGGCTTTCAGCATGAATGAAGACACCATCATATTATTCTAGCCCTTTTGTTAAAACTGTAAAAATATTTATCTAAGCAAGTCTATATATTAATACAGTAACGTGTAGAACAATACAAAAGAGGTGTTATTTATTTTCCCTATTTAATAATGTATGCATGACCGTTAAAAACAATATAAATTAGTGATTTAAAAAAAAAAATAAACGGCCGAGAAATTTGTGTTATCGTTTTTTACTACAGATTAACTTAAAATTAATTATTTCTTAACAGCTTTTGCATTTACCATAAAGATAAAACCCTTCATTTTATAGAAGTAAAAACAAATATAGTGGTGAGAAGACGCTAATTGAATAAGTCCTGGAGCGTCCGTAAATGTGTATTCCAGAATTAATGTGCATTCTGGAATTAAATCTCAACCAATGAAATTTGCCGGGAAGTGTGACACACAAAAGAACACACACGCTATCGTATTAATATATAGATAATTATTTTATTTTCTTTTACTCACATTCGCCCCAAACAAGACTACCGCCACTTGGACGTAGAGGACTACTATTTAGGACCATGCCTAAGAAAGATTAACAAGATATTGGTTCACATTATATTTAAACTTTGCAAATCAGTACAGTTAGAGAAGCAGGTAGCAGGTAGCAGGAAGGGAATTCTCAAGTTTAGCTGTTTGAGAGAAGAAACTATTAAAGTCTGAAGCTTTCTAGAATTTAGGGACCTCAACAGTGAAGGGGTGTGATTTTGTTGCTAAGCAGGTTTGTTTGGGATATATATGTTGAAGGGGGGCACAAGTGCAACAAGTTCATCAGATCACATAAAATATTTTTAAAAAAGGCACAGAGCTGCAACATTGCGGCGATGGGACAGGGTTGGAGCTTAGTGGACAAAGTGGGACCTATTAGATTGAAAACTTCTTTTTGAACACTATCTAAAAGAGAGACTAGTGGTAGATGCACCAGCCCATATGTCACAGTAATACTCCATGCATGGGCGGATGGCGATCTTGTAGATGTAGAGGATACTCATTTTCCACTGTTATCGATGATTGATTTTATCGAATGTTTAGTTGAGATTTCATGGATCAGATTCTATGTAGCAATAATGTTTGATGCAAGGTGAAAATTAAGTAGAAATTGTAATTTAGATGTATCGGAATATGACATTATGGGAGGAAGTTTGTCGCACAAAAGCTAGATGCTAATCACCTTCATTAACTTATTGCAAATCTGCGTGAGATGTAAATCAAAATTCCAGAGTAAATACTGGAGTTATTTGTAGTTCTTTTTATTTGCTTTCATTATTGCAGTCACACAGAGCAAATGGAAGAACAGATCAACATCTTTACAATCACTTTTCCAATTAGACGTTACTACCCATTGATTTTTAAAAAAAAATATCTACTTTTATTAAATAATATTGTGTCAGAACATGGTATCAAGGAAAGGTGTACGTAGCATGAAAGGTAGATGCAGTTCGTCTTGATTTATTTGTTGCAAAATTTTGCGAGAAATATTTTTAAATATTAAAACAAATCGATAGGTAAACGATTCATGTAAAATGTAAATTTCAATCTGGATAAACAACTTTTCCAACTAGACATCAATACCCATTGAGTCACCTACAAAAAATGTGTCGATGTGACACTTTTTTGCTGTTTTAATGTTAACCAGAAGATTACAGGCAATTTTGCGGGAATCGAAAAAAACTCCCCCCCCCCCAACAGCTTTCTTTCATTTACTTTGTATGTTTTAAAAAGATACTTCTTTGAAACTATTCTCATTATATATGTGCTGTATATTACAGTTAGGAAAGATGATGCCATTATGTTTTTGCAGTTCTATCAGGGAGGCGTCGACATACTCCTACATGCAGCCACCCATCTAGTACTCATCAGACTCTACAGTGTTTAACTTATAAATACTCTCTTATCCACCTAATTCACCAGACTTAACATGACGTTCCTGTCTCAAGCATCGCCAAATCACTCGACAATTAGGTGTCAACACTAGCGTCTAGACTTGTGGCATGCGAGTTCAAAGAAATTTTTGAATCTCAGCCTAGCAACAACCCATCGTCCAATCAAATTAATCCTTTTGTTTTGAGTGCGTAGGCGTGTGCTTGGAGACGGATACCAGGTGGAAGAAATTGAAGAAGTTAAAAATTAGGATTGAATCAATCTTTTAGAGGAAACAAAGAAAAGTTACTCAAAATACAAATTAGAAATATATTCATCCCCCTTATTCACCAGACTTAACACCAACTGATTACCTATTATAAAAAAAAAACTTTGCATCCAAAGAACAGGCAAAAACATCTGTGGCATGATATGCTATAACTGCCACTGTATTGTCACTCCCCTCTTCCCCCTAGCCGGGAGGTGATTTGGTCACTTGCAGAGGTATATTGAGAAGGGACAACAGTGCAATTCGCCAGGACTCTTTCTTTTTTCGTCGGCAATCACTATGGGGTAAGGACGCACATTTTTTATCTCTCCGTAAAAGGAGAGGGGCAACCTCCTCTCCTCCAATACAATAAGTAGTTAAGGTTAGTTAATCCTTTTTTAAAGTTTAATTGTTATGAATTGTTTGTTGTAATTGTAAAATATTGTGAATAGTTTTTGTAAAAATAAATAAAGATTCTCTTCCTGTGGAACTCTCTTCTGTTTGCCTGTTTCCCGGCTGACTACAACATGGGTGTCTTCAAGTCCAATATAAAAAAATTCTTGATGAATCTCCCACTTAAGTAATCAAATTTACCAAATCTCCATTACTAACGATTACTACGATATTATCTCATTGATTACTGTACACTCAATAACCCTTATCCTCGCATGGCCTCCGGGCCTTGATAAATGGTAACTCCTATGAAAAATAAAAAAAAATTGTGTTGTGTGTTGTTTAATTTGCTTAACCATCAAGACGAGGTCGTTCACCTTCTCAGTCAGAACCCAACAGGAAGAAAGGAATAGAGAACCACCTGGAGAAAAGCCACAGCCAAATTTCAGGTATGCATTCACCTCTTTAAGAAAGACTTCCAAGTAACAATACACACATTGTTATATATATATATATATATATATATATGAACAAATGATTAATAAAACACACATATATATATATATATATATATATATATATATATATATATATATGTTACAATTTGTTGCTGGTTACTAGGATTTCATTTGAAGCCAACTATTGTGTTATATATTCTTCAATGATTTTTATCGCATCTTGCTCTCCCACAATTTTTTGTCGCTAACATATATAAGATGTAAAACTTATTATTGTTATGTAGTGCAAGGAGCTCATATTGGGGACTCATAACGGGCACATGTAATACGGGGATAGAAATAACAGATGGTGATGACAATTCTTATGGGAAGACATCTATATATATTTTACATCACAACGACAACTGTGATAATTCTTGGAGGTTTCGTATTAATATGGACTGGGTGATATATGATATATTATTTTATTTTTTATTTTTTTATTACATTTTCACCCCAAACAAGGCACATGGCCACTTTGGTGTAGGGGATTAATATCAGGGGCAGCAACTACTGGGATGCTATGTAGGGATTTGGGCAGCAAGATGTCGGTTCACGTTGCACTTGAACTTCTGCATGTTAATACAGTTAGGGAAGCAGGAACCTGGAATGGAATTCCATAGTCTATCGGTTCTGGGGAAGAAACTACTGGAGTAGAAAGATCTTTTACATCTAGGGATGTCTACTGAGTGGGGGTGGGATTTAGCTGCCTGCCGGGTTTGTCGAGGGTGTCTACGTCGTGGGGACACAAGTGTCTGCAGTTTGTCAGAGCATTCACCATTAAAATACTTGTAGAACAAGCAGAGGGATGCAACGTTTCGTCGATGGGGCAGAGGCTGAAGCTTAGATGCCAGTTCAGGGCCTATCAGATTGACGACTCTTTTTTTAACCTTGTCTAGGAGCGAGAGACTAGTAGCAGATGCACCAGCACAAATGTGACAACAATACTCCATACATGGGCGAACGGTGGCTTTATAGAGGTACAGGATACTTTCAGGTGTCAGTAGTTTTCTAGCACGGTAGAGAGAGCCTACCTTTTTTGCAGTGGCTTTGGCAATGTTTTCAATATAATTGTTCCAGCTCATATTTCCTGTGAACGTTAGGCTAAGCAGTTTGAAAGATGTACTCTAAGACAGGGAGTCATTGGCCATTGCTATTGGTGGCAGAGAAGGTTTCTTGTAATTATTGAAGGAAACCAGTTTAGTCTTGGCAGCATTGAATGTGACCATCCATTTATGTCCCCATTCCACTACAGATTGGAGGTCATCCGCTAGTGTTTTTGCCATTTCTTTAGATATGTGTTCATTTGTTTTCCTGTCATGCCTGTTATAGAGTGTAGTGTCATCAGCATATATACCCATCTCAGAGGCAGTTTTGTTGTGGAGGTCATTGATAAATATCAGGAACAATAGAGGTCCAAGAATAGATCCCTGAGGCACTCCCGCATTTATATCACACTGTTTAGATGTACGACCGTCGAGGACAACCTGGATTTTTCTCTTGTCTAAGAAGGATTCAATTATGCTAAGTATTCTACCAGTGATACCGTATGATTTAATTTTCGTGAGGAGGCCCTTGTGCCATACCCTGTCAAAAGCCTTAGATATCATCTTATGATATTGTGAAATAAAATGTCAAATCAGACATTTTATTCTTTCAGCCTGAAGTATTGTTGCTCCAGCTCCTGTGCCATCACTTCACTGTAACATCCCTGTGCCTTTTTTAAAACTAATTACATGTAATGTGCTCTGATGAACTCATACCACTTGTGTCCCCTCGATATACATATTCGCACTGTAACATCCCTGTGCCTTGTTTTAAATACCCGTTATGTATAAATTTCAAATGTTTGGACCCAAAATTGGCTGAGTAGTTTTTACATCTAGGGATCTCTACTGTGTAGGGGTGGGATTTAGCTGCCTGTCAGGTTTGTCGAAGGTGTTTACGTCGTGGGGGCACAAGTGCTTATATTTATACTAGCATGCTGCCCGGCATTGCTCAGTCTTAAAATACGCTTAAATATGATATTTTAATTAATGCAGATTTCGTATTTATTATTATATTATATTGGACCCAATATATAGTTATGATTTAGAAAGTTTGGAAATAAATGGATCATGTGCCACCACCAAGAATCGAAACCAAAACGTTTAGCTTACAATTTACTTTTTTTTTTTTGATGTTAATGCCTGACCTATAAAGACATGTTTGCTGCAAGGCTAAAAATTAAAAAAATGAACAAATAGCTATTACGTTACGCATGCATATTTATAATGTCATCGTTAGACCTTCACCTAGCAAATTTCATTTCTTTAATTTTTCACACTTTTTACCGATTTTCCCCGGCTAAAATCCAAATATAAAGGTTTACATGCGTTCGAATACCCTACATATTAAGTTTCATGTCTGTGAACCCAAATCTGACAGAGGAGTTTGGTAGGAAATTTTTTAAAAATAAATATATATATGTATACATAAACATATATAGAAAGATATTTATGTTTACTCTAAACTTTTTACGCAAATATTACGCAAGTATAAATCATGTAGAATATCTGCATGAATATAATTACACGTAATAGTAAACTAAAGATGATCATCCCATAAGAAAAAAAAAGAAAAAAGAAACTAATAGGGAATTAATAAAAATTAATGTTCCTGCTTTCCAGCTAACTACAATATGGTTGTCTTCAAGTCCAATGTAAACAAGTTCTTGATGAGTCATTCCACTTAAGTTGACAAATTTACCGAATTTCCATTACTATATTGTCCAATTGACTGCTGTACACTTTTAACCCTTATCCTCGAGTAGTCTCTGGGCCTTGATAAGTGGTTATGCCTATGTAAAAAAAAAATGCAAATTATTAGGTTGGTGCAAATATAATTATTTTATATATATAGTTGAACGTCAAAAACGACATTATTTTTGCACCAACCTAATAGCAAGATTTTTTGCATATGAATGCAATTCCACAACCCATATATAACAAAGTTGTATTTTCTTTTTGAATAAATAGAAAAAAAAGGGTTTTTAACATGAATATAAATACACAATATAAAAAAAAGCAAATTTATAGGAGTATAATTTAACACCGTGGTACCTTTAACATGCGTGCGTGTGTCACGGTTTCCAGATTATAAATTACTCGATCGGGATATCCTATTTATTAAAAAGGAAGGCAGAAGGCAACAACATACTACGAACATTAAATTAGTATATAGAAACGTTAATTGAATGTGCACAGTATGTTAATATCCTTCACCCCCCTTTCCAACAAATAGGATTTCCTAATCACCGAAGAGGCAATGTAAAAAAGAAATTCAATGAAAATAAATGATAGATGATGTTGCTTTTCGGTCGTACATGAAATTTAAAATATACCTTCTTAGTCTTCTGGCTAGGATCCAAAGGTAGTATCTGTTCTGTCTAAAAATGGTATAATAATATCTTGCAGTTTCTGTTCGTGCCGGGCGTCTATACAATGGAAATATGTCGCAGACAATAAGATAAGGATATTGGAGATAAACCGTAATAACCAGATATATTCTAACATTACATTAATCAGATTACTTAGATAAATACTTTTAACAGTTTTAACAAATGGATTACAATAATATCGTGAGGTCTCCATTCACGCTGAATGTCCACAGAATGCCTAGTAATAATATATTTCATATTAAAGATGCCGCTGTATGAAAATTTGCTTCGGCCAAAAAATAATCTTTTTTTTTTTTAATTGAACGACGAAATCCATCTTTTGAACCTTTTCATCTCCAACCATCAAATGACTGTGAATAACGGTTCAATGCGCATGGTAAATCATAGATTTTACACCTCCAAGAATTGGCTATCAACCGATGCTTGGCAATCCATCGAATCATTTCGAAATTGTCAGACAGTCTCATGACAATTTGGAATATTATTTCTTCAGTCCGTATGAAATTATTGTCATGAATATAATTTATAAGACTTATTGGACGCATTCTATGAAGTAGGCGGCCATTTTCTTTCCAGGCCGCTGTGTCTACACATTAGCAGACAATTATATTTCATTGGAAATATTTGTATTTTGGAATCGTGCCAAATCCGAGAGCTTTAGTTGCTTGTGAGGGTTCAGGAAGTTTAAATACTTGGACTTTTCCATTAGATGGAATTTCTTTATTAAAACGACATTCAAAAATAGTGGAAGTCTGCCAAAATTTAAGTTCAAGAAAACAGCTTAGCAGATTAAAAGACATATTTAGTTAAAATCATTATTTTTATTTTTTTTTTTTGGCATTTTATTATATGTGGGGAAAATGAATTATGTATATCACAGTAGGGACAGTCTCTCATTACAGATAAGTGAGATATGCTTACATTTGCATTATCAACTGCCGATAATGCTCCATTCATGTGAAAATTTACCAGTAGATATCAAATGAATTGCTTGGGAAAAAACGGGAAAATTGCAAGTTTTATTTCTACAGACATAACATGACTGTACATTTATTTTTGCTCACCTACACTCCCAAACAAGGAATATTACCATTTGGATGGACCTACTAACTGGGAACATGCTTAAAAAGGATTAAGTTTACGTTGCGCTTGAACTTCTCCATACAGTACAGTTTGGGAAGCAGGTAGCAGGTAGGGAATTCCAAAGTCTAGCCATTCAAGGGAAGAGGCTATCAGATTAGAAAGCTTTCTGACATTTAGTGACCTTTATAGTGAAAGGGTGTGATTTTGCTGCTTAGCGGGTTTGTCGAGGATATGCATGTCGAGGAGAAAAGCAATTAGTTCATCAGAGCACACTCCATTAAAATACTTGTAAAATAGTACAGTTTGGGAAGCAGGCAGCAGGTAGGGAATTCCAAAGTCTAGTCGTTCAAGGGAAGAAACTTTTAGAATAGAAAGCTTTCTGATATTTAGGGACCTCAACAGTGAAGGGGTGTGATTTTGTTGCTTAGCGGGTTTGTTGAGGATATGCATGTCGAGGAGAAGAGCAATTAGTTCATCAGAGCACATTCCATGAAAATACTTGTAAAATAGTACAGTTTTGGAAGCAGGTAGCAGGAAGGGAATTCCAAAGTCTAGTCGTTCAAGGGAAGAAACTTTTAGAATAGAAAGCTTTCTGATATTTAGGGACCTCAACAGTGAAGGGGTGTGATTTTGTTGCTTAGCGGGTTTGTTGAGGATATGCATGTCGAGGAGAAAAGCAATTAGTTCATCAGAGCACACTCCATTAAAATACTTGTAAAATAGTACAGTTTGGGAAGCAGGTAGCAGGAAGGGAATTCCAAAGTCTAGTCGTTCAAGGGAAGAAACTTTTAGAATAGAAAGCTTTCTGATATTTAGGGACCTCAACAGTGAAGGGGTGTGATTTTGTTGCTTAGCGGGTTTGTTGAGGATATGCATGTCGAGGAGAAAAGCAATTAGTTCATCAGAGCACACTCCATTAAAATACTTGTAAAATAGTACAGTTTGGGAAGCAGGTAGCAGGAAGGGAATTCCAAAGTCTAGTCGTTCAAGGGAAGAAACTTTTAGAATAGAAAGCTTTCTGATATTTAGGGACCTCAACAGTGAAGGGATATGCAGAACGTGTTTCACTGTTAAGCGATTTCGTGCAAAAAATAATGGTTTGTTCTGTTTTTATTTTTTAAGAAGATTCTTCACAATAAAAAGATAGAGGACAGAGCAAAAGTACATATGCTGTTACATTATTTTTCGTTTACATTACATTTTAACACGTTTTTAATGTTACATATTGTATATGAAGCCCAAGAATCATACAGTACCAAGTGCCATATATAGGGAAAATGATTCCAATGTGTTTCCATAGGGAAAATAAGTAATATACGAGGATGGTCCCAAAAGTAAAGCTGCTTACCCTTATTTATTAACTAAACGAGTCGAAGAGCTACGAAGACAGGAGTGGTACCAATAAAATGAACAACGTTTTTGCTGCAGAATTCATTTTCTACATAGGCACCAACATTCTCAATGCACTTTTGCCAGCGGTGAACGATGGCTGTGCATAGACATGTGGAGCGCACTTTGTTGTATGAGGGCTGTTCCAAAAGTAAAAACCACCCATTGTTTTTTGCTAAAAAAGTTAAAGAGCTATAAAGGCGGGAGTAGCACCATTAAATCGAGTGACATTTTGTGCTCCAGAATTTATTTTTCTTACACAGGTACCAGGATTATCAATGAACTTTTGCCAAGAATTCAATGACGAAACTCTGCTTCTGCCACACGTCAATGATAAGGGTTGTTTTCTTAGAGCCTCACACCGTCAATATCTGCAACAAAGAGATAAAACCATTAGGTTAATCATGTATAAGTTCAGTCATCATAACAATTTGCAATTCCCAAAAATAGGAGGCATTACATTTGGAACGTCCCTCGACTCTGATCAACGAGAAAAGAAATAGATTTGTTGGTCAATGCTGAAGGGCTAAATCGTCATTGGTATTCTTTAGATCCCAAAACATGGATCTCGTGTGAAGACCATATGGAATCTATACCAAGCATCTTGCAGAAGGCTCAGAAGGCTTCGGCGGCACGGGGGTGCAAAGATCACGTGTCGGAGGCACTCACACAGTACGAAAGAATTACAGGGGCCAAGATAAACCGCAACAAGTCGGTAGGACTGCGGTTGGGCGCATGGAGTGGCAACGCAAACCTCCCTGCGCCCTTCAGCTGGACAGATGGCCCGGTCCGGATCCTCGGCGTGTGGTTCGGACCGGGTCTCCAGCTTGACAAGAATTGGTTGGAGGTACGGTCAAAGGTGGAGGCTGCAGTCAGTTCGTGGCTTCCTAGGAAACTTTCCTTAAAGGGTAGAGCTGAGGCGTGCGCCACTTACGTCTTTCCTCTCATCCTTTACCGACTGGCCGTACTTCCCCTGCCTGCACAACACCTAAAAGCTCTCGTCGAACTCTTGTCCTCGCTCCTTTGGGACAGAGGAAGACACTGGGTGAGCAGACAGGTCTGTATTCAACGTCCGTGTGAGGGAGGCTTGGGAATGCCGGACTTGAAGTGTCATCGAGATGCTGAGAGACTGGCCTTCCTGAGCAACTATATGCAGGAGGACCAACCGTGGCACCCCGTGGTTACTGCCGCCTTCCCCGACCTCGTTCTCGACCCTTCCATCGAGAGCCGTCGCAGGCCGCGGGGAGAATCTGCCTACATGAAAGAGTGCCGAGCCGCGCTAAAACGACTACCAAGGTCCAGTGACCTTGTGACTGCTACCCGTAGGGAACTCCACAGGGATCTAGTGAGGGAGGCCGCTGACGACCCGCTATGCGCGCGTTTGGGGTGGCAGCAGAGTGAGATCCGCTCCGCGTGGAGCTGGGCGCCAGGTTCGAGTCATCTGAACAATTCGGAGTTCTCTCTGACCTGGCGATTGGCCCGAAATGCACTTCCACTCAACAACATACAATGCAGTTCTGGGTTTCTGGAGTCGCCCGATTGTCCCCGTTGTGGGACAACGGCTGTGGAAACTACGGATCACGCTTTCTTTGATTGCCGCGAACTCCGCCAGTACTGGTCGTATGTCAGTGGGGTGACGGCTCGCATCGATCCTGAGCATCCTCGCCCAATTACTGTATCCAATGTTGTGGACAACGTGAGGCCGCCGTGGGACCGGGAAAGACAAATGGTCTACGTTACGATTCTGGCCGTGGCGAGAATGGTGATTTGGACGTCGCGTCTGCAAGGTTGCCGGGGGGTGTTGTCTTTTTCTGATCAAGATCTGATCGCGTTCTTTAAACACCAACTACGGGTGAAGATCAGATGTGATAGAAGAAGGCTGCATCGCGCGGCATTTGACAGAAGATGGATACATGTGGCAAGTCTGTGTGTACGAAGAGGAGCCAAATTCGAATACGTGTTCCCCGCCTAGGTGTGGAACGCGCAGTTCTGTAAAGTTAAATTAAACAAGTAGTCTCTCAGCTAGCTGAGTGTGTGTTCCATCCCTCCCCGATTAGGAAGCCTCCAAGATCCCCATCCCCTCTTACCTGCAATTTTTGTTTTTCACCCCTTCCTCTAAATTTTACCCATCTTGGAGAAAAAGAAATACAAACTAACCTCCATCCCTTACCCACAAAATTTTCTTTTCTCCATTCACCCCCATCTAGAGGGCATCCCCACCTAGAGACTGACCCGCAGAAGCGAGGTTCCTTTTACAAACCTAGTGGAACGGGCAGTCTATCAACTAGACGGGGTTGGGAGGGTCCTACTAATCACCTTTTGTTTTTTCTTCCCCCTCCCTCGACACAAATGAATTATTGTTACCATTTTATTGTTATCTTTTTTGTTTTTACACGTCAATAAAAAATGTTTTAAAAATTGGGAGTTACTAGGACGTCCCCCAAGATGAAAGGGTGAATGCGGTATTATGGTGAAAGAAGATACTAGCTGGGAGAAACTTTTGACTTTGTTTAGTTCTGGAGCGACAAGGATGACCAACGACCCCCAAAATCCCCCCTTTTGAGTTGGCCATGTGCCTAAGTTTTTTGTTCACCGTTAATTTTACTGTATTTTTTTAACATGAATAAAAGATTTAATATCTCAAAGTGTAGTATCTGTTCCGACAGATACTGCAAGCTAGGACTAGCTATGACTAGCAAAGACCAGATGTGGGGGCAACCCCACATGCCTGCCCTTTAACCAGCTCCCATTTCCCATCTCTCGGGAGCTGGTCCCCTTTTTCCCTTCCCCCTCCCTTCACTCCTCACATTAAAAATCGGCCTTGTGCCTAATTTGCTCGGTGGGGGAGCAAATAAATACCATCTGTTCCGGCAGATGCTGCAAGCAAAGACTAGCTATGACTAGCAAAGACCAGATGTGGGGGCAACCCCACATGCCTGACCTTTAACGAGCTCCCATTTCCCACCTCTCGGGAGCTGGTCCCCTTTTTCCCTTCCCCCTCCCTTCACTCCTCACATTAAAAATTGGCCTTGTGCCTAATTTGCTCGGTGGGGGAGCAAATAAATACCATCTGTTCCGGCAGATACTGCAAGCTAGGACTAGCTATGACTAGCAAAGACCAGATGTGGGGGCACCCCCACATGCCTGACCATTAACCAGCTCCCATTTCCCACCTCTCGGGAGCTGGTCCCCCTTTTTTCCCTTCCCCCTCCCTTCACTCCTCACATTAAAAATCGGCCTTGTGCCTAATTTGCTCGGTGGGGGAGCAAATAAATACCATCTGTTCCGGCAGATACTGCACTTAAGATAATTTGTACCAGTCAATGGAGGGGAAACCCTCTATACTGGGACAATTATTATTTTTGGTAACCAGAGTGACCCCTTTTAGGGGAGCTGGTTTTTACCTCACATTAAAAACGGCCTTGTGCCTAATTTGCTCAGTGGGGGAGCAAATAAATACCATCTTGCAGAAGGCTCACAATGCAACTATTAAAAATCTACCTTTTCACCGGAATAATCAAGGCCAAAATCCACACAAGGATACATCTTTATGCTCCTAATAGGACTGCAATATATCCTCCTCTCTTTTTCAACGACAAGCAAAATTTTGATGAAATAAATTACATTGGGCTGAAAAAAACCCAAAGAAATTAGGAAATGGATCTTGGGTTTATTTTTGGCAGCTTCGTAACTCTTGCTTTCCATTTTGTCCTTCAGTCCTCATATTCCATGAGCAATGTTTCTGACAAAGTGGGAAGAATTGCTGTTTCCAGGTCAGAATCTGTTCCATCTAACATCGTTGACAAGTAGTATTTTTTTTTTTTTAGTTTAATCACGTTGTTTCATGCCTTCTCTGAAGCGATTTCCATAAAAACATTACAGTTTATTCGAAATGTTTTTATTTTGGAATGGTGCCAAATACAAGAGCTTTAAATGGTTGTGAGGGTTTAGGAAGTCTAAGCACTTGGACTTTAGCATTAGAAGAAATTCCTTTATCAAAGCGACTTTCAAAAGAGTGAACGTCTGCCAAGATTTAAGTTCAGGCCGGATTATCAGACATTTTTTTTCTTTTTTATTCTTTTTCACCCCCAGACATAGGGTATTGCAATGTAGGTGTAATGGGCTACTATTTGGGATCATATCTAACTGGGGATCGTGGGGAGTTGAGTAACAAGATGTCTGTTTACATTATTTTTAAACTTCTGCATGTCAGTACAGTCGGAGAAGCAGATAACAGGGAGGGAATTCCAAAGTCTAACAATCTGAGGAAAAAAAAGAAGAGTAGAGTAGAAGGCTTTTCGGCATTTAGGGACTTCAACAGTGAAAGGGTGGGATTTTGCTGCTTTTTAAATTAGTCGGGAATATTTATGTGGAAGTGCCACAAGTGTTCATCATGCGTTCATCAAAGCATTTTCCATTAAAGTATTTGTAAAATAGGCACAAGGATGCAAATTGTAGTTTGGAACTTAGCCGATAGTTTAGGACCCATTAAGTTTGAGATTCTTTTCTTTTTTAGACACTGTCTAAAAGGGAAAGACTAGTGGCAGGTGCACTAGGACAGATATGACAACAATACTCAATGTATTGGAGGCTTTGTAGAGGTATAGAACGCTCTGAGGTGTGAGTAATTTTCTAGCATGATAGAGGGAACCCACCGTCTTTTCAGCTACTTTGGTAATGTCTTTAATGTGTCGACTCGTGTTGCCTGCAAATGTCAGGTCGGGGAGTTTGGACGATGAGTTCTCAGGTAAGGTATTATTGTCATGTTAATCAGTGGTTGAGAATTTTTTTTGTATTTGTTAAAGGAAAGAAGCTTAGTCTTAGTAGTATTAAATTCCATATATTATTATTTTGTTATATATTTTGTTTTAATGTGTTTGATTTGCACTAAGGTACTCCCATGTCATGTGACGCATGAGTTAGGGTTCGGGTTAGGGTTAGGGTTAGGGTAAGGTTTAGGGTTCGGGTTCGAGTTAGGGTTCGGGTTAAGGTTCGGGTTAAGGTTCGGGTTAGGGTTAGGGTTAGGATTCGGGTTTGGGTTCGGGTAAGGGTTAGTGTTAGGGTTAGGATTCGGGTTGGATTCGGGTTAGGTTAGGGTTAGGGTTAGTGTTAGGATTTGAGTTTGGGTTCGGGTTCGGGTTAGGGTTAGGATTCAGGTTTGGGTTCGAGTTAGGGTTAGTGTTAGGATTTGGGTTTGGGTTCGGGTTAGTGTTAGGGTTAGGATTCGGGTTTGGGTTCGGGTTTGGGTTAGGATTCGGCTTTGGGTTTGGGTCCGGGTTAGAGTTAGGGTTAGAATTTGGGTTTGGGTCCGGGTTAGGGTTAGGGTTAGGATTCGGCTTTGGGTTCGGGTTAGGGTTAGGTTAGAGTTAGGGTTAGGGTTCCATCATCGTCAGATTCACTTCCTCTCATTTCAATCATATCTCTGTTTCCAGTTCATTTTTGGTCTTCCTCTTTTCCTTCTCCGTCAGGGGTCTACGTGGACATTTAGTTATTTAGTTTGGGGTCAATCTTAGGATATGTCCGCACCAGTCTATAGGTCATTTGCACAATACTGAGACTACTACCTATTGGCTTAAGCAACGTTGAGCCTGGCCAGTACCAGATGGGTGGCCATTTGGGAAGGTGAGGTGCTGTATATACTGTGAGGTAAAATGCCAGGTTGTGAAACTGGCGTGGTCTATCCTTCTCTAGAGGGTAAGTCATGGTAGGCAACCCATCTAGGGATGGCGTCATGATAAAAAATACCTTTGATAGTCCTGGTGAAGCATCAAGTATTCAGCTACGGACAAGATTTGAATTACACTACAAACTTGTGTAGTGAGTTCAATCTGGAGGGGGGGGGGCGGATTAATTACCTCGGAGAGATGCACCCCCAGTCTTCGTTAAGACATGCATCTAGAGAAAGGAAACTCTGATGTAAAAACATGCAGTCTACTGTATACTTTGTCCTGTGGCAGTCATCTGCACCGACAAAGTTTAGCAGTAATACCAAAAAGTATAGTTGGTTCTACACAAAGCCTTCACCACTATGAATGAGTCATCCGTGTGGATTTCTGAGCAACTTTGTTGTTGTGGTGGAAACTCATACATCGAAATCAATGGAAAGTTCGTCTCACACACAAACACACACACACGCACACACACACACACACACACACACACACACATATATATATATATATATATATATATATATATATATATATATATATATATATACTAGTAGGCCACCAGGCATTACTCAGTCATAAAATAAGCTTAAATATGATATTTTCATTCATGGACATTCCTGTTTATTATTATAGAGCCAAAACTCTATTGATTATTAAATTGTACTCAATATGAAGTAGTGATTTCGAAAGTACAAAAAAAAAATTACTTGTGTGCGATCAGCTAGAACTGAAACCAACACATACAACTCTCCTGCAAGATTCCATAGCATTTGAGCCATGCCCATATGTATAAAAATAGTTTTAAAAAAATATCGTTGTTTAACATGTGAATATAGTTTTGTGTATATAAACAAGGTTAACGGTTTAGTGTTTAATTTTGACCCCTAGCAGCAATTTTTTGCCGGATAAAAATCTCATCAAAAGTCTGCTACAGATTCAAATACCCTATATATCAATTTTTAAATCTGTAGACCAAATATTCAGAGAGAAGTTTGTTAAACAATTTTCGCACACACACTGACAACGTCACTTTATATATAGAAACAGATATATAAAAATATTTCCATGTTCTAGAACATTTTCATCATAAATTCTATGCAATTATGCAGAATGTAAGAACTATGCATAAAAAGAATTCAGCGTAATAGTGAAATGAAAGCAATCATCCAATAAAAACCATGAAAAATAATAATTAATGAATGAATGCTCGTTTTTCAAAGGAATATGAAAGTTAGTTAACCTTCATATAGTCGCTCGCATATTCATGACTGAGTATATTAAGAAGTTCGTTTTAATAATTTTTAAATAGAAAAAGTAGATCTGGCCTCCGGGTAAAGATCCAAGTGTAGTATCTCTTTTGATGCTACACATAAGTTAATTTGTCCTTAGTTGATGTAGGCGAAACCCTTCTATACTAAGGCACATTCTTATTGCTGCCTACTTCCAGGGTGCCTCTTTTTGGGGAGCTCATTATCCCCCTCCCCATCAAAAACGACCTTTTGCTTTTCTAGGGAAGGAGATGAATACTAACAGAATAAGTAAGCGTTTAATATCAATGCGGGAGCGAGAAAAAAGAAAAAAAAAACGTATAAAGACCGATAGATTTATTGTTTCTGGGCAAGTCCATTATTTCTGAAATCGGTAGGTCAGCTTAGTCTATAACACTACTCCTGGGAGGCATCATTTCAGTAGCGCTCTAGTGCCTTATTGATTTGTACTTTTTGCTCTTTAAAAGGATGATATATGGATGCTTTTGTTGTGGTCGTCGCATGTCGTTAATCCTGTTTAATAATAAAACCGAACAGACTGGTGATTCCGACTTAGTTTGAACGGAAATGACGTGCATTTTTATTTCTGTCCAATTCTTGATTCCTATTAGAATATTTAATCTCAACATTAAATCAACACGCAGTAAAAAAAAAAAAAAAGATGTTAGTTTACACGATGTATAACATACCAGCAAGCCGCTCGGCGTTGCCCGATCGTTAAGTACGCATAAATATTATATTTTAATTAATGCAGATTTTTTAAAAAAATATTTTAAACAGAAATACCGTAGATATTTAACATAACGTTAACTTCCCTTTAAAAAATGAAGTAAAAAAAAGGAAAGGAACCGAGACATGTGCACGCGAGTATTGTTTTTTTTTTCTAAACAGTTCACTTTTTGCGAGTAAAAAAAAAAATACTCAAGCTGGGATCGAAACCAAAACCTAAAGACAGTGTGTCAAGTACGATAACCATTAGACTAGCTTGCCATGATCTTTAAAAAGTGTTTTCAAACCTACTTATTCTTAACGTAAGGAAACTGTCGTGTTGACAAACAGGTAAAAATCTGATAACCCCCAAGTACCGATTTGCCAATTTTGACCCTTTAGCAACCCTTTTTTTCCGGATGAAAACCGATTACAATTTTTCCGCGTGCTTGAATACCCTATGTATCAAATCTCAAGTCTGTAGATTAAAAATTCGTTGAGTATATAGGTTGAGAAGTGATCTCACGTACACACACATTCTCACTTTTATAGATATAGACTAACAGGCCGCCCGGCGTAGCCCGATCGTAAAAGACGCATAAATATTATATTTTAATCAATGCAGAATTCTTATGTATTATAAACAGAAACACCGTAGATATTAAACGTAATGTTAAATTCCTTTAATAAAAATGAAGCACAAAAAAAAAAAAAAATGAAAATGAAACTGAAACATGTGCATGCGAGTATTATGTTTTTCTTTTAAGTAAAAAATATTCGAGCTGAGATCGTAACAAACACTAAAGACAATGAGCCAAGTACGATAACCATTAAGACAGCATGACACGATCATTTAAAATTGTTTTCAAACCTTGTGAAACAGTTTACAAACATAAAAATCCAATGACCTTCAAATTTTACCCCTTATCCGCCCTTTTTTCCAGGTGAAGCCCGATTAAAAAATTTGAATACCCTATGTACCAAATTTCAAATCTATAGATCAAAAACTCTTGGAGTATATAGGTTGAAAAGTATCCTCTCACACACACATTCTCACTTTTATAGATATATAGAAAAGATGTCAGTTTTTATGGAAATCGCTCGAGACAAGGCATGAAGCTGCTTGCTGTAAGGAGCTAACAAGAACGAAAGATAATTATTGTAACGGCAGGAAATGCCCGATTACCAAGACTGTAGATAGAAAGAAAACAATAAGCAGGAAGGGAGTTCCGCAACGTTGCAGTCCTTGGAAAGAAGCTACATTTTTTTTAACTTTCCACTGTAGAAGGTCGGAGATTACATCGACCAAAACACTGTGTAAATAACACTTAAGATGAGAACAGTACTTCGAAGCATACAAATAATTTGAAACCAAGCTTCAATCGTTATATCATCAACGCTCTGATCCTCATCTGGCATCAATTGAAATGAATAGCTCTCGTCTTGGGGAGGCTGCATGTTTCGACAAGCTTCTGGGCTTCACCTTTAATCCTGATCTTAAATGGAACACATACATCAAATCCGTTGCCAAGGTTGCTGGAAAAATGGTGGTATCCTTCTATCGATCCAGTAGATATCTCACTGCTGATACGTCCAAGGATGGAGTACTGTTGCCACATCTGGGCAGGAACTGTTAGAAAGGACTTATCCTGCCTTGAGTTCAAAATAGACTTCGTAGCCTAGTAAGGTATGCCCTTTTCTCTTCCCTGCAACCTCTTTCTCACAGAAGAGATGTTGCGAGTTTGTCTCTGTTTTATCGTTATTTTCATGGCAAGTGCTCGTTTGAGCTCCAATCTATGCCCTCCCCCCGTCGCCAAACTTTCACGAGAAACATTCGTCTAGCTGAAAACACTATCAATAATTTCCCCCACTCTTCATCTGTGCTTAAACCTAAACATAGATTCCATGAAAAAAGTTTCTTTCTCAGAACTGCACGCCTGTGGAATCGTCTTCCGTTTGCCTGCTTTCCAGCTGACTACAATATGGTTGTCTACAAGTCCAACGTAAATAGTTCTTGATGAGCCATTCCACTTAAGTTAACAAATTTACCGAATTTCCATTAATAACGATTACTATATCGTCTAATTGACTACTGTGCACTCTTTAACCCTTATCCTCGAGTGGCCTCTGGGCCTTGATACGTGGGATGCCTATGTAAAAAAAAAAGAAAGAATCATAAATCCTCATCTTACAATTCCAGAAAGACAACAAGGTTTCCATTCTGCAGATATATTTTGGGCCCATTGTCGTAATCCTTTTAATTGCCTCCTTTGAATTTATCGCACACAAGATGGGCTTAAAAATGCATGATATAAAGTATTATGAATTCGCACCAATTAATTTGAGTTTGCAGCTGAGCGGTAGATTCTGCATGATTGTAACGCTGATAAATGGATAGGTATAGGAAGATAGTCGTATTCACCATCTTCCAATTTTCGTATTTTTGATTAAATATCTCTCGATAGCGGATACGGCTTTTCAATCGACAAACTATTCACTGACGTTTAATAAATAGACATAGATCTGCAAATGAAAGCGAGCCTTTATTAAAGGTTATTTAAATATCTGAATTCCAACTGACGTCTATCAGCAAAGCGATACATTTATATCAGGTTTTAAAAGTGTTCGTGCAAGAGTTGGTGCAGGGGGAGGGGAGGGAATTGCATATAGAATAGAAAAGAATCGGTCTTATCAGCGAGTGTTTAAACCAACTCCTATCTAATAATAATAATAATAATAATAATAATAATAATAATAATAATAATATTTAATGAAAAGAAAAGAAAAAAACCTTTTATAATAATAAGAGGGTTTATTTGTAGCATCAAATTTTACACTTCAATGTCAAAAATCAAAATGCGTAAACTCGTTTCTGTGCAAAAAAAAAGAAGAAAATGATCACGTCGGGGTCACCAGTTATAGTTAAATTATATTACTTTAAGTGTTTTGTAATGGAATATGTATTTTAGGGACAGCCGATTTCAGAGAAATATTTTCAATAAAAAACGGTTTTTCGGTTTATAATTAGATGTGAATAAAACAGGAAACATGTTATATGATCAACAAAAACAAAATAATGAGTTTAGAAGGCATATATTCATAACAGAGATAGTTTATATATGTTTACCAGCCATAAGAAAAAAACTAGAATGTTCGTGCAAGTTGTTAATAAGAGTCAATGTTCTATGTTTATCATATTGGAAAAGAAGTTCAGTGAGAAAGGTTGGAAATATTTCAATTAATCATCTGTACTAAACCTAGCAAACTCCTGCGAAAGCAATATAAGTCAGTTCGGGTCATCAAAATCCTGCATTCCTACAATTATAACAGAAATCGCTTAATAAAAAAAATATTACAGAGTAGCCAATTCCAGCCTCCATCACTGCCTCAACACGGACCTGGAATTGGGAGCATGACCTTTTCACAAGTGCTTGCGGGAGCTTCGCTAATACTCGGCAAAGACTCGATGGATGATAGTGATCGGGCTGGCTTTGGTGTTGTGGGAGGTCATGTTGGTGATGTTTTCGATGTATGACCAAACAAACGAGACCAGTTGGTTCAGGTCTGAGGAGGAGGGGCCCAGTGAGAGAAAGGCAGAAAGTCGTAGCACTTCTGAAGCGAAGCCTTTTTAGGTCTCTTTGGACTTGTGAGCTGGCGCCGAGTCCTGCTGCCACACCTAGGGTCTGGCAGCGGCCACCTAATTGCATCAGGGTATCAACCCACTCTATATCACATCCAGGCATACTTGGGGTTTGACTTACAAGCTGACTTTGAACCACACGAAAGACCATAGCCGTGGCCAGTCATGTTGGTGATGTTCTCGACATATGACAAAAGGAAGTAGTCCAGCGGGTTCAGGTCGGGGAAGAAGGGGGAAATCAAAGAAGGGTACAAAGTCGTAACACTCTTTCTGAAGCCAAGCCTGACTTACTTTGGATATATGGACATGCACTGAGTCCTACTGCTTCACACAGGGTCTGTCAGCCACCATCTGATTTCGCCACAGTCTTCTTTGGTGTTGAATTTCAAGCCGACTTCGAAGATGTGAGGTAGCATGATATGGCCCTCACTTGAAACCACACCAAAGACCATAACTGTAGCCGGAAATTTTGTTTTCATCACCCTGCTCACGCCCCTGTTATTCATGGCAATCCAGCGATTCATATAGAGAGTACTGGCAATAAATCGGTAGAGAGCATGAGTTGTACAGTGGCGCATCTCTGATCTCACTCATTGAACATTGTCTCACTTTCAAACATGATTTGTACATAACTGGCCGACTAGTAGATTATCTGCAACAAAAAATATATATAAAACGGTTTTGATCAAACGGAAATGGAATCATGTCGTCTCTTCTTGTTCCACCCTGTACATATGTTGTTGCAACACTTATACACACGCTCTCATGTGTATATATATAATCCACACACATACACATAATTGATTTTTTGGAAATGGAACATTGGAATTTCGGTCATTTTCTGCTATTTATGCAGACGAAATTGCAATGAACATAAATGAATTACTGAAATGATGCTAGACAGAAAATTACAAAAGGAGTAAAAATCAAGTGAATGGACATTAGGAAATGAAGGAAGTTTAACTTGGGAGAGAAATGAATAGAAAAGGATTGGGGTGGAAATTTGGTGTTGGAATTGTTACTTTCATTCGAAAAAAAAGTGGCAATTTTTAGTAAACCAGTAAATGGAATTTGAATCGGAAAAAATAACTCAGCTAAGTAGATACAAATAGTTTGGTAACAAAAGAAAAGCACAAATATTTTTAGAAATGAGATACGCTACACGCAAACATGGTGTAACAAAGCCGCTGACGCTAGTAACATCCGTTGCATTAAAGAAATACAAATGACCAAGCCGGCTGCATAAAGTGAGGTTACATCAAAGACAAAAAGACGTGTGTGCTGGAGAAGGAAGATGTTTAGAAAAGAGGTGTTCAAGACGTACAGAAGAGAAGCACATGTCTCAAAGACGTGGTCGGTGTTCTGAAAAGCACGTGTTCGAGATATGTGGGTGATGTCACAGCAAAGACAAAAAGTTACATGCGGCCAAACGAGAAATTAACTGTTTAAATATAAAAAAAAATGTGTTGTTAGAAATACCAGATATAAAGGCTTCCGTTAAAAAAAGAATCAGATTTCTTTCCTTTTTCCTTTCCCTTGGCTTTTGTTTGTTTCCTTGCAACTGTCTCAGACACAACATATTGGGTCCGAAAGTAAAAATGTAAAAACACCGTTAAAAAAGAATACCCTATATATTTACATTACAATGAGACTTTGAATAGATACAAATACACGTACTCGTACATGTAGAAATGTCTTTTAATCAGGTTTTAGGCGTGATAACAGGAAATTATTTCTATGAAGACAGCTTTGTATAACATCTAACTTTTTGTTTGAAATATCCTCTTTAACATAGAATATATTGAGGGTGAAATGTAAGTGTTGAAAGAGAATGTTAAATTTAATACTAAGATTATAAAATGGTACAAAAAATAAATAAATAAATTATTAGATAATTAAGTCAACATGTAGAAACTAAAATAGTTATAACCTAAAGAGGAGAAATAGAAGTAATTTTAAATTTAATAATCGGTATGGGTAATATAATAACACCGAGTAATTTCAATAACACAACGAATAGTATAATTGTTATAAAGAAGATAATGTTAGAACTATAAAAATATAAGAAATAAGAAACAAAGAACTTAAACAAAGGTGATTAATAAATATTAAAGTCAAAATATTAAAATACGAATGCATGGAATTTCGATAAATTGATAAATATTAACAAAATAGAGTTATCTCCCTTAGAACGTAAAAATATTACGAATGATAATAGAAAGGAAAGATAAAAACAAATATTTAATACTTAAATAATGATAAAAATTGAAAAGATAAATTTAAAATGTAAATTAGTGACATAACCAGTATAGGATGAAGATAATTTTAATTAATACTATTTAAGTAAACCTTTTAATTACAGTTCCTTGGGGAGAAAAAATTTGATTACTAGATCGTTACATGTAAACAAAGTTTATCCGAAACTATCGTAGATTGAAGAAGAAATAGTTGACCATTTAAGTTTAAACTAGAATTTGAAGGGGTCGTTTAGTGAATTTGAAGGTCGAGAAAATAAAGCAACAAAATAAATTCGGGAAGATAAATAATTATTAAAATAAAAACATACAAAAGATGAAATCAATATTAAAATAAGTAATTCGTTGAAATATTTAAAAAGTAGAAATGCGAAAATGAGGCGATTAATAAATTTGAAGATTATCGAAAAATAAGAACAGAAAGAAAATAGAAGAGATGTGTGGAGGTAGGTCAAACTACTTGATTTCTTAAAATAGAGATTATGAATATATTCACATATGTATAACTAGTGTATTTTACCGCCTGAAGAGTAGCTATTTTGGAATATTTTTAAATGATGCAATATTAAATTGTCCAAATGGTGATGAAACAATTGCAATGCATAAGAAAATGCACAATATAATTTTTCTTTGTTGCTTTGATTTTGCGAAACATATTATATGTTGAAACAAAAATGTAGTAGGCAAAAAAAAAAAAAATGTTCTGTCAGCAACAGTACAACTTCAAAATAGTCAATATCGCCCACCTCCAGAAGAGAGGGAATTCCTGTCCGTGATAACCGTGGTAAAAGAAGACACACTCCAATCGCCAGAAACACCCCACACAAAATTTGCAGGACACTGCCGACTCGTCTCTAGCCTCCTGCTTTTATAGTGGCCGGGAGTTATCCATTTGAATAATCACATGAGAAAGAAACGTGATTTTCCGAAAGTTGCATGGGGTAAACGCTAATAAAAACCCCTGGACGCCATCTTGGAATTCTCTTTTCCCCCCAACCGGTGACACAACAGACGTACCCGAGGTAAGCTCTTTTCCCCCCCATTTTAGTTATTGCTACTTCTGCTACATATGTATGTTCGATTATGAAAACTGATAATCATAAATCTTAAATAATTGAGTCAATTAATATTGATTTTATTGGTATATGAACATTAGCGGAATTTTAATATATTAAAATTCTGGCAAAAAAAATTATTAATGAGGTATATATATAAGCGCTATTTCCTATTTGGTTTTATCGAGCTTTTATATCTGGCTGAGGTAATTTTATAAATATCAATTCTTTAATATTTATAATTTACTTTAATTTTACCACCTTGGATAATTTTGGTAAATTCAATTGTAATTTTCATTTTATATATATATATATATATATATATATATATATATATATATATATATATATATATAAATATATATATATATATATTCTCAATGAAAAACCAAGACACGGAATAATAAAATAATGTTAAAAAATACACATTGTTGGTGACTACTCCCTTATTTATATATATATATATATATATATATATATATATATATATATATATATATATACACACACACACAGAATGGAACGATAAAATTGTCGTCATAGAAAAGACGTCATGATTCCATTTTCGTTTGATGAAAACCGGTTTTCATTTTTTAGTTGTAGACCATCTACTAGTTGGCCAGTTGTGTACAAATCCCAAGAGCGAGAGGAGCCTTCAATCATGTCTGAAAGTGACACAACTTTCAACAAATGAGATCAGAGATGCACTACTGTACAACTCATGCTCTCTACCGATCCAAGTTATGACAACAGGACCATTGCCAGCACCCTCAAAATGCAAATCTGAATGGTTCAACGCTTGAGGACACAGCTCAACAAAATCTCAAATCATGGTTATAGTGTTTGGTGTTGTTTCAAGTGAGGGCCACATCATGCCACATCACATCTTCGAAGTCGGCTTCAAAGTCAACGCCAAAATGTACCTGGGTGTGTTGAAGAGTGTGGTGATCCCCTGGTGCAATCAGGTGGCCGATGGCAGGCCTTGGGTGTGATAACAGAACAGCGCCAGCCCACAAGTCCAAAAAGATCCTGACTTGGCTTCAGAAGGGCTACGACTTTGTACCCTTCTCTCACTAGCCCCCTCCTTCCCCAACCTGAACCTGCGAGGCGGTAATTGAGGCTAAAGGCGACTGCATTGAATATATTTCAGCTCTACTAGATAATCAAGTTATCTGAATTGATATTTTTTTCAATAAAAATTTTAAAATAAATCTGTAGTGTTGTTTTCTTTAGGGCGACAAATTTTCGTCTGTCCTGGAGTGTATATATTCGCCAAGTATCTCTTGAAATATATATATGGCATGCTTGTATGTTACAACACTATCGTCTTGTGTGTATACAGTGTTCAATAATTCATTTCATATAATACACATGGCGGATCCATGTGTCCGTTTATTACCCGTAAAATTACAGCTCACTAAACGGAACGTACGAGAGAGAGAGAGAGAGAGAGAAAGAGAGAGAGAAAGAGAGAGAGAGAGTACTTTTTACAAACATATATATATATACATCCTCTCTGTGTGACACAGACAGAGGGAAACATACCTTCTTCCACCGTTACTTTTCTCATATAGTTGATACTTGACTTGAAGGTTCTGTAAAGGAAGTTATCTCTACTATGCTTGGGTTATATTTTATACCACTTTATTTGTCTTTTGATGTTCCACGTCTCAGAGTTTGCAAACGTTTCTCTTTGTTTCTACATCTTACTAAGTCATCCAATACACTCCCTTGGACGTAAAATTGACGATTGATCATCGATCCTAAGTGAACTGACTCTCTAATTGACTTGTGTTTATGTGTATATATTAAAACTTATTTCTTTTTTATTTGCGCACTTTACATAAACAAGTCAATCTTTTTTTTTATTGTTTTGCTGAACAAAATTCCAAATCTTTTATTATTTTATTGGGACTTTAAAATATTTGACTTATTAATAATTTCAAATTATTGTTTCAATTATTTATCTTATAACATTCTTATCCTATTGAAATATAAAATATTTTAATAGTATTTCACATGAACGCCCATCGATACTTGCAGTTTCATGGAAACACTGGAAAGCCAGTCCGCAGGATCTTTACATATAACACACGTACATATACAAATGCATTTCCATATGAATTCCCTCCTTTCTCCATGTTAAGAATGGCTTTCTAAATAGGAAAGGGAGCATAGAATTTTGAATTAATCGTTTAACGGTCTTTGCTTTAGCATCTTCCAGCGGCTTATAAGCTTGCCATGGATTGGTTCATAAACTGTATAGCTACACATTTTACATACATGGGTAAGGGGGACAGACAGACATAGCCATCAATAAAGCTGAAATTCCTGCACCTAAAAATCCCAAAGAAACAAAAAGAATCTCTTATTTTACGAAATTCATTAGGAATCTGAAAATACCGATCTGGTCTTTGAGCATTTTTTTTTTTTGGACTCCAAGAGTTCGTGGTAAATGGATCCGATAAGGGAAGATGTTACGTACTGGGAATTTTAGCAAAAATTACTAATTTCTTTTATTTGTTTCTTAACGCAAGTGAATATGCATAGATATAAACTATTGTAATTTGATCCGCGAATAATAATTACGTATCGGAATGATTGCGTGCTTTATGTTCTGGATGATTATATATATCAAACTGATTGCATTAGAGATAGGGGTTGATGACAATGGTGATGAAGATGACGATCATGATGATGATTACGATGATGATGATGATGATGTCGATGACAATAATGATAATGATAATGATGACGACGACAATTATGATGATGATGCCAGTGAGAATAATGATGATGACGTTGTTGATGCTTTACTTTTACTTTGTAGTTGCTAAGATACGATGTTAATGATGATGATGACGATGATGCTAAGTTACGATAATAATGACGATGATGACGATGATGATGACGATGACGATGTTAATGATGATGATGACGATTATAATGATAATGATGCGAGTGAGAATAACGATGATGGCAATGATGATGATGATGATTTACTTTTAGTTTGTAGTTGCTAAGATACGATGATAATGATGATGATGACGATGTTAATGATGTCGATGATAATGATGATTATATTGATGACGATGATGATGACGATGATAGTGATGATGATGACGATGACAGTGATGATGATGACGATGTTAATGATGACGACGACGATTATAATGATAATGATGCCGATGATGATGACGCTGCTGATGACGATTATAATGATGATGACGATGTTAATGATGTCGATTACGATAATGATAATGATGACGACGACGATTATAATGATAATGATGCGAGTGAAAAAAATGATGATGACGACGACGATGATGATGTTGATGATTTACTTTAGTTTGTAGTTGCTAAGATACGATAATAATTTGGGAATTCTAGGTGCTGTATATGCTTTTCCAATGATAGAGATATAATGCGGTGTGAATTTCATGTTCTTTCCTTTCGTGTGAACTTCCTCTTTCCACACTAGATATTAATATTACTGGCTGGGGTAAGCCATAAATATGGACAGGTTAGGAGAGACATCGAAAGTTATGCCAAAAGCCTAAAGCGAAAAGAAAAATCAAGGCACAAATGAAATAAATGTTTAGAAATATTTGCTAGTATCATGCAAAGCCCAAAAGTGGTTTATGTCCCGCAGAGGTAATGTTTGCAAGAAAATTACAGTCTTGTTGTCAGGCCCAGAGGTATCAATATGTTAAACGTCACCACTGGGGATTGAAACAAAAAAAAAAACTTAGAAAAGAGTTAACGACCCTGAAACAAAATATATATATATATATATATATATATATATATATATATATATATATATATATATATATATATATATATATATATATATATATATTGAAGCTAAATTTCACAGAAAAATTTATCTCAGGTGATTTAATGTATATAAATATATCCGCATTCCTTCTCACAAGGAAATGATTGGCTGGTGTAAAGCTATATTTCCGAGCAGGCATAGCGGCCAGTGAAATACATCAAAAGATACACCGAAAACCAATATGAATAATCGTCTATAATGGCGTCTTATCTGATTTGCTGATTTTAACGAATCTTTGCATCAAATTTTATTTCTTGAATAAAAATAATGAATCCTTTTACTTCAATATTATCCTCATTTTTTATTATTGGCTCACAAGGAGCTTTCGCGCAGATCTATCTTAAAAACAGCCTGTGGTGTTCTCTGGCAGCTGAGTGACAACAAGCAAGTCTTCTTCTTCTTCTTCTTCTTCTTCTTCTTCTTCTTATTATTATTATTATTATTATTATTATTATCATTATTATTATTATTAATATTAATATTATCATTATTAATATTATTACTATTATTATTATTATTATTATAATTATTATTATTATTATTATTATTATTATTATTATTATTATTATTATTGTCCTACACATGTTCGGATGTTTTATGGCCAAAAGCGACAACAGCGACGGGGTTTAAAAAATAACAAACGAAACAAGAAATAATAATAGTAATAGTTTCTAACCGAAATTTTAATTTGAACTTGAAATTTATGGTAAACCAAGGAATTGTCTTACACATGTTCGGATGTTTTACGTTTCTGTCCTTGTGTACATTTTTCCGGTCGTCAGCAAAATCAGCGGCGGAGTTTAAAAAAATAGCAAAGGGAGAAAAAAACCTTTTCTAACTGAAATTAGTATTCAAAACTTGAATTCACGGTTAAACGAGGAATTGTCTTTCACAGATTTGGATGTTTTATGTTTCTGTTTTTGTGTACATTTTTCTGACCTAAAGCAATATCGGCCGAGGAGTAAAAAAAAAAAACAATAAAAAAACGAACAAAGTAAGCTTTTCTTACTGAAATTATTATTATTATTATTATTATTATTATTATTATTATTATTATTATTATTATTATTATTATTCTACTTATTATTATTTTTATTTTTGTTATTATCATTATCATTATTAGTGTTATTATTATTTAAAAAAAACAAATTTACTTTATTGGTTATTAATATTATCACTAATATTATTACTAGTAGTAGTAGTATTGGTGGTGGTGGTAGTAATGGTGGTATGTTTTTATTATTTTTTATTATTACTGTAGCTGTAATGGTAGATGTTGTTTTTTGCTGTCATTGTTATTGTTGGTTTTGCTGTTAATATTATTGCTACCGATATTAGTGTTGCCATTATCATTGTAGATTTTATTTCTGTTGTTGTTGGTGGTGGTGGTAATGGGAATAGTGGTGGTGATGGAGAAAAAAGGTCGGGAGGGGATCTTTGACCTTGGAGGGGAACCCTCCTAGGGATAATGTCTCGATAAAACTATCGGTGGTGGTGTAACCTTAAATTCACTAACCCCATTTATGGGAGAATATCAAAACAAAATATTGAAAATAACGACGTGAATGAGGCTAGAACATCTTGTGATGGTCTCACGTCAGGTAGGTGTCCCAATGATCAACAGGGTGGGTCCTGTCGCCATCATACAACTGTTCCAAATTCTGAGGATGTGGTTGGATATAGGGGGAGTGAGAATTGCAAGAGAGAGAGAGAGAGAGAGAGAGAGAGAGAGAGAGAGAGAGAGAGAGAGAGTACCAAGACATGAAGGGAGTTGGAACAGGAAATGTAAAAAAACGTGGACGGATGAGGAAAGAAGAGTACTGTGGGAATGCTTTGTAAGAAGTGGAAGTACCAAATCTGGTGGATATATCCGAAAAACGAAGGAAGAATGGGAATCGAAAGGAGGGGGACCTAGAAGTGTCGCGAGTTTGGTATCCCAGTTAAAGCAAATTAAATATAACAACCTACTTTCAGTGATTGCAAGAGAAGAGATTGAATGGATGGTTAGGAATGAAATGAATAACGAAAGTAAAATTGATGAAACTAGCTCTGATGAAAGAACTGAGAGAGTGGAAGTGCAGAAGGGAAATGTAAACGATGATGGGAGGCGGACAACTGAGGAGGTATGGAATCCTATGGTGAGGGGAAGTAATGAGAAAGAGTTTGAAGGATCTAAGGCAGATGAGATCATTGACTCTGAGACAATAGAGACAGTGAAAGGAGCAGATGTATGGAGAAGTGGTGATGAAGTTCGAACTTTGACTTCTGTAGAAAAAGAAGTACTTCAGAAGTTAAGAGAGGTTCTTCTTAGAGACGATATCATAGAGATTCCAAGTATGAAGAGTAGTGATAGGCGGAAGGTGAAAAACGAGGTAAAAATAATTCAAGGAGTAATTCACAACATCATAAGAAAGAACATATCGACTACGGTACTTAACAGGCTTCTATATGAAGCGTCATACATTATTGCAAATCGTCTTGGCTTATTACAGAAGAAAAAGGGAAAAATGAAGGATAGAAGGCCACACTGGCAGAGGCGGCTTGAAGAAAGTATTAAACGGTGGCGGAAAAACATTGGTAGAATCAAAGAAATAAGAAAAGGAGTTAAACTTAGGACAGAAAGCTAAGGACGAGCTTGAAAGGAGGTATAGATTGCTGGAAAAGGTAACGATGAATGTTCTAACAATGTTGAAAGAGAAGGTCCACACTGGTGGAATGAAAATTAGGAACTTTGTTGGAAAAAGTTTTGCATTTCGGCAGAACAACCTTTTCCGGAAGAATAAGTCTCAGCTGTATAAAGAATTAAATGGTGGTAAACAGGCGGGAAATAACAACACTCCAAACGCAAAAGATGCAAGGAAGTTCTGGAGTGGGATTTGGTGTGTCGACGGACGATATAATGAGAAGGCTAGCTGGTTGGGAGAGGTCAGAGAAAGGCTATCAGAAATGCAGCAGATGAAGAACGTTGAGATAACCATCGATGACGTTAAAGCTGGTATACGAAGGATGACAAACTGGAAGGCACCTGGTCCAGATGGAGTGATGGGCTTCTGGTTTAAACAGTTTCCATGCCTTTATCCACCTATAGCTGCTGCTGTGCAAAGGGTTGTAGAGTCGGGAGATGCCCCTGATTGGCTTGTGAAGGGAAGAACAACACTGATTAGGAAAGATCCTGCAAAAGGAACAGATGCCAATAATTATAGACCAATTACATGTCTGCTATTGATGTGGAAACTGTTGACTGGAATATTTGTGGAGAAAACTTATGAACATCTAGAGAGTAATGGTGTTTTTCCTGATGAACAAAAGGGGTGCTGGAAAGGCTCGAGAGGTACTAAAGAGCCACTACTAATTGATAAAGCAATAATGCAGGATGCGAAGAAGAAGAGAAATCTGAGCGTAGCATGGGTCGATTACAGAAAGGTTATGGCTTGGTTCCTCATTCATGGATACGTGAAATACTATTGATGATGAAGGTTGCTGAGAATGTGGTAGGACTTTTGGAGACAAGTATGGCTAAATGGAAAACGGTGCTGACAGCAAACAGAGAGGAGATGGCGCAGGTTGGCATTAAACGTGGATATTTCAAGGATATTCGTTATTGCCACTTCTTTTTGTAATGATAATGATGCCACTGAGCATCCTCTTGAAGAGAGAAAAACTGTGGTATAACTTTGGATCTGCTGACAGATGCCTCAACCATCTACTGTTTATAGATGATTTGAAAATATTCGGTAGAAATGAAAAGGAAATGGAGAGACTGGTAGAACTTGTGGGGACATACTCGGAAGACATTGGGATCGAGTTTGGGATTAGTAAATGTGCAGTGCTGGTGATGAAAAGAGGAGTAAAGATTCATTCGAATGGAATACTGCTGCCAAATGGAGAAATCATGAAAGATATAGAAGATACAGGATATAAGTATTTGGGAGTGCTGGAGGGTGTAGGCATCATGAACAGAGAAATGAAAGAAAAAGTCAGGAAGGAGTATCTTAGAAGAGTAAAACTAATTGCAAAATCGAAACTATATGGAGGAAATCTAATGAAAGCAGTAAATGCATGGGCAGTCAGTGTTTTGAGATACAGTGCGGAAATTTTAGAATGGTCTGACAAGGATTTGCATGCCATGGATATCAAAACAAGAAAAGTTTTAGCAATGTTTGGTATATTTCACATTTGAAGTAGCATAGCAAGGCTGTATCAAAAGAGAAAGATGGTGGGAGAGGATTGAAAAGTGTAAAAGATTGTGTTAGAACCGAGGAGATGTCGTTGAAGGAGCATGTGGTTAGAAGTGAGGAGTGGATGCTTAAGGTTGTGGCCAATGAAGTGGAGGTATGTGAGACAAAGGCTGATTATGTGAAACGTATGGATAGAGAAAGAGCAGAGGAACTGGCTAGGAAGAAAATGCATGGAAGGGTCTTCCAGGATATAGCAGAAGTGGCTGATGAAAGATCATGGCAATGGCTTAGAGCTGGGTATCTGGCTAAGAGTACTGAAGCTTTTGTTTGTGCAGTACAAGAGCAGGCATTAGGAACATGATTGTTCAAAAAAGTGGTTCTAGGAGAGGAAATTGCTGTAGAATGCTGGATTTGTGGTAAGATGTCAGAATCAATTGCACACCTTGCAGCAGGGTGTAGTGGACTAGCCCAGAGAGAGTACTGCAAAAGACACAATCGCATGGGACTCCGGATATATTGGGAGGTGTGTAAGAGGGTTGGGGTGAAGTGTGCTTGAAAATGGTTTGAGGAGGTACCTGATGATGTGAGAACAAGTGAGGATGGCAAGGTAGAGGTATGGTGGGACAAAAGTGTCATAACGACCAAGCAATTGGAACATAATCGTCCGGATTTGGTCGCCATTGACAAGGTCTAAAAAAACTGGCAGATTGTAGACTTTTCAGTACCCTGGGACAGGAATATGAGAGAGAAAGAGAATGAGAAATGGAGCAATTATGCATTGGCTTTGGAGATAAGGCGTATACATGAGGTTAAAACACAAATAATCCCGGTTGTAGTTGGAAGACTAGGAGTAGTATCAAGTTGTCTACAAGGACAATTGAAAAAAACTACAAATCCCCGATGTTTTAGGCGGCCTTCAAACCTCTGCAATTATAGGTACCACCAACATCCTTAGGAAAACCCTTGATCTTTGAAGCTCCTGGCTTGAAGCCGGGATTAAGGGAAATCCTCTGGAAATGAATCCCATCCCTTTCCAGAGAGACGTTCATAAGCGAAATCAGAATTATTATTATTATTATTAATAATATTATTATTATTATTATTATTATTATTATTATTATTATTATTATTATTATTATCAACTCATTAGGAGTTTCACACAGGTTAACATTAATGATTCCTCTTTGAGAACAATATTTGGTGTTCCTTGGAGTCTGAGTGGCAACAAGTCTCTTTATTTTTTATTTTTCCTTGCTGTGACATCACTTCGCACTCGTTTTGGTCATTTGTATGCGTAGTTGCTGCCATACATACGTGTGCACTCTGTTACACATTTTTAGAAACATGTTAATGAATATGAATACATCCGGGTTCCTCCTCACAAAAATATGATTGGCCGGTTTATAAGCCATAAATAAAGACTAGATATTGAAAGGTATGCCCACACCTCATGTTAATGTTACACCAGCTGCGATCACGGGTACAGTTCAGTAAGGCAACTAACTGTATTATTACTTCAATACAGTGGGATCTGTGGAAATTCCACAGCAGCATCTTTCATGTGTAATTTATTGCTTTATAAATTATTTATATGTCTGGTGATTACGATTTATTTACAATATCCTTATAAGAATTTGTGACATATTTCCATTGTATGGACACCAAGTGCGAACGAAAACCCCCACGATATCATTATACCATCTTTAGACAGAACAGATACTACTCTTAGATCGTAGCCAGAAGAAGGTACATTTTAGTTTCATGTACGGCCCAAAAGCGACATCATTTTTAATATTTCCCCCCAAAATTATTTTTAAAAAATTTTTACATTGCACTTTCAGCGAATGGGATATTCTATTTAATAAAAAGAAGGTGATAAGATGCTATGAACATTAAATCAGTCTCTATACTAATTTAATGTTCATAACATGTTGTCACCTTCTACTCTCTTTTTTAATAAATAGGATCTCCCAATCAAATAATTTATAATCTGGAAACCGTGACACACATACACAAATACGTACATTAAAGGTACTACAGTATGGATTATATTACGGATGCATAGAGCAGCCTGGGAGGGACGTTGAAAGATATACGAAAACTTGAAGTTTACGGATATTACCAGCTCATCATCATCATCATCATCACCATCATCATTATCATCATCATGCAGTCTGTCAATCTTGACGATGACTAGTTGGGGCCTCAGTGCTCTATCCCTTGGTGTTGGCGTAATCTCACTCCATCACCACAAGACTTTCCACCTTGGCTCCAAACTTGCTTGCGCAGTTTAGGTGCAGTATCTGTTGCACATCAGATAGACACCCTCTGAACCTCCAATGCTCATGTCCAGTGGAGTGAACCCGCGACGACTGGCAGCAGAGGAGGCCACAGCTTCAAGCCGAAAGTAATCTCAGTGAGTTAAACAATCGCCCTATTGTGTCCGCTACCGTGCCTTTTCTTTCTGGATGAGGTTCCATAGCCTTTTAAGGAAAACTGCAAGGCAGCAGTAGGATTTGAAGTCAGAGTTCCCATCTCTTAGCCTTTTGCTGTGATAAGGCCTACAAGGCGGTTGTGTTTGATTTTGTGGTTGGTTCCCCTAGTCTTCGCCCAACCAAGGGCACCCACAAGACAGTGGGGTAGGGGTTGGTAGTGTGCCAGGGCATGTCCACACATTGGTGGGCCATAACGCACTTCCTCTGGGGTCCCCTACTACTCCAAGATCTCCTAAAAGTTTAGCTTGGGACCGCAAGGTACCTAGTTACCGTGGGTGGCCAACTACCATGTGTGTACCAGCTACACCTGTTCATTAAGGCGACTTACTAAATTGTATTATTAGGTTGGGTGCAAAAATAATGTTGTTTTTTTGACGTTCAACTATGTATAAAAGCAACATTATTTTTGTACCAACCTAAGATTTAAATAGTGTCGCCAAGACCACTCAGCATCTTTAAACGAATATATCACATTCCAGGATATATCAGTTGGTGATAAGCAAAAAAAAAAAAAATTGAAAAAAAAAAAATTGAAAAAAAAATAAAAAAAGGATCGTTAGCAAAACTTGTAAAAGAAAGTGATTTTGCTCCCATTTTGTTGAAAAGCTTATTAAAAAAGAACGTATGAAAAAAAAGTGTATCATGGAAGGTTTGATACGACGTAGTATTGGGGCCACAACTTGGCTAACAGGTGAAAATCCAGGAGGAGTCAGTATCAGGATTCGTTGTCTTCTGATCGTCTCTGGAAAGCAAGAAAGGCGTGGAAATGCAAATCAATAAATTGAGAATGGTAACGTTGTTTCTGTGTCATTCATTTTTGAATTCTGAACTCAAATTTCTCTGACTCCATATTGTAGAAGTAATTTGCGTTTGTATATTTTGTATCATATGCACTGAGGATTGAACCTTCAACGCCCACAAATGAATTTTATTTAGTACTTTATCAATAATACCACTTTAAATTTCCCAAATTCATCAGTTTGTAACCTTGAATTTCTAAACTATAAATAAAGTGTTGGGACGATGGGACCTAATAATACGTTTGAGAAAATATATACACATTTACCTTGTGTTTTTACTGTAATCGGTAAAAATTAAAAAAAAATAACGACTTTATAGATAAATAAATAGAGATTTATAAAGAATCATAATCAGTAATTGTATCAGAATCAGAAAAAGTATTGGAATCGTCCCATCACATCACTAATATACATACATATATATATATATATATATATATATATATATATATATATATATAGTAATTTATAAAATATAAAATTTTATAAATTACTAACTAGCTCTACCTACGTATTGAGCACTTTTGAAGTAAATACTTAAAGTTTACGCATAAATCTATACTTTCGTATATTAAATTTATGTGAGTAAATGAAGTAGTCATATATATATATATATATATGACTACTTCATTTAATCACATAAATTAATATATTTATATTATATATTTATGTATTTACTTCAACAGTGCTCAATACGTAGGTACAGCTAGGTAGTAAGTTATAAAAATATATATGGCAATTAAGCTACACAGAATATTTCACATTTCATTCTCGTGAGAATTCGTCTTATGCGAAGAGTTGTGGTTTACTTGCGTTTTTATATTCGTATATGCTAGTGAATTTTTAGTTAACAAATCAGCTTCCTAGTCTCCACCGCGCCTATCCTAAATCCAAATCAGCCAATGGGCGGGCACTTTCAGGACAATGAGAATGAAACGCAAAAATATATATATATATCCATGAGGGCGAAAACATTGTGTGTATAACACTGAAGATGAGAACAATAGTGCCAATATGAATAATCAATCCTCATCCTTAGCGTTTGCTATGTCTTCCTTTCCATTTCTATTTTCTCTCTTCTCTTTATCTCTATCTCTTTGTTTTTGCCTTTTCCTCTCGTGATACGTTTTAAATAGTATGACTATTTGTGGTGATACTTCGTCGAATGAGTAATAGGCCCATTGCATTGGTTTCAGCATCTAATGGGCAGATAACTTATAATGTGTAATATTTTAAAACGTTAACAGACAAATGGACAGTTCTGTTACATAAATGCATACTTGTGCACATGTGTATTATCGCTCGTGAGCAATCAAGTAACAAAACTAAAAGTATTTTACATACATGCAAGGTCGCTGGTCTTCATTCTCTGATCGTCACTTTTACATGCATTGATTTCTTTGTGGATGTCTGATGAAGTATTGTCCCTGAATTGAGACGCCACTAAAATATGTATGAACATATGTAACCAATAATGTTTGTATAATAAACATTCTCTCTCTCTCTCTCTCTCTCTCTCTCTCTCTCTATATATATATATATATATATATATATATATATGTGTGTGTGTGTGTGTGTGTGTGTGTGTGTGTGTGCTCGTGCTTACGTCCCCAAGCTAACCCTCTCCAAGCACTTAACAACAAATATAAATCAAATAGATAAGCCGAATTATAGCCTCCCCTGCCTCCCAACCTCAGCGAACACCCAACAGGTCAAGACATACTTATCAAGAAATCACCTCACCAACGAGACGCCAACAACCTAAACCTTAGTACTCGAAATTTAAAGTAACGACCCTCCTCCTACCCTCATATATCTCCCTCCACCCTCCATGTATCCCTATGCCCTCAGCCACACCAGAGATGAACTTCCCAGATCCCCCACAACCACCTAATGTCCTTAAACTCCGAAGCTAAAACATTACCGACATACCAAGCATCCCCCTCCCACCTCTCCCCTTTATCGCTTCCTCTTTTTCCGCTTTTCTCTCGCACCCATCCCCTGACACCATTCACCCTTTCATTCCACCATAAACAAACATTTCTGTAAAAGTCTGAGGAAGCTACAAGACGGCCAAAAAACGGTCGTGTAGCCGAAACAATAATGTAACTTAACAGAAAAATAAAAAATAAAACGCATATTTGCTCTACAACAGTATTGAGCACTTTCTTCAGGATTTTATTAATTACCATTTCTACTATATATATATATATATATATATATATATATATATATATATATATACATGTGTGTGTGTGTGTGTGTGTCTGTGTCTGTGTACCACGACCTTATTTATGATCTTACTTTCTGCCTTTATTTTCCTACCATTCACCAATTTATGATTTGACCCTGTCATTTTTTTCTCCATCCCTGGATATTTTTAAAAAGACTCCAAAGAACACCTTTTTGAATCTCTTAACAATACAATTTAATCTCTACCTATTACAAACCCCATACTCTCACTTGATTCCTTCAACACCAAGTATTGAAGATTGCTGAGTATTTTTTATTTTCCTATGAACCTTTACTTTCCTTCAAAAACTTTTATAACTACCGTTTTTGAAAAATTGCGCTAACTAGCCAAATAAGATTTTTATCTATATATTCCTTGTGCTAACGTTTTTTCCTTTGAGAAGAGCCTATCTTTGGAACTCCATGGAATAAGGCATTTTTCTCACTTTTTCTCGTATGCTTTGCTTTGGAATAAAATATTGTGAATTATATTCTACAAACCATTCGCCTGTGTATGGAGTATTGCTGTCATATTTGGGCTGGGCTGGTGCATCTGCTACTAGTCTCTTGCTCCTTGACAAGTTTCAAAAGAAAGTCGCAAATCTGATAGGCCCTGAACTGGCATCTAAGCTTCAGCCTCTGTCCCATCGACGAAACGTTACATGCCTCTGCCTGTTCTACAAGTATTTAAATGGTGAATGCTCTGACGAACTGCAAGCACTTGTGCCCACGACGTGAACACCCTCGACAGACTGCAAAATCCTACCCTCACACTGTAGAGATCCCTAGATGTAAAAGATCTTTCTACTTCAGTAATTTCTTCCCCAGAACCGCTAGACTTTTGAATTCCATTCCAAGTCCCTGCTTCCCCAACTGTACTGACGTGCAGAAGTTCAAGTGCAACGTGAACCGACATCTTGCTGCCCAAATCCCTACATAGTACCCCAGTAGTTGTTGCCCCTGATAGTAGCCCCCTACACCAAAGTGGCAATGTGCCTTGTTTGGGGTGAAAATGTAATAAAAAAAAAACCGTGATGTCTATCCGAAGCTCAATATACAAGATAGAGCAAAGTAAAATGTGTATGGTTTAAATTTTTTTTTTTGTTCCAGTAAAAATATTTGAGCAAAAAATTATTATTTGCAACAAGAAGAGCGATGCAATGAAAATTCATGGATTAAAGGGAAAAACTTTGAATTTTGTGTATTTCTTGCCTCAAATAATGAATTTTTCTTTAAAAATTCTACATTACAAAAAACATAATAAAATGTAATTTTTTCATGTACGATCGTTTCGGAAACTATATCATTTATTTATTCGATATTTACAAAATAAAAATAAAATCATCGAGAAATAGTTAAAACATTTCCGGATATCGTCTCCTCATCAGCATAAAAGGTGTGGTGGGGGGACAGCTATACTCCTTGCTCTTATAGACCTTGTCTCTCTCTCTCTCTCTCTCTCTCTCTCTTTCTATATATATATATATATATATATATATATATATATATATATAATTACAAAACTCAAATGACCTTGTAACGATGTATGTAAACGACTTTCCGGTTTACGACATCCGGTTGCGCATGCGCGCATAAACAATAACCTATAACAACGTAAGCAAATGAACACAAATCGCTTCTTTTGAAATATTAACATTATTATTTCGAAATTATGATTTAACATGGGAAGAGTGGACTTTAAAATAGCTTAAACGTAATACAGAAATGAACGATGTAAAAAAATAAACAGATATATCCAAATTTGAATTTAACTATAGTAAGTATTATGGTATCTATTCAGTGCACATTTACCTATAATTATGGCCAACCACTTATAATTCAGTAACTGTAATTTTTTTTTCAAAAATAATCAATTATAATAAACAGAACGACTCATAGAAATCTATCTATATTCTTTTTTCATTTTAATATACTTTCATAGAAATGTTTCTGTTATGTCAAAAAAAAAATCTATTTTCTTTACGTCACAAGTGTCACGCTCATACATGAATTCAATAGCTAATATAACATACTGACCCAACGCGTCACGAGTAGTATATATATATATATATATATATATATATATATATATATATATGAACAAATGATTGATAAAACATGTTAAAAAACATCTTGAAAAAGAGTTAAAAACATATTTAATTTTAAAAAGGAAGCACAAGATAAGTAGATAGTCCTTAATCCGCAGAGTTTGGAAAAAATACTCTCCTTCTCATCAGAGGGGAGGAAATAGCAAAATGCGGGATCGGATTTTGCATGTAA
>NC_136509.1:99953029-100018029 GCF_053919585.1 Euprymna scolopes
AATTTCAAATAAGTAAAACATTTGTTTATTTTCTTTATATCACATTGTGATTTGCTTTCAAGCGCACTTGATACGTATTTTATTTTATTCAAATTAAAACAAATATGGAACTCACACCCTTAAGACATTTTGTTGTTTTTTTTATTCCATCACCCCTGGTCGAACGATATAGATTCCATAACCTTGCGAGGAATGACCTACAATCTTTTTCGTTCTACTCCAGAATGAAAAGTTTCGTTACAAATATACAGACACAAAACCTCCATTATAGTAAGATGAAGTGTACCTTTAATTGTGAGCTATAGAAATACATATTCAAGATGTTGTAATTTTATTTTCTGCCAGGGTATATTCATTCGAACATGATAGAGGTCGGGCGGAGCCTTAAACCAGGCTTCTATAAATAACTCGGTGCATCTCGAGCTCCGAAGCTCATTGCAGATGTTGACATTTACAGCATCGGATTCAGAATCATGCTCGGGGTGAGATCCCGAAATAAAAGAATGTCTTATATGTCAAATATAGATATGTGATGTATGTACAGGTTATGTATGTGTGCAGGCATATATATATATATATATATATATATATATATATATATATATATATATATATATATATATATATATATATATATAATATAATATAATATAATATAATATAAATATAAATCTCACCTATCTATTGAAATGTATGTATGTGTGTATGTATGTACGCTTGTATGTATGTATGTATGTATGTATGTATGTATGTAATATGTCTACCTAAAACTTTTGAAAAAAAAATCATGGACCGGACTTTCTACCCTGATGAGGCTATGTATTAGCGAAATATCGAACTTACAAAAAAAAAATCAGTAAATAAAAATGATTTTATCATTATATTCGACACTTCAAAGTTTTCAAATTTCCCATTTAAATATATATATATATATAATATTTTGTAATTTGTAATATATGATATTTGGCTCTTTTTTATTGAGAACTCCTTATAACCTCGTTTTAATTCGCGTGTTTTATCTTCCGAATACCTTTAACTTGATATATATATATATATATATATATATATATATATATATATATATATAGTTATATATATATATATATATATATATATATATAGTTATATATAGTTATATAGAGAGATATTTGTGATTGTCCGCTTGTTTGATACACTGTGTTCGATATATATATATATATATATATATATATATATATATATATATATATATATATATATATATATATATACATATATACATACATTCAACTATCGCTTTATTCCTACTTCATAGATTCGGATAATGTGCCAGGTTGGTAGCATTATGAGTTCTTTGAGAAATTCTTCAAAGTTAAAATATTTTCAAAGAGCTTCTTCGATTCGGCGAAAAACAATTCAAACATTCCTGCAAAAGTTCCATGATTAGACGCTGGAAACAAAAGATGAAATCATGTATTTCAGCTCCATCAAGAAAAGCGCCGACAAAAATGTCTTTCTTTACCATTTTCTATTGGCATAACTATCACATGAAAGAATTTTGGTTCTTTTATAAAATAATTCTTCAATTGTATATTCTGTATTATTTTCATCTCGTGTGTGTGTATGTACGTGTATGGGAATATGAGTGTATGTGTATATAATATGTATGTGTGTATATTTGTGTGTATGTGTATATGTATGTGCATACGTGTATTTTGACGAGTTTATATACGAGGTGTCTTCAATAAGTTTCCAGACTTTTTTGTACGGGCATTTAAAATTGTCGTAGACGCTTGAAAATTCAATATGTTATTGCTATAAATAACTGCCCAATTTTTATGATTTCAGCTCAAATTAACAGGTACAGCAAGAATTGGAACACATCCTACTAAAGCCTGTTTGTTACAGTTGGTGAAGTTCAAAAATGCAATACTGACGTGAGGACAATTTAGAGGGACAATAGCAGTAAAATTCTGTTTTAAACTTAAGTTCAGTCATTATAATAATGTACCGTGATCGTTACATGTCCGCATTCGGAACCCACACAAGGAAAACAAAACAAGTAATTTCTGTTAATGAAACAACCGATATTTGTTTGCAGACATTTATTTACAGGTACTTTCCTGTCGCCCTTGGCCTCCATGTATAACATATCTAACTCTGTCCTTATCTGACGTTATTTCGAATACCTTTCGAATACCACTGTTGCAATATTTTTTGACTCACAATGGGATATGGTCCCTCACAGAATAATCTATTTATAAACGATGCTGCTAGAAACTGACGCATCAAATTAATTCCTGTTCTGCTACCAACTAATCAAAGAACCAGAATTGTTCCATAAAATTTTTTTTTTTTTTTGTAGCAACGTTGCATATGTTTTCTTCGTGTCAAGACAGGAAGAATCTTTTGCTCTCTGGCTACAAAATTATAAAGTCAGGAACCTGTACAGAATAGCTGTCTACTAAGAACTCGTCATCTCCAGGATTTGTATAGAACAACTAACCATCGGAAACTGTTCTGAAACTAAACATGGCTCCCAACTCGTGAATACCTTTCGAATATCGTTCACCTTGTAACATAGCGCGGACGGTTACATGAAAATGCATTCAAAATGACGTCATTGATAAAGAAAAAAAGACCATAAAAAGAAGAAAGGGAGCAATCATGAGAGACGTGAATAATGTTCAAGATCAGAGAAAGACGTCCGGGATCACACGAGAGACGTGGATAACCCCCGAGAAGATTATCACATGGGTGACGTCACGGCCGTAACAATGAGGAAATAAATGTCGTTCTTACAAAGAAAAAGCTTTTCCAATCATTCTCGGCCACCGTGCATAACATGTCTACCTCTGTCCTTCTTTGATTTGATCCTGAACATGTAGGGACCCAACCAGGCTTCTATAAATAACTCGATGCATCTCGAGCTCCGAAGCTCATTTCAGATGTTGATATTTACAGCACCGAATTCAGAATCATGCTCGGGGTGAGATCCCGAAATAAAAGAATGTCTTATATGTCAAATATAGATATGTGATGTATTTACAGGTTATGTATGTGTGCAGGCATATATATATATATATATATATATATATATATATATAATATAATATAAATTTTACCTTTCTATTGAAATGTATGTATGTGTGTATGTATGTACGCTTGTATGTATGTATCTATGTATGCTATAGACTCAGTTGCAAGAAACACAAAAAAGAGGAAAGAAACTCATGTCGTTTTTTCAAATGACCCATATTCCTCCTCCTACGGCCACATGTAACCTCGTTTCGGCTGTGACGTCACCCACGTTTCTCTAAATTGATTCCCACTTTTGAGCCACGTGTCTTGAACACGTCTCGAATACTTTCCCAATACCGCTCTGACGTGATCCTTGGTCTGTGCACACATTCTTCTTTTTATAATCTTTTTCCTTCACCTCACACACGGCTCGGTCATTTGCACACAACTACCATCCACGCGTCCACAGTCTGTTATATAGAGACTGAGTTACGACATTAGCCTGGATTAATTATGTCCTTCTTTGCTCTTCAATTTGTCTTCGAATGAAAACGTTATTTTCTTAAATACAATGTTCATTTTGATTATGATTTTTCAGTTTTTATTCGGATTTGAGTAATTTTATCGATTCTATCATCACCTTTTCACATTAACAAATCATTCATTAGATTGTATTTTACCCCGGGCTGTGTTGACCAAAGTCTGTAGAATCTCCGTTCATAGAAATCATCTAAGTGCGCGAGTTTCTTTCTATTCACTGTTTTTCAATTTTCTTCCAGGATCATCATAATCATTATCATCATCAGCTGTAACAGAAGCAGTAGCAGCAGCAGCGGTGGTAGCGGTAGCAGGGAGGTGATGGTGGCTTACTGGTTAATGGGGGGGGTGTAGAAGAATTGATTAGGAGGGAATTCAGAAAGTTCGTAAATTCCGTCTGATCACATTCTCCGTTTTAAAGCACAGTGATGACCCTTCTTGCAGGATGAAAGATGCTTCAGATACCCCGAGACTCAAGTTCTGAAAACCCTTGTACAACTCAAAAATAAAATATTTCAACTCAGTTGAGACATGGAAGGAGTTATGGAAAAACAACACTCCCAAAGAAGAGGACATCATTGAAGACCCAACTTTGCGCCTCCCAAGTTTTGTTACAAACAGTAGAAAGCAGTTGCAAACCCGATCAGAACAAGAAACTGCGGGACTGCAGTAAACAAACACAGGTGGAGACAAATGGACTTCTCAATCCGCACAAACTGCAAGGAAGCTCCCCACCCCCAACCCGGACACAGACCACCTGATCCTACACTGTCCAGTCACCCGACTGGAAGGAAGCTATGTGACAGCACATATATTTGAAGACAATTTCTCAGACTGGCTAAAAAATAGTGGTATAGAGACCTAGCCATGCGATACTACTACTACTGGTTAACAATGCGAGATGACAACGTGGGTGTGCCAAGTTCGAACACAGTTCGTTCCACAGAAACACTTTCACTTAGTAACATTGACAACCTTCACGTGATCTATCCCGTTAGTTCCCAATATCTTTCTAGATGTAATTTCTTGTAGAATGATATCAGGAAAATGAATGCCAATAAAAATCATCGTCAAACAAACAAACAAACAAACAAACAAACAAACAAACAAACAAGCAGCAGCAGCATTGATCGACAACTGCAACCATAGCAACCGATTCCAATACTCTTAATTGTGATGCTGATTTTGGTCCTCTGCAATAAAATCCTACATCTTTCTTGTCCTCCCAACTATGTTTGCTTACGTCTGTTTGCCTTAAAGCGCTGACACTAATTTAGACAACACAGTGGTATATGTATAAGATTGTGTATTTATATTCAGTTTTCTTATCATTTTCTTCAAGCTATGGATGGAGCATCTTATCGGATGCCAAACATTAGTCCGCTATTTCACACATTCCAACCAAAAGATCTTTTAGAGATTCTAACAGTTTAATTTAAGTGCAATTGTTTGAATCTTGCTTGCACTTGGTTCAATGGATATATTTCTAAGGTTAATTTTTAAATTCATTTTCATGAGTCCGGTTGTTTCTATAATAACTGGAATGATGGAGATCTTCCTAAGATTCCAGTTTCTTTTAATCTTGTATATAAAACTTGGATTTTGTTATCTTTTCCCTCTCAGTTCTGTTTAATGCAGCATCATTAGAGACCTCTTAGGTTGCTTTTTTCCTTCTATGTCAGGTTTAATATCTTCATTTTCTAGGTATATAGCTGTAGGAATTCTGTACAGAATAATATATGACAGAAAGTCAGCATTGACATGACTACCACAACATTTCATCGTAACTCTCTCTCTCTGTATATATATATATATATATATATATATATATATATATATATATATATATATATACTAGCAGTTCATCCCGGCTTTGCTCGGGCCCTATGTACTGTTCATAAGTTTATGTAAATATGTACATATATTGAAATTTGATAGAGACCGCAGAGGTCAATTTATTTTTAATTTGATCCCAATTTTAACCCCTTAACATTTGTAAGGTTTCCGAGTCGACTATCGTCGTAGTCGTCGTTCTTCTACCGGTGCGTGCGTGCGTGCTCTATTTATACTACTCATCAGACGACGGTGTCACTCTTTTGTGTGTCCCGTCTTAATGGTCGTTCCTATTCTCTACATGCCCTCCCCCCACCATGTGACCACACTACCGTCGTTTTGTGGTCATGTGACTGGAGAATTCCGTGTAGTAGTGAGTTGGTCCTTGCATTTGAGGGGAAAGTGGCCTTGGTGCTCGTGTTACCCTCATGCTGCGTTGTGGGACCGGACTCGTCTGCATTGGCTTGTGGTTGATCGGATCTTGGTCCACATCCATAGCTGTTTCTGATGTGTCACAATCAGCTCCTTCCACCTCCATCATCTCATGCATGTTGCACGGTGGTTTGCTGTCCTCCGTTCTTGGTGTTTGGGGAGGTGGTTGATGGGGTTGTTGAGTGGGTGGATACTCCGGCGTATCCATGACCGGTTTGATTTTCCTGAGGAAACGGCGATTGCGTAATGTGATCCTGCCGCTACCATCCAACCGTATCCTGTACTGCCTGTTACCCATTGTCTCGACGACTCTCCCAGTTTTCGCCCATCGTCGTGGATTTGGTCCCTCCTGATTCTGCACCTGCACAGACTCGCCGACTCGGAGCTGTTGGAGGGGGCGGCTGTGTATGTCGTACTGTTCTTTGTTAAGTACGTGCCTTTTCACCATCGCCCTCTCTCTCAAATCTCTGGTCTCCGTCCAACGCTTGTGGATGCAGTATTTTTTGCGAAGTGCGGGGAGATGGCCCCTTACTGTTCGACCATATAGCATTTCCGCTGGCGACAATCCAAGGTCCTGACTGGGCGTATTCCTATGAGTCATCATCGCCCGTGCTGCCCGATCATGATGTAGGTGTCCGTAGCCATCAACGCAGTCCATCAGCATTCTTTTGGCCGTTTTTACGGCCAGTTCAGCTCGGCCATTACTCTGGGGGTAATGTGCAGATGATATGCGCCTTTTTACGCCCCAGTCTTCTAGGAACGATTTGTATTCTAGTGAATCGAATGGTGGCCCTCCATCGGATGATATTTCCTCCGGCGCACCATACGTGCAAAACCAAACCCTCAGGGCGTTACACACCGCTGCAGCCCTTCCTGATAGTAGTGGTGCGACTTCAATCCAACCGGTATATCGGTCCGCCTATACCATGTAACTTTTCCCGTGCATATCTAGCAAGTCAGTGACTGTCTTTTGAAATGGGAATTCCGGGTTTATGGGTGGCATTAATGGTTCCCTAGGCTGGGATGGGGCGATCGAATTGCAACTCCGACATTGCGCCCTTGTTTGTCGGATGCTGGAACCTGTACATCAATGACCGCTCCTTGAATGAGAACAGGCGGGGATTTTTTATATTCTCCAGGATCTGATTCGAGAAAATTTTCACTAGGGGCTGGTGGTCCACGGTGACCAATAGGTCTGGGGATCCCAGGATGAACATCCTACAAGACTCCAAGCCATAAATCAGCGCTAGAGCCTCCCCCTCTATAGGGGAATAACGAGATTCTGCATCTTTCGTGAAGCGAGACCCGGCCAAAATCATCTTCCAGTGGTCCTTACCACAGTTGGGACCTAATTCCTTTGGGCATTGGCAATGCTTCTGGAACAGAAAATACCCAATGCCAACCTTACTGAAGTCGGTTGAAAGGCAGGTCGCTCTGTTCATATCGAAGGTTTTCACCCCTTCTTCGATTTTCTGAACGATATTCCTCTTCGACTCTTCGAAAAGTCTATTCAATGTGTCGTCCCAGTAAAATTTACGGTTCTTTGTCCGCAGCAACTCTCGAAAAGGGGCCATTATATCGGCCTGTGCAAATGTATACGACACCTGGTTAACTAAACCAAACCAGGACCTGATACCAGCAATGCTCGTTGGGGTCGGGAAATTGAGAATAGCCTCCATCATTTTTTTAGTTGGCTTCACGCCGTCCGAGGTTATCACAAAGCCGACAAATTCAACTTCATCGTCAGCAAATTGAAATTTGTCAGGGTTAAAGACTATCCCACTTTTACCACAATGGGTAATATAGTCCACAGTATGCCAGAAAGCCAATTCTAAGGACCTGTCCCATAGGAGTGTGTCGTCTATGCACCGGGTCTTTCAAGGCATGTCAACTGTGATGTCATCGAACCGGCGCGTGTACCCGTCCCCGGATGCGTGAAAACCCTGGGGAGCCCTGAGATACCGATAACGGCCCCATTTCGTTATGAACGTGATCGCGTCCCGGGCTTTTGGGGAGAGTGGCAGACTATGGTACCCATTCCATGCGTCCAAGACAGTCTTTTTGGTTTGGGCAGGCACCACGGACACCTGATTAAAAGGGGACGGTGTGTGATGAGTCTCTCTCATCGTTGCTGCATTCAATTTTTGTAGGTCTACCGTCCTTCTTGGTGACCCGTCTTTCTTTGGAGCGACTACCATCCTCGAACACCAGATCGTAGGTGTGCCTGCTGGTACCGGTTCGATAATACCCAACGCAACATCTCGATCCAAATCATCCTTTACCCTTTTCTTCCAGTGATGAGGGACTGGAATGGGTGTGTGTATGGCCGATGGTTTCGCCCCCGGGGTAAAAGTTATATCCAGCGGCCTCCCTACCATGACTTGTAACGGTTGATGGGGGCAGGTGTTGAATGCGCTGGACTTAAAGTGTTCACGTAACCACTTCTCTAACCGTTCCCTATTATCTTCAGTGGGGGTAAACGGGATCCTCGCTGGCTTGTCCGGGACGGATTCTCTTTTCGGACATCCACACGGTGCTGTCCCACTTTCTGAAGCCGATAAATCGGCCTTTGATACTCGATGCGGGAAGTCGCGATTGATTACTCCTAGGTCTTTGAGGGCCGATTCTGACAAGTAGAATCCTGACGTGTTTTCTGAAACGTAGACCACTTGTCGCGTTTCCTTCTGACCGAGCTTAATCTGAGTCAGGACCACCCCCTTGATATCTAGGGGTTGGTCTGTGATTCCTCGTATCCTGTGGGTGGTAGGTATCAAGATCCTGCTGGTGCACCCTAATATTTTCAATATTTCTGGGCCACTCGAACACGTCTGGGCACCGGTATCTGCAATGGCCTGGATGTGGTGTTTTCGACGGCTTACTCCCTTATCCAAAGCGCACCCGAATTTAGCCTGGGACTCTGGTATCAGGGACACATCGACCATTAATGAGGGTGGTGGCTCAGGGGGACTTCTCCTGAACCCACAACTGCTCCATGCAAGGTGTGGCACTGCTGCTATTCTACCTTTTTGATTGTAACATGCCGGTGCCCCCTCCATTCTGCTGGCGAAAATACTCGATTGACGTGTGGCATCGTTTGTTGACTCCGCCGTCGACCTCTCCTGTTTCCGGCACACTCTTTGTAAGTGGCCTGTGACGCCACAATTAAAACATTTTAGCCCCCTCGCCGGGCAGTTCTTCCGCCCTTTTAACCCACTGGGGTGTGAGGTTCTCCCGCACCCTTCACAAGGACTATTCTGAGGGGTTTTGAGCGGCTGCTCCTTCCGATATGGTTTTTTCTCGGTTGTTAGTAGGCCAAAAGTCGAATGTCCCTCTGAGCCTCGTTGCAACTGAGGAGCAGACGTCTCTGTAGTTTCTAAACTAACCAGCCTGTGAAGCTTCTGCTCCACAGTGGTTAGAATATTTGCTTCGGCCAGCAATTTACACTGGTATTCCGCATTTGCCAGACCAGCTACGAGTTGGCCAGCTACCATGTCCTCCGAATAGTTTACGGCTTGCCGGCAGTTCTCGTTGGGGCACAGAACCGTGAAATTGCAAAACCGTGCCTGGGACCGAAGCTTTGCCAAGAACTGTGTGGGTCCCTCCCCCGTCTGTTGTCTGATGTTATGAAATTTATGTCTATGCACCTCCGGATGTAGACCTTTCACCGCAATGAACTGTATATGCCTTAAGAGTTGTTCCTCTGTGACAGAATTGAGGGTTCCAGGCCCAACTAAGTCAAATAAAAGTTTATTTACCTCATTTGAGCAGGCTGTCCTTAGTTCATTGCGGATTTCCACGGGGTCGGTAAGGCCGCACATTTGTTTGTATCGGGCCCACGAGTCGATGAAAAGCGCCCAGTCCGCGTCGGTGAATCCATGTTCGATACGTGGCCGGTCTGGTTTCTTGGTGTTAGACCGACTCGAGGCACTCCCTCCGCGAAGCTCATCGTTTTCTCTTTGCAGATTTATTAGTTGTTGAATCAACTGCATGTATTGGCCGTCCTCGTGTTGTCCTGACGCCATTATACTCCAAAAATCGTGCAAAAGAAATTATGTTGAAAAATAAATCCTGTTCGTAGCGCCATGTAAGGTTTCCGAGTCGACTATCGTCGTAGTCGTCGTTCTTCTACCGGTGCGTGCGTGCTCTATTTATACTACTCATCAGACGACGGTGTCACTCTTTTGTGTGTCCCGTCTTAATGGTCGTTCCTATTCTCTACAACATTGATTGTTTTGGGCTCAAATCAAATTAAAAAGTTCGATCCATGTTCAAGTAACCTACATCTAAAATTTCAAGTGTTTAGACCCAAAATGGGCGGAGGAGTTTGGTAGGGTTTTCAAAGGTCAAATTGTTGAATTTTGGCCCCTTGACAGCCAAATTTTCTGACCGAATATATATACCCGATTAAAAAGGTTTTTCCCTAATCTCAATACCCTTTATGTTAAATTTCGAGTCTGTAGACTGAAAATTGGCAGAGTCGTTTTGTAGAGGAATGTACACAGACAGACACACACATACAGACAATTTCACTTTTATAGATATATAGATATAAATAAATAAATAAATAAATATATATATATATATATATATATATATATATATGTGTGTGTGTGTGTGTGTGTGTGTGTGTGTGTGTGTGTGTGTGTGTGTATGGAAGAGTCCATCCACTCCTGAAATAGGGTAGAGCAACATCACACAATAAAATTTTGTCAATTTGTTTAACTCAGCATAGTACACTTTTTGGACCGGCTTGATTCTATTGCTTTGTTGATTTTTTAATGGAAATCGCTCAAGACAAGGCATGAAGCCATTTAATGTAAGTTAACAAGAATGAGAGCTGATTATTGCAAAGAAAGCAGATGCATATTGACCTTAGTCTTGTAAAAACCAAGGCTGTAAATAAAACGAAAACAGTGAGCAGGAAGAGATTTCCACAACCTTGCAGTCTTTGGAAAGAAGCTACTGGAATAGGAAGCTGTATTATGATAAGGTATTAAAACAAAGAATTGATGGAGACCTCTTGACTCTTTATTTACTTTCTGAGTTCGACAGAAACATTCCCGAGTTGGACAAGATAGACCTGAAGAAGGTCGGAGGTTATATCGACTGAAACGTGAAAATCACACTCAAGATGAGAACACTAGTCTGATGAGTCCAAATAATACAAGCACGTCGTTATTTGGTTTTCTTATTTCTATAATCCAGATACGAAACGATTATTTCAAAGTGTAAATATTTTCCGTATTAACAGAACTAATATTTCGTGCAAAAATTAAAAAAAGCACCACAAAACTTTTATTCCGGCATTTTACATAAATTGCCCCAAAAATTTGCATGATAGCACAGTCATAATTCTGCAAAAGTACCAAAATTCCAAACTCTGAAAAGAAAACTCTCAAGAAGTTGTTTACATTGGACTTGAAAACGTCCATGTTATAGTCAGCTTGAAAGATGTTCACAGTTTCACAGTCGGGCAATTCTAGGAAAGAATAAGAAAACTTTGTATTTGGAATTTGTATTTGATTTTAGGCATAGATAGAGAGTAGGAGACCACAGTGAGGAATGGTTGGACTTTCGTGGAAGGAAGAGGGGGGGGGCTATTTCACCAATTCCTTTTAGCATCAGGTACTGTCAAGAGGAACCCTTCTATGTATATCAACATGGGTCTAGGATTGATGGAGTTAAATGTCAACATTATAATATGTATTCTTATTTTATCATATGAGGTGTCTTTAATAAGTTTCCAGACTTTTTTGTATGGGCACTTTTCTTGATAGTACAAACATGAAACTCTAGTCCCTTTTAAAGTAATCTCCTCTGGCTGCAATGCACTTGTTGTACCATTTCAATAACTTTTGGAAGTCCTCGTGTGTGAGTGTCTCAATGACCCTCTTCGCAGCCTCTTTCGTCTACTTAATTGTGTCATAATGATAGATTCTAAGGTTTTCCTTGAGCTTAGGGAATAAACAAAGTCACAGGGAGGAAGATCTGGACTATAGGGAGGGTAAGGAACTGTCTTGATGCCCATCTTGGTCAAATAGTCTGTGTGCTTTTTTTTTTGCATGACATGGACTGTAGGTTCAAACTCCGCATGTACATTTCTTAATGTTTTTTGTTCGTTTACTGGAAAGACGGTTATATAAAATATTTTTATAAAAGAAACAGGAGGTTCTCTACAGTGCACTGTAGAATAACATATTGTGGACTAAGTTACTGCACGGAGGCATGTGAATCATCCTCCTGGGCGATTTCATGGATTTCAATGACAATAAAAATATCATTCAATCTCGGGAAACGGGGGTCTCTCTGCTAGTTTTATATAAAGCAGAACATCCAAATTTCTAAATATTGAAAAATTAAATTTACTCTTCCTGAAATATGGGACACAGATTCGAATCAGCAACGATTTTTAAATTATTACTTTTAGATTTTGATAAGCCAACGCTCCGGCAGTTTATCTTTAGCAGAATCAGTTCTTTCTCTGCAAATTGAACTGAAAATTGATGAACTAAATTTTTTAACACTTTACAACGTAATAATAAAAAAAATTCCATCTTTCCCAGCGCGGTGTTGCCCGGGATTGGATTAATGTTTTTTAACTTTTAATTTAAATTCATTTTGGTTGCACATTTCCAAAGTTACGAAGGACAAACACCAGTGTGACTATTCAAATTGTACAGCCATGTACAACGAGAAAAAGAAAGTAGCAACCTTAGTAGAAGTTAGTGTCCCCAATGATGCTGACTTAAACAGAATTGAGAGGGAGAAGATAACGAAATACCAAGGTACAATATGAAAAGAAACTGGAATCTTAGGATGATCCCCATTATTCTAATAATTACAGGAGCAATTGGACTCATGAAAAGGAATTAAAAAAAACTACCTGGAAAACATACCTGGTGATCCAAGTGCAATAGAGATTCAAACAATTTCACTTAAAGAGACGGTTAGAATCTTAAAAAAAGGTCTCTCAGTTGGAATGTATGAGATAGTGAGTATATGTCTGGCATCCAGTAGGATACCTCATCCTCAACTAGAACAAAATAATAAAATATACAAAAATAAATATTTTTGTTTTATTTTATTGTTTTATTATTTCAATAATTAATTCCAGACAATTTCGATTAGGACTAAAAAAAAAAAAAATAGAAAATAAGAATGTGTAAGTTACGTAGAGACGAGAAAATAAAAATGTTTAAGTCACATAGAGAAAAGAAAAAAAGAAGACACAAGACACATGCCATGACATGCTATTTAAATAAAGGGAATATAAATCTTAAGCGTTACTTTCTGTCGATGTAATCTCTAATCTTCTTCAGGTGTATTTTGTTGACCTCAGGCATCTTTCTGTCAAACTCGGGAATCTGCACAGAATCTTGAACGGAACCTTTTATTTAATCTGCAGGGAATTTTAAACACAACCTTTATTAAATCCGGGAGAGCAACATATGTTATTAAATCCGGGAGAGCAACATATGTTATTACATCCGGGAGAGCAACATATGTTATTAAATCCGGGAGAGCAACATATGTTATTAAATCCGGGAGAGCAACATATGTTATATAGTTGATGAGCAGAAAAGTATATTTTATTTGTCTATCTATCAGTTTATCTAATTATCGGTCTATCGATCCATCTCTCTCTATATAAAATTTTTTTATGTATCTATCTTTTTATCTATCTGTCTATCTATATATATAAACACACACACACACACACACACACACACACACACACATATATATATATATATATATATATATATATATATATATATATATATATATATATATATATATAGGAGCCTTGACTGTCGTACAGGCGGTCGAGTTTCAATCCTGGCTTGCGGTAGTTGCCTGTCTAGGTCTAGCCTCACTGATGAGCTGGGAAACAGCGAAACAGTACTGTACCTATTTACTATGCCTCCCCACGGGACAGAGTTAGACACCAGGGTCGTTTTTTAACGTGGAGAAAAGGTACAAAAATAAAAATTGTCTCAGTCGTGAAGGATTTCTCCTCCACCGAAAGAGAACAAGAAATAGAAGTGCAGCATCTGAAGAACAGATACTACACTTTGATCTTGTCCCGTACTGTATGTCGATGACTCTCTCTCTCTCTCTCTCTCTCTCTCTCTCTCTCTATATATATATATATATATATATATATATATATATATATATATGCGTGTGTGTGTGTGTGTGTGTTTTTCTCTGTGTGTGTTCTCTCTCTCTCTTTCTCTGTCTGTCTGTCTGTCTGTCTGTCTCTGTCTCTCTCTCTCGCTATATATATATATATATATATATATATATATATATATATATATATATATATATATATATATAACTGGAAAAGTAAAAAAGAGAGATAAGGTTTTCAAAACATGTCAGACTCGATGAACTGATCAAGTTTGCCCCAGAAGGTATAGAACAGTTGATCAGAAGGACGTATCGTTTGTCACATGTTCTGAGTAGCTGAACATATCGTTGAGTGGGTTTTTCAGACGTCAAACAGAACAGATGGGTTAACAGATCATCTTCTTCCCCCCGCCCCCTGAGAAGGAGGTGACGTGTCTCAAAATGGAGACTAAGAGAAACCCAAATACTCTCCATTCTTCTGTGTATCGACACCTGGAAAGTGAAATAAAATATTATCTACAATGCACACGCACATGCATCAACACTTAGACTAATCAAGTATATATACACACCACAAACTCAAATAGGGCACAAAGGCAAGTATGTACACATGTACATTTTCAAATAGTAAAATAATACCCTTTTTGGAGTTATACACATAGTATACACACATTCCCCTTTTTGCTACAGGACAATACAATGCTCTTGTTTCATATGTGTGGGGGAGGATGGTGTCTGTTTACTTTGAGTCAACATTCATCAGCCTTTTTGGAGGGTTTATAAAATAAAATCAAGACATACCTTTTTTTATATCTCTTCTTCACATCTCTTGACCGTGTCGGCTCCCCTGGATCAAAAACTCATAACAACAACGTAAGTCTTATTTCTCTTGACAATTGGAACTTTATTTGTTTCATAGTTGAAGTCGAGTCCTTGTTCTCTGCCTATCCTTATAAGGAGGGTGGGAATTTCTCTATTGATTCATCTTCTATACATTGCTACCTCTCGTCACTCCATGGGAAAGTTCATCTGACGAACACGCTCGGACTCGTAAAATTGAAGTCTAAACTCAAACTGAAGACTAAATTTCTAAGCACGTGCTCCTTCCTTTTTGTATTAATGTGTGTGTGTGTGTTGGGCTGTAATTCCCGGTAACAAGCTTGCACCCAAAATAAATTCACTAACCTGTCTTGTAACGCAGATACATGCTTTGTCAATGGAAGTCACTGTGTTTGATTTATGTCATTGGTAACCTTTGTTTGACTTGTATTGCACTGCAACTTGACACAAACAAGTTGTGTTCAACTCAGTACCGTGTTAACCATGTTATTGACACACAACACTCCTGGTAGAAGTTCTAAGTAATTTGCATTTATATTTTTAGTATCGGCTGCACTGAGAATTGAATCCGAAATCTTCAGAAACTGAATTTTACTTAGTATTTTATCTGTTATGCCACACGTGTTTGCGAAGAATTCAAGTATGAAAACGAGAAAGAGAAATATATAGTCAGCAGAAAGTGACTAATTTAAAAAATTTTCTATACAGCAGAACGTGACCCATCTAAATTTTTAAATATTCAAAATTTAAATTTACTCTTCCTGCAATAATTGACATTCGAATCAGTAATTATTTTGGAAATAATAATTTTTAGATTTTGATCAGCAAATGTTTATCTTTAACCGAATCAGACCTTAAATTTGATGTCCTATTTTTTTTTGGACATTGCAACGAAATAAAAAAAAATGATTTTACTAGCTTTCTCAACACAACGCTGCCCGGTAGTGACTTTTTATGTTTGTTTAAATTCTTTTGGGTTGCACAGGAGAAGAAATAAAATTTTAGTAATTTTCTTTTATCATTTCGATAACTATCTTAAGAAAATTTAGACTAAAAGAATAAAAGATAATAATAATGTGCAAGTTACGTAGAGACGAGAAAACCATACAGAAACAAAAACATGCCAAGTAGTCATAAATTTTGTATATAAAGGAAATTCAAATCTTCACTGTTATTTTCACAACGTTTCCTTCGATGCAACCTCTGATCTTATTCAGGTATATCTTTCTGAACTCGGGAATATTTCTGCCAAACTCGGGAATCTGCACAGAATCTTGAATGGAAGCTTTTATTTAATCCACAACATTATCACGTTCTTGTTCCATCAACCATGATTGGGTAGAAAGCCTAAATTTTTCGCAGTTGTATTTCAGAGTCACCTGCATAGAGGAGTGAGCCTTCAACTTCCAGAAGAGTGTAACTTAGGACTTAATTTTATCAAATACCTTATGCACCAAGCCATGAGTCCCCAAGGACTACTTAGAACTTATACTCAATCAAGGCTGATAGAACAAGAGTATGCTATCCTTCATGAATTTAATAAAGAGTTTATTTCAAAATTCCCGGCATATTCCAAAGTTTGACAGAAAGATTCTTCAGTTTAACAAGGTACACCTGAAGAAGGTCACAGATTACACCAACTGAAACGTCGTGCAAATAAAACTCAAGATGCGAAGGTAGTCTTAAAAATCCAAATAATATGGAGTATCAGTTTTATGTAAAGTGAACCGAAAATTGATGATGTATTTTTATACTTTATAACGAAATAATAAAGTTTTTTACTAGTTTTTCCAATCTGGCGTTGCCCGGAATTCCTTATTGCTTCATTATTTCAATAACCATCTGAAAATTTAAATTAGGACTAAAATAAAAAAATAAAACAAAAAAAAAGAAAACAATATGTAAGTGACGTTGAGACGAGAAAAACACATAAACAAAAACATGCCAAGTGGTCATGAAATGTTATATAGAGGGTATATAATGCAGATTAATATGTAAATTACCCCCCTTACGTTATTTGAGGGATTATCTAAAATAGTCACCATCATAACAATCTTCTTAACTGGAATAATTTTATTCTTCAAACTACAGTAAGAAATTATGGTATTGCAAAATGCAAAAATAGATGATGATGATGATGATGATGATGATGATGCTAGTGAAGAAGATGATGATGGTGATGATGATAACGATTATGTAGATGATGATGACGATGATGAAGATTATGATGATAATGACGATGTTAGTGAAGATGATAATGACAAAGATGCTGCTGCTGCTGCTGATGATGATGATGATGACAATGATAGTGAAGAAGATGATAATGACGAAGATGATGATGGTGATGATGATGATGATGATGACGATGATTACGAAGAAGATGATTAAAATGATGAAATTAAAAGCGATGAAGTTCATATTTCAATTTGCAGAGACATTATCCATAAATTTAATAGGCATTAAAGAATGCCATTTTATTATTAGCAAAGGGAGGTAATAATGGTAATCAAATGATTTGAAACCCAATTGCCTTATCAGCAGTTGAAAATTGTAACCACTGTCCTACTGCACATAAGAGAACCATAATGCTTATATAATTACATTATCAGCTACCTAGAATGCTCTATTCTCTTACGAAGAACTATGCATCTACGTTCTCCCTTATCAGCCAATGAGACACTAACGCTATCAAAAGGGATTGGCAATATCTTGATGCTATGAGGTGAGTTCTTTCTTTTTCTTTTCACTAATAATTCGCTAAACAAGAAACAGCCAATCTTATCACAGATAACAGTTGTTTGGTGGAATAAATGCAATCAACTAATTTTGGAGTCGATAAGAAAGTGAGAATTGTAAAAAAGAAATGTTGGATGAGAAAGAAAATTCTTTAATCAAATGAATGGAATCGAATGATCAAATAATAAAAAGTTCCTTCACCTTACTGTTAATCGATACCGGCACAGACTGGCGACTTAGCATACCGCGTTCAAATGCTGATGGCTCTATTGATTAAGTTACAGTGAGTAAAAGTATTACATTTTCTTACACACACACACACACACACACACACACACACACACACACACACACACACACACACACACACACACACACACACAAAACTGCAGATATCTGTTTTTGTTCTGTAAGTTGCCGAGGATTTGAATGGATTTTAAGGATTTCATATAAATAGTAAAGGTATATTCGTGTCAATGAAACCATGATACGTCTCTGGAATATGTAATGTATATTTTTTAAATAAAAAAAATCATATTATAATTATCATATCCTTATTATTAAGCTATTTACTTCTTTTTGACATATCTTGATAGATTGCATACACACACACACACACACACACACACACTATCTATATATCTATAAAAGTGTCTGTGTGTGTGTCTGTGTGTCTACATTTCCATACGCAATAACTCCGTCAATTTTAAGTCTGCAGACGCGGAATTTGATATACAGGATACTGAGATTTGGGAAAATCGATGTGATCGGCTTTCGGACAGAAATTTGGTGATTAAGGGGTCGAAGTTCAACAATTTGACGTTTGAGAACTATACCAAACTCCTCCGATAATTTTGGGTCTAAACACTTGAAATTTTAGATATAGATTGCTTGGATATGGGTCTAAATTAATAACTTTATTTGAGCCCAAATCAATAGGTTATAAGGGGTCATAATAGGGGTCAAAGTTAAAAAAATTGACCGCGTTTTCTTTTCTCAACACACACCTCCAAATACTCGGACAACGCCGGGCACCCATGCTAGTATATATATATATATATATATATATATATATTATTTTTATTATTTATTTATTAATTTATTTATTTTTTCCATTAAGTGTCTTTTAAAAACTCTTGCTGACATTTTCTTAAGTAATAACTTGTACATTTCAGTTGACCTATTTTTTGCCCTATATATATATTTTTGCCCTATATTTTCTTCGCGCCTTTTAACATCCTTTTTGTCTGGGTCATTTTGACATTTGTTTTTCTATCTTATATTTAATTCTGTCACCATTTAATTTTTTTTCTTCCTCTTCTTCTTCCCTGATTTTTCTTATGTCTCGGCAGTCGTGTGAAAAGCATATCTTATTTTTCTTTTATTAATATTATTGGAATTTTCCCTATTTCTTTTCTTTGTACATATTTGCGAATTATTCCATGGATTTCGGCCTTTTGGATTATTTTGAACCATCTTCCAATTACGTGATTTCCTTGGATTTTACTTGTGCAAATGGAAACTCAAATAACTTTCTTGGAGTTATATTTTTGGATTTTATCGTCATTGAATTATTAACCTTTCACAAACTATCCATTCACGTGTAATCACCTTTTTCTTCACCATATTTTCTCTGCTTCACTTTTTGTTATCAAGTAAGATCTTTGACTTACTTGTTGTTTCATCAAATACTTTTATATGCAAAATCCGATCCCGCATTTTGCTAATTCCTACCATCTGATGAGAAGGAGAGTATTTCTTCGAAACTCCGCGGATTAAGGACTATCCCCTTATCAAGTGTTCCCTTTTCAGATTAAATATGTTTTTTAACATGTTTTATTAACTGTTTGCTCTTATTATAAGCTTTATCTCCTATTTGGTTTTATCGAGCTTTTACATCTGGTTGAGATTACTTTATAAATATTAATTCTTTGATATTTATAATATACTTTAGATTTACCATCTTGGATCATTTTAGTAAATTTAATTGTAATTTCTATTTTATTAAAAGCTCCTGGTTGGTTGAGCTTTTTATTCTCTCCAGATATGTTTGAAAAGGAACACATTCCTTTGTCTGCCAAAAATATCCCTATTCGTACTCAACAAGAATATATCTACAAATTTGTTCTCGTTTTGAACACTTTCCTAAAAAATATAAGGTGGAAGGCTTATCACCATGACTTAAGCATAAAAATAAACTTAAAGCGCCTATTTCCTTCACCCAGAAATCTTAACAAATGAACTCCCTATCAACTCTCATAGAGAACAAAAGAAAATCGAAAGAATTGCTGCCAAATTTTACGGATTAAAAACCATTGCCCACCCCAAATACAACCCTTACGTTGAGGAGTTTTAGAATTCCATGTTAAATTTAGTCAAAAAAATTAAATTTAAGAAACAAGAACACCATTATTATCCGGTTACTCGAAAAATAAATAATTTTGCCAAAAAAGTTAAAAAGAATATATTCGTCCCTGCTGATCAGATAAAAAAGTATTATAAACTTGACTATCCTACATATAAAAAACTTTTGTATAAAGAACTTAATAAATCTTATAAAATAGTCCCTCCTAAGACTTTAGATTCCATTAATTCTGAAGTTAAACTTTTACTGACTTCTATGAATATTCATAACTTCACTGAAATAATTTCTCCGGGTACCCCTAGATTCACCCTCAAAGATCATAAACCTAATTTCTATGACAACCCCTCCATCAGATTGATCTGGCCATCTAACTCTGACTTAGCTGCTGTAAGAAAAAATATCTTAGATAGAATCATCACTTCTATTAAAGAAAAAGTAAGTTTCCCTCTTTGGCTAAATTCAGATTCCAAAATTAATTGGTGTGTCTCCCTGAAAAATAAACACCTCCTTAACTTCATAACCTTTGACGTCAAAAATTATTATCAATCAATTTCTCCGATCCTTTTAAATAATACTTTAATCTTTGCTAAAAGAAATTCTGACTTAACTAATTTAGAAATTAAATTAATTCTCCTAGCGAGAAAGTCCGTTATACAATTTAACAATAAGCTTTGGACTAGAAAGGACACCTCTGATAATTTTGATACCTTGATGGGTCTTTTGACTCTGCAGAAGTTACCGATTTAGTGAGACTCTTCTTACTGAAAGAATATAAATACCACTTTAAACATATCCAAGGGGGGCTTTACAGAGATGATGCCCTTTTTACTACAACAGCCAGGCCAAAAGAGTACAACAAAACAATTAAAAAATTACATAACTTCTTTAATAATTATGATACTTGATTTTTGCAGTTTAAGCTTTGATGCAAGCCATTATATATAAAAATAATTGATAAAATCAACAGTAGGTTCTCTACGCTGCAATGTAAACTACAATATATTGTGAAGCGTTTATCTTTATTTAATCCGGGGCAACGTCGTGTCATCCTGCTAGTATTTATATATAATACCTATTTTATCAACTAAAAAACAAATTGAATTCGTTCCACAGGTCTATATACCCTTTATATCAAGTTTCAAATACGTAGAGTACAAATTGACAAATGGTAGAGACCGTTCTGCACAGGGCCAGACAAAATCACTATTATATATATAAACTAGCAAGTGTACGCGGCTTTTCCGGGTATTAAACGTGACGTTAAATTCCTTTCAAAATGAAGTAAAAAAAGAAAACGGAAATAATTGAGACATATGCATGCGAGTATTATGTCTTTTCTATATAGTTCAGTACAGTAAGTCAAGTACGATAACGATTAAGCCAGCTTGACACGTCTTTAAAAAGTGCTTTTAAACTTACTTATTCTTACCATAAGGAAGCTGTCATGTGAACGATTCGCGCATGTGCAGTCGTAAAACAGTTAGCAAAGACATAAAAATCTGATAACTCCCCCACCAAGTACCGATTTTTTAATTTTGACTCTTTAGCAACCCTTGTTTCTGGATGAAAACTGGTGAAAAAGTGTTCCACATATCCGAATACTCTATATATCAAATTTCAAGTCTGCATATCAAAAATTCATTAAGTTGAGTGTTGTCCTCTCTCTTTCTCTCTCTCACACAGACACACACACACACACACACACACGTTCTCACTTTTATAGATATATAGATATACTAACAGGTAGAATGCTTAAATGTGATATTTTAATTTATGCAAAATTTTGTATTTATTATTAGTGTTATAAAGCCCACCCTCTGTTGACTGTACCCAATATATAGTATTTTCCCCCCTTTCGCATGACCCGGTCATAAAATGCTCTTAAATATGATATTAAGGCCATGCAGATTTCATATTTATTATTATAGAGCTATGACTGTATATTTGTTTATTTATTTGCGAACTGTTATCCTTATCTTCATAGTTGTCGTCTCACCACGTTTTGGCCAACTAATTCTCTCGCCGGATTGAAATCGCTATCTCCAGACAATACTCACCTGGAACGATAGAGATTCAGCTTCTCTATTCACTGCGCCACGGGCCCCAAAGTGCATGCAAGGTTGGATTAATAATATTTTTAGAATATTTTAATAATAATATTTTAATAACATTTTGATAATAATGTTTTAATAATATATCCTTTACAGACACAACGTTATATTTTTTTTTACATGTAGGTCACCACTTATCAAGAGACATTTTCCGACATCTCAGGCTACTCTTTACAAAGTATTACCGACCTAGAAAGCAGCTTTTTCTTCACCCTTTGTCAGAAAAATCACTCATTGGAAATGGGGACTGAAGGACAAAAAAGGAGAAGCGAGAGTTACTGGAGCTGCCGATAACACATCCACATTCATTATTTACTCTCCATTGAAAAAAAAAGTAAATAAGTAAATAAACTAAAAAAAAAGGTGAGAAGGACTTATTAATATCTCTCTCTCTCTCTCTCTCTCTCTCTCTATATATATATATATATATATATATATATATATATATATATATATATAAAGTAAAATAAAATGGCGGACATCGCCGGATATCCAGTATCATCTGTAATTTATGTAATGTTTCTGCCGCGAATAAATTGTGTTTTAAAATACAATGAGCTTGTCTGCTTGTTCTTTGTCATCCAATAATCCTGACATCACACAACAAATTTTGGCGACAAAATGAGGTCAGATTAAATACCAGACCTCAAAAGCAAAAATGCACATGGTAATAAAAAAAAAACTGCGTCGGAGAATTCTTTTCTGCACAAACGAGAAAAATATACTTTTTCCATAATAATAGTTTTGTTAACACGCGAAAAAATACTTTTTCCACAATAATTTTTTGTGTGTGATCACACGAAAACCAAAAAACCAAAGAAAAAATTTTTTTGTGAACAAACGGAAAAAATAAATTTTGTATTAACAAAAAGCAAAAAAAAAGCAGATCATGGATGCAAATTTATTGGATAAAATATTGCGTAACTAGCAAGCAGAATTTTAGAAAAACTCAAGACAATTTAATTGAAACTTTGGCGGCATAATTTCACAAATAATTGATGAGAACACTACAATCAATTTCTCTGGACACGATAGCAAGCACAATAACGGATTTTTCATTAATCTGGACTTAAAATAAACTTATACTGCTTCGTATGGACTATGGAAGTATCCATAGGCGACGTATGGGAAGTACGTTTACTACTTCACAAACTGGACACAGCAAAATATAAAAGATATTCAAATTTCATCTTTGCGAGAAAAAAAAGGAGATTTAACATTTGATGAAAGAATAGCACAGTTATCAGACATTTTTGCAGAGTCGGCAACTTTATTTAATCTCCGTTACAATTGTTTAAAATTAAAGAAAAAGTTTTACAGACGAGTTTGTCAAATATGCCGGAATTGTTAATCTACAATGCGAACATTTTCGGCTGAAATCGCTGACAGAGGATCCATTCAAATGTCTCATTTTCATCGCAGGCTTGCAACCTCCAGAAGATGGTGACATACGCACACGTTTACTGTCTACAGTTGAAAAAGACAAAGAAATGATGGTGCAACTTCTGAATATCAACGACAATAAATCTAAAACGATACGCAACAATGTAAAATCTCATTCGTTTGAAACAACATGAAATCGGTGAAGAAAACCCCGATTGGAAGTAGAAAGAAGCCGCCAACACACTGTTTGTGATGCAGGGAGATGCACTATGTTCGTTTTGCCCATTTAAAAACACATGTAAACACTGATCACATAGTGGGCACAAGCACGGAGTTTGTGGTAAAAATAACTGCAACACCTCCAGAATGAAAACTGCACGGCCAAGAAATAAAAAAAAAAAAACAAAAAAAACAACACACACACACACACACACACACACACACACACACACACACACACACACACACACACACACACACACACACACACACACATACACACGCACCGAAAAACGTCGGGACATTTTGAGAAAGTCACATCGAATTCAATTTTCACCACTCTTAACGTAAATTATGAAGCTCAGCAGATGAAAATATACATTCGTTGAGCTAAACAAGCCCGTGAAATTACAGTTCGATACAGCTTCGGATATCACTTTAATTGCACGTCTAGCGCGGGAGTTGTTGGGAAACCCAACTTCTAAGATTGTGATGCATCGGGAAACAAGATACAACTAGTTGCTGAGTTAACATGCAATGCCTCTTTTGGGTCCAATATAATATAATAATAAATAAGAAACCTGCATTAATCAAAAATATCATATTTAAATCTACTTTACGACCGGGCAATGCCTGGCGGCCTGCTAGTATATATATATATATATATATATATATATATATATATATATATATATATATATATTCAAAATTCAAGCGCAATTAATTAATAAAAACTGAAGAAAGTGCCCAATACTCTTGTAGAGCAATATGCGTTTTATTTTTTATTACCGTATCTTTCTGTTAAGTTACATTATTGTTTCGGCTATTCGGCCGTTTTTTTGCCGTCTGTAGCGTCCTCAGACTTTTACAGAAATGCCTGTAAAAGTCTGAGGACGCTACAGACGACCAAAAGAAAACGGCTGAGTAGCCGAAACAATAATGTAACTTAACAGAAAGATACGGTAATATAAAATTAAACGTGTATATATATATATATATGCATATATATATATACATATATATACATATATATATATATATATATATATATATATATATATATATATATATATATACTGTCAGGGACAATAATTTTAACATATAGTTTTTTGATGAGGAGACTTTCTTTCAAAAAACTATATGTTAAAATTATTGTCCATGACTTAATGTCTATCTCAATAAAAACATCGTTTCCGAAACGATCGTACAATTTATTGACTTTGTTGTGTTCCTCCTTATGAAATCGATTTAAAATTTTTAATTTTAATTATAAATTATCAATCATCTTAATTAATATTAAAATAGCTCTAGGATATATATGCCTATATAGCTTATTATATATCTGCATAACAACGAGCACTATTTTTCTTGCATTTTAATTACATTAGTGATTTTGCTATTACATTAAAATGCACTCTGCTCTTTAGACTGCTGTTTTAACCTCCTTTAAATTTATATATATATATATATATATATATATATATATATATATATATATATATATTATTTCTAACGACTTTTTTCGTTCTAAAATAGAACAAAGTCATACTTTTCACTACAAATTTATTTTCAAGTATTGTACTGGAATTTTATTTTATTTTCAATTTAGTTATCCCGGAGAAGTCTTATAATAAAGACGAAACGTTTATGGACATATAACTTGGTCAGTTACTATTTCATCTCTATCAACCTGAACAGAACGATTTATTTGTATTATACAGATTATTCGAACAACTATTCTTCGTGGATTTCGACCGATGTAACCACCGACCTTCTTCAGGAATCTGAACGAAAGTTTGAATAGAACAGTTTATTTAATCCGTAAGAATAGCTTGCTCTTATTCCTCGACAGCAGATAAAAGTGGGCAGAAGTTTAACCATATTCCATTATTAATTTAGCATTAAGCACTCATTATCAGTCGCTGGCTATATTTTTGATGGGTTAAAAAATATCTTTCAAATATTTTAAATTGATATTCAGTATTGTTGTTTTGAGGCAAATTTCATCTGATGAGACCCGGTGTGTCAATGTGATTGCGTTGTAAAGAATAGATTGATCTCCCACCACTTTTTTTTATAGCAGAGCACAAATACGTAAAAATGAAAAATCCTAATTTCCTTGCCTATTGCGATAAATGTCGTATTTCACTCTAAATTGTGTTCCTGTTTTCTTCCAGTGATTTCTGACGTTTTATCGGCGGAACTTCATTGAAGCATATAATTAACCATGATTGGTTTGCACACACAACAGACATTGGAATGGTAACAATTTGTTGTTTTCTTGTACACAACGAATTTGAGATTGTTCCACTTGAATCTGTATCAGTGTTTTTTCTCCATAGGAGTCACCACTTATCAAGGCTCGGATGCCACTCAAGGATAAGAGCTAAAGAGTATACAGTAGTCAATGGGACAATATCATAGCAATCATTAATAGTGTAAATTTGGTAAATTGGATTACTGAAGAACTTGTTTACGTTGGACTTGAAGACATCCATATTGTGATCAGCTGGAAAGAAGTCAAATGGAAGACAATTCCACAGGCGTGCAGTTCTAAGAAAGAAGCTTTGTTCATGGAATCTACGTTTAGGTTTAGGCACGGTTACAAAGTGGGGGAAACTATTGATAATGTTTTCAGCTAGACAAGTGTTTGTCGTAAAAGTTTGGCGAGGAGGGACCATAGATTGGAGCTCAGACGAGCACTTTCCATGGAAATAAGGATAAAGCAGAGACAGGCTGGCAACGTCTCTTCTGTGAGAAAGAGGTTGTAGGGAAGAGAAAAGGGCATCTTCTACTAGGCTATGGCGTCTATTTTGAACTCTATCAAGCAGGAATTCTAAATAAACTTCGTAGCCAATCTGGAGTAATAGGGGTATAAACAGACAATCTAAATATTAATTTACTTGTCCGTACGTCCAGTGTCACAAAACCGTCATCATCGCAAACATTAATTAATGTAAAACGAATTACTTCCCTTTATAATCGCTCTTTATCAGTTCAAAATCATTAAAACCATTTCTTCTTTCCTCCCCCAAATAAACAAACATTGCTGTCTGTTTACGGTTCTTAATTGGCTATTTTATTTTATATTAAAAAGGCATGTTAAAATTAAAAAAATGTGTTGTGTGTTGAATTTTCATTGAAAAAATCTAATGTTTTTAAAATCCATTCTTGTAAAAGATTAAAAGCAATTTGCTAAAAAAATGTTTTAAAGTTGTCGTTATTTGTTTTATTCTATTTTTTATTCATTTTATATATATATACTAGCAGTTCCGCCCTGCTTTGCCCGGGCCCTTTGTACTGTTCATAACTTTACGTGCCTATGTATATATTAAAAAGTGTGAATATGTACAGTAATGCCTTTCTATATAATAGTCTTCCTTAACTACCATCGAGAAAAGGTGGTAGAGACCACATACGTCAATTAAAAAAAATTTGACCCTAATTTTGACCCTTTAGAATTTATTGTGTTGGGCTCAAATAGAATTGTAAAGTTAGATCCCTGTCTAAGTAATCTATATCTAAAATTTAAAGTATTTAAACCCAAAATTGGCGGAGGAGTTTAGTAGAGTTCTCAAAGTTCAAATCGTTGAACTTTGACCCCTTAACAGCAAAATTTCTGGCCGAAAACTAAATAAAAAGATTTTCCCAAATCTCAATACTCCCTATGCCAAATTTTAAGTCTGTAGACCGAAAATTGACAGAGTTATTTGTTAGGAAAATGTACACAGACGCACAGAAAGGCAGACAGACATTTTCACGTTTATAGATATACTAGCATGGGTGCCCGGCGGTGCCCGGGTTTTTGGAGCAGTATGCTGAGCAAAAAAAAAAAAGGTCAATTTTTTTAAATTTGACCCCTATTATGACCTCTTAAAATTTATTGTTTTTGGCTCCAATCACGTTATTAAGTTAGATCCATGTCCAAAAAACCTATATCTAAAATCTCAAGTATTTAAACCCAAAATTGTCGGAGGAGTTTGGTAGAGTTCTCAAAGGTCAAATCGTTGAATTTGACCCCTTTAACAGCCAAATTTCTGTCCAAAAACCGATCACATAGATTTTCCCAAATCTCAGCACCCCGTATATCAAATTTCGAGTCTGGAGACTAAAAATTGACAGTTATTGCGTAGGGAAATGTACACAGCCACACAGACACCCTGGAAAACCCCATCAGTATGCCCTGTATTAAAGAATTCAGGTGATAAGTCACCTCCCTCTCAGTACAGACAAATAAGTCTCCTGTGTGTCATGAGTAAGTTGCTGGAATCCATATTAAATAGAGAAATAATCAACCACCTCAGCAAAAATAACCTTCTTAGTGACATGCAATATGGTTTCCGTTCTGCAAGATCTACCGCAGATATGCTAATAGGATTAGTGAATCGCTTGACAAAGGCTTCCTTTCTAGGGCAATTGCTCTTGACATATCAAAGGCCTTCGACAAGGTATGGCATAAAGTTACGGTATAACTGGAAATGTTTTCTCTATCATTAAAATTTCTGATAGGCTCATAAGAGTAGCGGTCAATGGAGAAAAATCAGAAGCCTGCAGTATTAATGCTGGAGTTCCTCAGGGGTCAATCCTGGGCCCAACTCTTTTCCTGATCTACATCAATGATCTCCCTAAACACATACTTAAATCATTCGTTGACATCTATGCTGATGACACGACCATCTACGGCAACACATCAAAGGCTGTAAATGACAAAGTTCTCTCTGATTCTCTCTCCTCTGATCTCGAGAGTGTGATTCAGTGGGGGAAGAGGTGGCTGGTTACCTTTAATGCATCTAAAACCAAGCTCCTATCTTTACATCATCAACTCTCTGGTCCCCATCTGGCATCAATTGAAATGGACGGCTCTCGTCTAGGAGAAGCCCCATGTTTTGACAAGCTTCTGGGCTTGACCTTTACTCCTGATCTGAAATGGAACACGTACATCAAGTCTGTTGCCAGGGTCGCTGGAAAGATGATGGGATCCTTCTACCGCTCCAGAAGGTATCTCACTACTGATGCAATTCTCTATCTATATAAAAGCCAAGTACGTCCAAGGATGGAATACTGTTGCCATATCTGGGCAGGAGCTGCTAAAAATAGCCTATCCTGCCTTGACAGAGTACAAAATAGACTTCGTGGCTTAGTGGGGGATGCCCTTTTCTCTTCCCTGCAACCTCTCTCCCACAGAAGAGACGTTGGGAGTCTATCTTTGTTTTATCGTTATTTCCATGGAAGGTGCTCGTTTGGGCTCCAATCTCTAGTCCCCCTTGCAAATATTTTACGAAAAACACCCGTCTAGCTGAAACCACTGCCCAAAATTTTCCCCACTCTTTATCTAAAAATCTAAGCAGCTAATGCCAGGCACTTACAGGACAAAAGCCCAGTTGACCTCCGGTTCACCCCTTTCTTTTGTGTGTGTTATTTAGCGGGGAGCGTAGATATATTTTGACCTTTTTAAACCTATGTTAAATGTGGGTTTTTTTTATTTATTTATTTTATATATATATATATATATATATATATATATATATATATATATATATATATATATAATATTCTCGCAAACATCAAGGCAACAAAATATAAAATGAGAATATAAAACGTAAATTCCATGAACAAAGCTTCTTTCTTAGAACTGCACGCCTATGGAACTCTGTTCCGTCTGCCTGCTTCCCACCTGACTACAACCTGGATGTCTTCAAGTCCAACGTAAACAAATTCCTTATGACCCCCCCTTAAGTAGACATTTTTTATTAAATCCCCACCCTAACGTACTGTACATGCAATAACCCTTATCCCTGAGTGGCTTCCGGGACTTGATAAGTGGTGATCACCTTGTAAAAAAAAAAAAAGACACGTTCACTTTTAAAGATATTTAGATAGATGTATTTTGAAAAAATTTCAACTACCATGGAATTTCCACCTGTTCTGGTAGTCTATAGATTTATGAATGGATTAAATTGGATTTTAGCGGCATTTAACTCTCGCTTACTGTATTTTACGTACTGAGAAAAGGAAAGAATTGCTGTTTTCTGGCTCGGAATGTATCCATCCAACAACTATCGTAGATTTTTGCAATTTTGCAAGGATATTGCGACGTTCCCCTACATACAGCGCATGACATACTCAAATTGGTCACTCGACGTTGCTTAACTCCGGTGATCTAATAAGAACCAACGTGTCAACGTGATTATGCTGTATAACGAAACACATGGAAGAATAAATGCATAATAAATAAAAAAAAATTGAGTGTGAATTAAAATATATCCATGGAATGATATATATATATATTTTTTTTTTTTTTGGGCAAAAATGGTAATTAGTAAAACCTGAAGAAAGTGCTCAATACTATTGCAGAGCAAATATGCGTTTTATTTTTTTATTACCGTTTTATCTGTTCAGTTATATATGTTTCGGTTGCCGGACCATATTTACGATCCAGCAGCCTCGCCAGACCTTACAGAAAAGGTATGTAAGGTCTGACGAGGCTGCTGGATCGTGAATCCATATCCATAGAGAATATATATTTATATATATATATATATATATATATATATATATATATATATATATATATATGTATATATATATCTATATATCAGTAAGTTATAAAATATATATGACAATTAAGCTACACAGAATATTCCGCATTTCATCCATGCTAAGATTCATCAGGCTTATGCGAGGGTTTGTGGTTGTCTCGCGTTTTTATATAAGCATATTCTGTTGAGATTTTAGTTAGCCAATTAGCTTTCTAGTTTCCACCGCCCCTTCCTAAACAGCTAATGACCAGGCACTTACAGGACAAAAGCCCAGTTGACCTCCGGTTCACCCCTTTCTTTTGTGTGTGTTATTTAGCTGGGAGTGTAGATATATTTTAAACCTATGTTAAATGTGTGTTTTTTCTTTTTTTATTTATTTATTATATATATATATATATATATATATATATATATAATATTCTCGCAAACATCAAGACAACAAAATATAAAATGAGAACATTATATGGTGTATTTTTTATGTGTTACAATTGATTTATAACTATTTGGACATTTTTAAATATTATATCATTTCAAAATATTCCACTCAGGATATCAAGGTAACGTAAAATACATAAGTGACTGTTGTTATGGACTTTAATAAATAAATGATTTTACCAAGAATTCTTCATAGGTTTTGGTTTCGGTTTCGGTTATAGCTGATGGCACTCCAGTAATCTATTTTTTGATAAATAATTTTAGGTGAGAAATTTAACTGAGTTTCTTTTTTATAAAGAAGATACTGTTAGAACTATAAGTTCAAAAATAAACAAAGCTGATTAATAAATACTAAAGTCAAAATATAAAAATATTTGGAATTTCGAAAAATTGATAAATTAATAAAAATAACAAAATAGAGTTATCTTCCTCAGAACATAAAGATATTACGAATGATAAAAAATTAAAAGTAAATCCTTAAATTATGCTAAGAATTTAAAAGATAATTTTAAATTATTGACATAACCAGTATGGGATGAAGATAAATTTTAATTAATACTATCTAATTTACTTATAGTTCCTTCTCAACCATAAACGTGTTAAGCAAAATTAATTAGTAAATAGTAATATGTAAATAAAGTTTATACAAAGCTATAAGTTAATGAATTAAAACTGGAACATTTAAATTAACTCCACAATTTTAAGGTGCAGATTAGTATTTGGGAGATAAGTCAAATAAATAAATTGGGGAAGAAAACAATTATTAAGATAAAAACACACAAAAGATTAGATTAATATTAAAATAGGTAATCGGTTGGAATATCATTTAAAAAGTAGAAATACGAGAGTGAGGCGATTACTAAATTCGAAGGGTATCGAAAAAGTAAAAATTAAAAGTAAATATAAGCGAATTTCAAGTTTGTAGATCAAAAATTCGTTGAGTATATAGGTTGGAAAGTGTCCTCACACACATACTCACTTTTATAGATATATAGATTATATTTGCGGAGGGAGAGAAAAAAGGAGGAAGAGTATGGGTGCGAGAGGGTGTTGATAAAGACACGGTGATTAACCACCGCAAATCCAAAAATAGATTATTTAAACCAAACAATGGGAAGCAGCAAGAACGTGGCAAGACCATTTAGCCCAATAATGTTGTTTGCTTGGGACTCGTTGGAATGAGAACTTGCGAAAAAGAGAAATATTTTAAACATTTCGCAGCCTTACTTGTAGCGCTATGCCACTCCTCTCTGCCGCCCGATGAGTATGTTAAGTTGTACATATAAAAATATAAGCTATTTGTACTTGATCAAAATTCGTCCATATTAAAAAACGAAAGTAAACAAAACTGTGTACAATGTATGCTTCAGTGACAAAACGAAAATAGCATATTCCAAAAATCACATAAATTAACGAAATAGTTTTAACTTTATATAACAAAACTAACATTTTACGAGTATCTGAAGATTGACCGCCATTTCAAACAAAAGTAGTTTTGTAAAGATATAGGATACTCACCGGTGTGAGTAATTTTCTAGCATGATAGAGAGAGTCCACCTTCTTAGCAGCAGCCTTGGCATAGTCTTCAACATATGTGTTCCACTTCATGTTAGCAGAGAGTTTTAGGCCAAGGAGTTTGAAAGATGTGTTCCGAGATTGAGTGTTATTCATCATGGAAGTCGGTGATTGATAAGTTTTTTGTTTTGTAATTATTAAGGGAAAGAAACTTAGACTTAGTAGAATTAAATGTTACCATCCACTTACAGACCCATTCCACTACCCATTAAAGATCGTTTTCTAGAGTCTCTGCCATTGCTTTGGATATGTGCACATTCGTTTTTCCATAATTCTAACTTGATCTGAGATCAGCCTTGTAATGCCTATGATTTCCCATTAATCACTTAAAAATTACGTCAGTTGATCACATTGATTTTTATAAAAAAAATAATTTTTAAACTAATTCATTTAAAAATGATTTTTTTCATAAAATAAAATTACTTGACCAATTTACGTGATTTTTGGAATATGATCTTTACTTATATAGGTAAAGGGGTGCATTCGAAAAACGTTCTTTGCTATTACTCTTCTTCATATATTCTAAGAAGTTATCCCAATAATGTATTTTATTATTCACAATGGAATTACTGCCGGTGTATTCATTTGTCAACTGAACATAATTATTCTATACTAGCAAGCCGCCTGGACTTCCATAGCGTTGAACCCCTGGAAGAGCATAAGCCATTCACAACTTTGTAGATGCTTTTGTAGCGAGGAGTTCTTTTTTTCTGGGTGAGAGTGCTGTCCCCACGTCCAACCGTCCAAAGAAGATACATAACAGCGCCTAGCCTCCCCAAATGGTCACCCATCTGGTACTGGCCAGGCCCAACGTTGCTTAACTTCGGTGATCTGGCGAGAATCGGTGTGCCAACATGATTGTGCTTGGCGTTTCCCGATGGTAAAATATGCTTAAATATGAAATGTTAATTTATGAACATTTCGTATCTATTATTATAGAGACAGTTCTCAATTGATTATTATATTGTACCGAAATCTGCATAAATTATAATATCATATTAAAGCATATTTTATAACCGAGCAAACTAAAAAGTCACGACTGAACTTTTGTATAAGCAATATCGCCCAAAGAGGTCTCTAGTTCTTGTAACTGGCTGACCGAAACATACTCATGAATGTGTAGCGATGTATTACTGCTTATGTACATCAAATAAAAAGTATATACATATGTGTGTGTGTGTGTGTGATAATAAATACTTATGCAAAACAAATATAAGTATATATATATACATATATATAAATATATATATTAGGAGGAATATTTGGTAAAAAAAAGGATGAAGAGTGCTCAATACGTTAGTAGAGCCAAACATGTTTTTATTATTTCAGGCTCAATTTCAATCTGATGATATGGGCGGATAATCTTAATCCCGTCTATTTAAACAACTTGTAACTTGTAATGAATTAAGTTAATACACTCGACTTTGAAATAATATATATATATATATATATATATATATATATATATATATATATATATATATATGTGTGTGTGTGTGTGTGTGTGTGTGTGTGTGTGTTTGTATGTGTGCGCTCCCGCGCGCCTGTGTGTTTGTGTGTGTGTGTGAAACAAATATAGATTTATACTGATAATTCGTAAGAATGTACATCTAAAATCAAAAATAGGTACAAGACTCCTAAAATTCATAACACATAGAATTTTCCGTGGAGAGATTGAAAAATTAGGTAATGGCCGATCACACAAGCAACAAATAAGCTGAAGAGGATGACAGCAGTTAAAATAATACAAATAATGAATGCTAATCTTAAAAATACAAAAAACAGAATGGTTTTCCATCATCGTTGGAAATGTCTTAAAACTCCTAAGGACACGCAAACCAGTTGTTGGAAATACGTCATCATAATCCATTATTAATAGCAATGATTAATCGTATGAATTATGTCGAGCGAATAGAATGATTATCGTCGTTTAAAAACGTGCAATTAGCAATTGGAGCAATTAATTCTGACAGTTGGATACATTTATGAATAATGGCCGAAATTTACAATTGCTTTCTATGAAACTCAATTGGATATATATATATATATATATATATATATATATATATATACAGAGAGAGAGAGAGAGAGAGAGAGAGAGAGAGAGAGAGAGAGAGAGAGAGAGAGAGAAAGAACTATAATTTGGTATACGGCACCATACAATCAAATGTTAAAAAAAAACTTAGCAAGAAATTTCTAGATCTTATTGAAAAACACTTTCCCGCAACCAACCCCTTACACAAAATCTTCAATAAAAATACCATTAAGTTATCCTGCAGTTGTTGTGAAAATTTAGAGATGATAATTGAAGCACATATAAATAATAACAATGTAAACAACAACAAAATAAACAATAAAAAAGTAGACACCATGACAAAAATAAAACCAACACTAGCAGAAATACTATTAATAATAATAATAATAATAATAATAATAATAATAATAATAATAATAATAATAATAATAATAATAATAACAAACCAACCCCGGACAAGAACAACCATACCATAAATAAAAATACTAATAACGAACAAGATAAATGCAACTGCAGACACCGCACACTTTGCCCAGTTCAAAATAAATGTCTAACAAAAAGCGTAGTTTATCAAGCAACAAGATTTGCGAAAGAAAACCCGAATAACAAGAAATATTACGTAGGCATGACTTCCTTAGATTTCAAAACCCGATATTATGACCACAAAAATACATTCAACAATAAAAAAACACCGTATAAAAACAACACTAGCCAATAAATACTGGGAACTCAAAGAAAGCGGACATTCGCCGGTAGTCGAATGGAAAATAATAAGAAAATCTACCACGTGTAGGCATTTAGACGACCCATGTAAATTATGCCTTCATGAAAAATTTGCTATCCTGGACTTTAAAGAACCCCAAAATCTATTAAACTGTAGAAGAGAAATAGCAAATAACTGTGTTCACAAAATAAATCTTACTCTAGGATAGCGATACAAAATAGCTTTAAAACTAACAAAAACAATAGAAAATAAACAAATAAATAAATTAAATAAACATGAATATACATAAACGATCACGCATATATGTATATATATATATGTATATATATGTGCATATATGTATGTGCACATATGTATATTTAAATATATAAAAAAGGGGGAAAAGGTCTGCCTTAAACCACTAACCTAGTTCTAAAACATCTTTTTTTTCGATAAAATGCACGCCCATTGGCTGATAGGAAGGGACGCGGTGGATACTAGAAAGCTGATTGGCTAACTAAAATCCTCAACAGAAGAGGACCATATAAAAACGAGAAACAACCACAGAATTCGCGCATAAGCCTGAAGAATCCTAGAGTGGATGAAAATCCGAATATTCAGTGTAGCTTAATCGCCATATATATTTTATAAATTACTAACTAGCTCTACCTACGTATTGAGCACTTTTGAATTAAATACTTAAAGTTTACGCATAAATTTATACTTTCGTATATTAATTTTATGTGAGTAAATGAAGTAGTTTTATATATATATATATATATATATATTTCCTTTTACCACCTCTGATAATGGGTATATTTCTTTGCGTGATGCAGCAATCGGTCTCCAAATATTAACAGGGGCACCACGTGAAGGTTTGCTATACTGCCTAACTGGTATTCCACCACCACACATCACGCGAGATATCATCACCAGAATAGAACGGTACAAACAGCTTAACGACCACAGGCACTCACTGTTTTGCCACCAATCAGTGAGACAAAGACTAAAATCTCGCAGTAGCTTCATCAATATACAGGAAATCGATCCCAGGCAAGCTGCCTCCTATAGGATGGAACGATGGCGAGACTATAACAGCAAGAATAAAATGAAGCCCTACCAGACCCAAAAGAAACACTCCCTCAGGGTTCAAACCTTGCTAGAAAAAAAAAACTGGGTGACTCTAAATAGAGCCAGAGCCAAAGTAGGCAAAACAAAAGACAATCTCCACAAGTGGGGCCTAGACACCTCACCTTTATGTTCATGTGGAGAGGTACAAACGATGCACCACCTAAGGGAAAACTGACGATTGGGTCCGCATTGCTCAAACCAAGACCTTAAGGAGGCAAACAGCACCGCCATGCAATGGGTTAATTTCTATTACGATAAGATATGATGATATATATATATATATATATATATATATATATATATATATATATATATATATATATATATATATATATATATATATATATATTGTGTATAAAATTAATACGAAAACTATAAAAGTTTATAAATTTTCTTAGTTCGTTTTTATTGGTGGCTCGCAGCAACACAAAATGTCATTATAAAAAATACCTTTATTACAAGAACAAAATTTTCAACTGTAGCTTCGGTTTTTCTCAGTGTAATGAAGGCGATGTACAGGCACAGGGAAAGAGGAAGAAGGAAGGGGAAGGAGAAGAAGGTATCACCAATGAGAAGGTGCCATGTGAGTCTTAAATATATATCCATGTGAGTCTTAAATATATATCCATGTGAGTACGCAAAAACACACGTGCACAATATACATATTTTTTCTTTTCTCATAAAAATTTTATCGACCGTTAAAAGGAAGCAACTGTATTAATACAATTTTTCGAGTTAATTATAATCGAACTATTTATTTGGTTTAATCTAAAAAAAATTTATGCGTTAAGTAATTTTTCTTAATAAAAAATACATTTTTTAATCGGTATTACGTAGTGCTTAATGCTGCAAATTCCATAATGAAGTTATTTTGATTTTTTTGTTGAGATTTTTCCTTTATGTATTTTGACCCTGTCGGTGGAGCATTAGAATACGCCGACTGCCCCCCTGCAGAGGATAAAAGTCCCTCAATGGGGGTCCTGGATATGACCTTAAACTATATCCAGTGGTGAGGCCCCAGCTTGTGGGCTTTGGGGAGTGTTGAACCACCCTTTAATTACCATTGCTCCCAGGTCCACTCTGACCCGGAGTGGTAGTACCTGTTAGGGTCCCAACTATGGGTTAAATAGAAACCGACGTGAAAACAACAAATATATTCTATTAAAAATTTTTTTCTTCGAAATCTTTGGATTCGGCATTAAATAACCCGAAAAGGGTTGATATACCGTAAAACAAAAACAACCAACCAACCAAAATCCTTTATGTATTTAATTGATGTTCAATTATTATTCTAATATTAGTTAGATTATTGAAGTAAAACGTATCAATCATTTAAATACGGTTCTATTAGTATTAATTAGACTTATATTCTATATCAGAAAAATATTTTCTGTTTGCTTTCTATTATATTATAAATTCAAATATATTAGCAATATGAATTAATCCATTCACATTAAATGAATTATTTACCGTCAAAATAGTCCTACATTTTACAATAATTTAATAGTCTAAAATTGAAATTGGTTTAATATATTTATCTGCATTTTTTGACATTATTGCATCTTAATACTTTCCATATCGTTTCCACATATTGCTTTAAATTTAAATTCAAATTTTCCTCCATTCTCGCTTTTCTATTTTTTATAATCTGTTTTCTATTGATATTTCTATGCGTATGTTTTATCAAATGTGTGTGTGTGTGTGTGTGTGGAGGGGTTTAACCGGCTTCCTCAGAAGGAAGAAGTTTCATGGGAGTATGAGATTCAAAAGCGGTCCCCAGTCGCATGTATATCCCCGTTAGGGGAGATTACGACGTTAGGTTTTTGCAACTCTTGTAGGCGCGTGTCGACGCCCTCCTACATACAGCGCCTGGAATTACCAAATTGGTCACCCATTTTAGTAATAACCAGCGTCAACGTTGCTTAACTTCGGTGATCTGACGGAAACCGGCGTGTCAACGTGATTATGGCGTATATATAGTTGGTTTTATCAAATATAATGTATACTTATTACTGTTTACCTAACTATTTGTATGACTAATATTTACGTTTGGTTCTTATTAATGTTTACCTAACTATTTGTATGGCTAATATTTACGTTTGGTTCTTATTAATGTTTACCTAACTATTTGTATGGCTAATATTTACGTTTGGTTCTTATTAATGTTTACCTAACTATTTGTATGGCTAATATTTACGTTTGGTTCTTATTAATGTTTACCTAACTATTTGTATGACTAATATTTACGTTTGGTTCTTATTAATGTTTACCTAACTATTTGTATGACTAATATTTACGTTTGGTTCTTATTAATGTTTACCTAACTATTTGTATGACTAATATTTACGTTTGGTTCTTATTAATGTTTACCTAACTATTTGTATGGCTAATATTTACGTTTGGTTCTTATTAATGTTTACCTAACTATTTGTATGACTAATATTTACGTTTGGTTCTTATTAATGTTTACCTAACTATTTGTATGGCTAATATTTACGTTTGGTTCTTATTAATGTTTACCTAACTATTTGTATGACTAATATTTACGTTTGGTTCTTATTAATGTTTACCTAACTATTTGTATGACTAATATTTACGTTTGGTTCTTATTAATGTTTACCTAACTATTTGTATGGCTAATATTTACGTTTGGTTCTTATTAATGTTTACCTAACTATTTGTATGACTAATATTTACGTTTGGTTCTTATTAATGTTTACCTAACTATTTGTATGGCTAATATTTACGTTTGGTTCTTATTAATGTTTACCTAACTATTTGTATGGCTAATATTTACGTTTGGTTCTTATTAATGTTTACCTAACTATTTGTATGGCTAATATTTACGTTTGGTTCTTATTAATGTTTACCTAACTATTTGTATGACTAATATTTACGTTTGGTTCTTATTAATGTTTACCTAACTATTTGTATGGCTAATATTTACGTTTGGTTCTTATTAATGTTTACCTAACTATTTGTATGACTAATATTTACGTTTGGTTCTTATTAATGTTTACCTAACTATTTGTATGACTAATATTTACGTTTGGTTCTTATTAATGTTTACCTAACTATTTGTATGGCTAATATTTACGTTTGGTTCTTATTAATGTTTACCTAACTATTTGTATGACTAATATTTACGTTTGGTTCTTATTAATGTTTACCTAACTATTTGTATGGCTAATATTTACGTTTGGTTCTTATTAATGTTTACCTAACTATTTGTATGGCTAATATTTACGTTTGGTTCTTATTAATGTTTACCTAACTATTTGTATGGCTAATATTTACGTTTGGTTCTTATTAATGTTTACCTAACTATTTGTATGGCTAATATTTACGTTTGGTTCTTATTAATGTTTACCTAACTATTTGTATGGCTAATATTTACGTTTGGTTCTTATTAATGTTTACCTAACTATTTGTATGACTAATATTTACGTTTGGTTCTTATTAATGTTTACCTAACTATTTGTATGACTAATATTTACGTTTGGTTCTTATTAATGTTTACCTAACTATTTGTATGACTAATATTTACGTTTGGTTCTTATTAATGTTTACCTAACTATTTGTATGGCTAATATTTACGTTTGGTTCTTATTAATGTTTACCTAACTATTTGTATGGCTAATATTTACGTTTGGTTCTTATTAATGTTTACCTAACTATTTGTATGGCTAATATTTACGTTTGGTTCTTATTAATGTTTACCTAACTATTTGTATGGCTAATATTTACGTTTGGTTCTTATTAATGTTTACCTAACTATTTGTATGACTAATATTTACGTTTGGTTCTTATTAATGTTTACCTAACTATTTGTATGACTAATATTTACGTTTGGTTCTTATTAATGTTTACCTAACTATTTGTATGACTAATATTTACGTTTGGTTCTTATTAATGTTTACCTAACTATTTGTATGACTAATATTTACGTTTGGTTCTTATTAATGCTTACCTAACTATTTGTATGGCTAATATTTACGTTTGGTTCTTATTAATGTTTACCTAACTATTTGTATGACTAATATTTACGTTTGGTTCTTATAAATGTTTACCTAACTATTTGTATGACTAATATTTACGTTTGGTTCTTATTAATGTTTACCTAACTATTTGTATGACTAATATTTACGTTTGGTTCTTATTAATGTTTACCTAACTATTTGTATGACTAATATTTACGTTTGGTTCTTATTAATGCTTACCTAACTATTTGTATGACTAATATTTACGTTTGGTTCTTATTAATGTTTACCTAACTATTTGTATGACTAATATTTACGTTTGGTTCTTATTAATGCTTACCTAACTATTTGTATGACTAATATTTACGTTTGGTTCTTATTAATGCTTACCTAACTATTTGTATGACTAATATTTACGTTTGGTTCTTATTAATGTTTACCTAACTATTTGTATGACTAATATTTACGTTTGGTTCTTATTAATGTTTACCTAACTATTTGTATGACTAATATTTACGTTTGGTTCTTATTAATGCTTACCTAACTATTTGTATGACTAATATTTACGTTTGGTTCTTATTAATGTTTACCTAACTATTTGTATGGCTAATATTTACGTTTGGTTCTTATTAATGTTTACCTAACTATTTGTATGACTAATATTTACGTTTGGTTCTTATTAATGTTTACCTAACTATTTGTATGGCTAATATTTACGTTTGGTTCTTATTAATGCTTACCTAACTATTTGTATGACTAATATTTACGTTTGGTTCTTATTAATGTTTACCTAACTATTTGTATGACTAATATTTACGTTTGGTTCTTATTAATGTTTACCTAACTATTTGTATGGCTAATATTTACGTTTGGTTCTTATTAATGTTTACCTAACTATTTGTATGGCTAATATTTACGTTTGGTTCTTATTAATGTTTACCTAACTATTTGTATGACTAATATTTACGTTTGGTTCTTATTAATGTTTACCTAACTATTTGTATGACTAATATTTACGTTTGGTTCTTATTAATGTTTACCTAACTATTTGTATGACTAATATTTACGTTTGGTTCTTATTAATGCTTACCTAACTATTTGTATGGCTAATATTTACGTTTGGTTCTTATTAATGTTTACCTAACTATTTGTATGACTAATATTTACGTTTGGTTCTTATTAATGTTTACCTAACTATTTGTATGACTAATATTTACGTTTGGTTCTTATTAATGTTTACCTAACTATTTGTATGACTAATATTTACGTTTGGTTCTTATTAATGTTTACCTAACTATTTGTATGACTAATATTTACGTTTGGTTCTTATTAATGCTTACCTAACCATTTGTATGGCTAATATTTACGTTTGGTTCTTATTAATGTTTACCTAACTATTTGTATGGCTAATATTTACGTTTGGTTCTTATTAATGTTTACCTAACTATTTGTATGACTAATATTTACGTTTGGTTCTTATTAATGTTTACCTAACTATTTGTATGACTAATATTTACGTTTGGTTCTTATTAATGCTTACCTAACTATTTGTATGGCTAATATTTACGTTTGGTTCTTATTAATGTTTACCTAACTATTTGTATGACTAATATTTACGTTTGGTTCTTATTAATGTTTACCTAACTATTTGTATGACTAATATTTACGTTTGGTTCTTATTAATGTTTACCTAACTATTTGTATGACTAATATTTACGTTTGGTTCTTATTAATGTTTATCTAACTATTTGTATGACTAATATTTACGTTTGGTTCTTATTAATGTTTACCTAACTATTTGTATGACTAATATTTACGTTTGGTTCTTATTAATGTTTACCTAACTATTTGTATGGCTAATATTTACGTTTGGTTCTTATTAATGTTTACCTAACTATTTGTATGACTAATATTTACGTTTGGTTCTTATTAATGTTTACCTAACTATTTGTATGGCTAATATTTACGTTTGGTTCTTATTAATGCTTACCTAACTATTTGTATGACTAATATTTACGTTTGGTTCTTATTAATGTTTACCTAACTATTTGTATGACTAATATTTACGTTTGGTTCTTATTAATGTTTACCTAACTATTTGTATGGCTAATATTTACGTTTGGTTCTTATTAATGTTTACCTAACTATTTGTATGGCTAATATTTACGTTTGGTTCTTATTAATGTTTACCTAACTATTTGTATGACTAATATTTACGTTTGGTTCTTATTAATGTTTACCTAACTATTTGTATGACTAATATTTACGTTTGGTTCTTATTAATGTTTACCTAACTATTTGTATGACTAATATTTACGTTTGGTTCTTATTAATGCTTACCTAACTATTTGTATGGCTAATATTTACGTTTGGTTCTTATTAATGTTTACCTAACTATTTGTATGACTAATATTTACGTTTGGTTCTTATTAATGTTTACCTAACTATTTGTATGACTAATATTTACGTTTGGTTCTTATTAATGTTTACCTAACTATTTGTATGACTAATATTTACGTTTGGTTCTTATTAATGTTTACCTAACTATTTGTATGACTAATATTTACGTTTGGTTCTTATTAATGCTTACCTAACTATTTGTATGGCTAATATTTACGTTTGGTTCTTATTAATGTTTACCTAACTATTTGTATGGCTAATATTTACGTTTGGTTCTTATTAATGTTTACCTAACTATTTGTATGACTAATATTTACGTTTGGTTCTTATTAATGTTTACCTAACTATTTGTATGACTAATATTTACGTTTGGTTCTTATTAATGCTTACCTAACTATTTGTATGGCTAATATTTACGTTTGGTTCTTATTAATGTTTACCTAACTATTTGTATGACTAATATTTACGTTTGGTTCTTATTAATGTTTACCTAACTATTTGTATGACTAATATTTACGTTTGGTTCTTATTAATGTTTACCTAACTATTTGTATGACTAATATTTACGTTTGGTTCTTATTAATGTTTATCTAACTATTTTTATGACTAATATTTACGTTTGGTTCTTATTAATGTTTACCTAACTATTTGTATGACTAATATTTACGTTTGGTTCTTATTAATGTTTACCTAACTATTTGTATGGCTAATATTTACGTTTGGTTCTTATTAATGTTTACCTAACTATTTGTATGACTAATATTTACGTTTGGTTCTTATTAATGTTTACCTAACTATTTGTATGGCTAATATTTACGTTTGGTTCTTATTAATGCTTACCTAACTATTTGTATGACTAATATTTACGTTTGGTTCTTATTAATGTTTACCTAACTATTTGTATGGCTAATATTTACGTTTGGTTCTTATTAATGCTTACCTAACTATTTGTATGGCTAATATTTACGTTTGGTTCTTATTAATGTTTACCTAACTATTTGTATGACTAATATTTACGTTTGGTTCTTATTAATGTTTACCTAACTATTTGTATGGCTAATATTTACGTTTGGTTCTTATTAATGTTTACCTAACTATTTGTATGGCTAATATTTACGTTTGGTTCTTATTAATGTTTACCTAACTATTTGTATGGCTAATATTTACGTTTGGTTCTTATTAATGTTTACCTAACTATTTGTATGACTAATATTTACGTTTGGTTCTTATTAATGTTTACCTAACTATTTGTATGACTAATATTTACGTTTGGTTCTTATTAATGTTTACCTAACTATTTGTATGACTAATATTTACGTTTGGTTCTTATTAATGCTTACCTAACTATTTGTATGGCTAATATTTACGTTTGGTTCTTATTAATGTTTACCTAACTATTTGTATGGCTAATATTTACGTTTGGTTCTTATTAATGTTTACCTAACTATTTGTATGACTAATATTTACGTTTGGTTCTTATTAATGTTTACCTAACTATTTGTATGACTAATATTTACGTTTGGTTCTTATTAATGTTTACCTAACTATTTGTATGACTAATATTTACGTTTGGTTCTTATTAATGTTTACCTAACTATTTGTATGACTAATATTTACGTTTGGTTCTTATTAATGTTTACCTAACTATTTGTATGGCTAATATTTACGTTTGGTTCTTATTAATGTTTACCTAACTATTTGTATGACTAATATTTACGTTTGGTTCTTATTAATGTTTACCTAACTATTTGTATGACTAATATTTACGTTTGGTTCTTATTAATGCTTACCTAACTATTTGTATGGCTAATATTTACGTTTGGTTCTTATTAATGTTTACCTAACTATTTGTATGACTAATATTTACGTTTGGTTCTTATTAATGCTTACCTAACTATTTGTATGGCTAATATTTACGTTTGGTTCTTATTAATGTTTACCTAACTATTTGTATGGCTAATATTTACGTTTGGTTCTTATTAATGTTTACCTAACTATTTGTATGACTAATATTTACGTTTGGTTCTTATTAATGTTTACCTAACTATTTGTATGACTAATATTTACGTTTGGTTCTTATTAATGTTTACCTAACTATTTATATGGCGAATACGTTTGATTTTACGTTAATATGCCTTCTTTCGTGTTAAGATTTATTATATCGTTTTAATTTTGGTATAATTTATATTAACATGTGGATCATTTAAAGAAATTCCTCAAATACGTATTCTCTAAATCCTTTAATATTTATTATCAAGCTGAAAGTACTTCTTTTAAACTACTCGGCCTAAAGTTTACAGGGAACATGAACTGGAATAGATACATTGAAAGCATTGCCAAGGCTGCTGCAAAGAAGGTGGGCTCTCCCTACCATTCTAGAAAATTACTTACACCTGAAAGTATCCTGTACCTCTATAAGACCACCATTCTCCCATGTATTGAGTACTGTTGTCACATTTAGGCTGGTGCATCTGCTGCTTGTCTTTCACTCCTGGACAGAATTCAAAAGAGAGTCGCCAACCTGATAGGTCCTGAACTGTCATCTAAGCTACAATCTCTGTCCCATCGATGAAATGTTGCATCCCTCTGCCTGTTCTACAAATACTTTAATGGTGGCTGCTCTGACGAACTGCAAGCACTTGTACCTCCTCGACGTGACTACCCCCGACAAACCCGACAAGCAACTAAGTCCCACCCCTTTACAGTAGGGATCCCTAGGTGTAAGAAAGCCTTTTACTCCAATAGTTTCTTCCCCAGATCTGAAAGTCTTTGGAACTCCCTTCCGAGATACTGCTTTCCCAACTGTACTGATATGCAGAAGTTCAAGTGTAATGTGAACAAACATCTTGCTACTCATCTCCCTTCATAATGCCCCTGCAAATTATGTCCCCGATAGTAGCCCTCTACTTCAAAGTGGCACTGTGCCTTCTTTGGGGTGAAAATTGAATAAAAAAAATTGAATAAGTTAATTGTGTTCTCCTAAAAATATGGGGTTGTTATTATGATTGCATTGTGTCCTTATTTTCAATAAAGATGTTCGTCTTCTGTGTAATTAAATACTTTTCATCGATTATCCATTCTAACTATTAATTACTATTTTACGACTGAAAAATGCTCGAATATTAAGTTGTGTTTTCTTAAAATATGTGGTTATTATTATGATTGCATGGTATCACAATTGTCAATAAACATGTACGACTAACATACAATTGAATGAAGTGATTAATTATTCCCCAAATTATTCATAGTAACTACTAATTACTATTTTGCGTCTTGAAGATGTACTTCTTAAACTTCCGTTCTGCTAAATAGATTTTACATTGCTTCAAGATTAAACAGTTTATAGATTTATCTTAATATACGTTTATATTAGATAAATTTTACTTATTTTTCAAATATACCTAATAATTTTCAATTCATCAAGACGTATCTCTTATTACGCTAGGAAGTGGCGTATTCCAAAATGTGAGTAGAATGTTGCACTCTCTAAAAATGTCTGGCCGGAATCAGATAATAAATCGAGTCATATATAACTTTAATCATTGTGTCATGGCGTCTTTGAATATTCAGGAATGTGTTTATTTGTCGTTTAAAATTAACTGTTTTACATGTACTGTCCGCAACTGTTGAGCATATCATCATTATCTGACATCTTAAATGTAAAGACGGACTATTATATAAACAGCTATTATATACACGCTCTCAGTCATCAAAAGAACTCGTCTCCCTCTCGTCGTCATATTAAAGTGTTCGTTTGAACACGTAATTGCCCCCCTCCTCTGTAAACATATTTTCAATACGTCTACATCATCGTTTCACATCAGCATCATCAACACAAGTTATGCATCTATAAAATTTTGCCGAGCCTGACAACTTAACATCTGCATACAGAATATATACACTCGTAATGTCTATACATAATATACATCCCTATATTTTATACAGAAAATCTCGACAATATAACCCCATGATATTCAGTATCCATCCTGCCCGTGATAATTTTCAGTTGTTTTAATGCAATAATATTTCTTAACATCAAAGGTGAGAGTTCCGTTATATTTATTTATTTTCATAATATTACGTTGTGATTTGTCTTTCAAGCGCACTTGATGCGTATTTTATTTTATTCAAATTAAATCAACGTTTCTATAATGGAACTTCTACCCTTGACGTTAATTTCGCGTTGCCTACGTACAGTTCCGACATTTCAAAATACAACTGCTGAGATACAACGTGCGGCACTTTACAAACAGACATTTCTTTCTCCAACTTTACAACATCGCAGAAAGAATGCGGGGAGAAAAAGAAAGAAAACAACATACCTAGGATGAAGTTTGGCTCCGAAATATATTTATGTTATAATTTTCAAACAAGTAAAATATTTGATTATTTTCCGAATATTACGTTGTGATTTGGCTTTCAAGCGCACTTGATGCGTATTTTATTTTAATATTTCTTAAATGTTACTTTTCTATAGACAGTTATATTATTTTATATCACAAAAATATATTGTGTTTAATATTATATGTTTAAGTTAAGGATTTCAATACTACGTTATGTTAATTTACTTATATTTATTTGTTATAAGTTTTTTCATTTCACATAGTAACCACATAAATTTTTTCTTCTTCTTTCTTTCCTCCCCTTTTTTTCGTCTCCCTTTTATTTTTACTCAGTAATAATGTAAACATATAAAAATTATAATAAGTCTTATTTATAGTATTCCGAATTTTACTGGGTTTATATAATTGAAAATTCGGTAATCGTTCATATATCAATAAATTTTAAGCCAAAAAGAGATGACTTAAACTGTAAGCTACAAAATTATCATATTTCATAATTGAGCATTCAAACTTTTCAAGGATGAGATGTAGGTACAATATTTTCGCATGTTTTCTTTTCTTTATAAGGGAAATGGTTTCCATAATGTTTTATTGTTAAAGTTTTTTTATTCAATAAGTCTGATGAAAGGCTATTCTTGTGAAAATTTTCAAACGACATAATGTTTGAATTTGTCCGAATGGTCTTGAAATAATTGTAACTAACGATGAAATACACTATTTGTTGCTATCAATCTATTCTTGGAAGTCTTGGTTTTTCTTAAAACAGTATATGAATGCTCAATTATGAAATATGATAATTTTGTAGATTACAGTTTACGAGTAGTCATCTCTTTTTGGTTTAAATATTATTGGGATATGGACGATTACCGAATTTTAAATTATATAAGTAAAATTCGGAATGTTATAAATAAGACTATATATATATATATATATATATATATATATATATATATATATATATATATTTACAGCTCTTAAAAAATATCAAAAAATATAATAATATATATCTGATTAGAAAACGGATAACACGCGATTAATCATAGTGAAAGCAGCAACGTCTTAATTTCGTAAATACTATGTTTCCAATAACTAACAATTTGTTGATGGATTTAATAAAAAAATAATAATAATAAGTTAGAAAATATACTCCGAGGGTTTCCTGATAATCTAATTATCTTTATAATTCGTGTCATCTTACTTCCAACTAGATCCAAAATTTTCGAAATCTCAGAGTGCAGAGTGCAATTTTTTCCTGTCAAAACATGGCGGCGTTTACACCTGACGAAGGCAGAGGTTAGATCGACCAAAACGTTGTGAAAATAACATTCAAGATGAAAACAATTGTCCGATTAATCTTAACATTAAACAAACATTCATACATCATCTAAAAAAATTAGAACTTAGAAGAAATTGGTCCACCGTATCACTTCATTAATTATTTTTTTTTAGGATGATGCTGCAGCTCCCCACTTCCACTTTCTCTTCCACTTGCAAGTCTTTCTATATTCTATCGTTATTTTCAAAGCAGCTGCCCGACTGAGCTTCAATCTATGGTCTCTTCCTGTAAAACATCAATAAACACTCGTCAAGCTCAATACTTCCTGCGTGCCCCTTTTTGGGGAGCTGGTTTTCCCCCACATTTAAAACAACCTTGTCAAATTTTGCTCCGGTGGGAAAGCAAATAAATAGCAATACATCTAGATCAACTATATTCTTCTGACCAGATCGTGTAGAGTGGTTTAAAAAAAAAATTAGAAAACTGTGTCTGAGCACGTTGATGTCTAACTCCCAAGAGGTAGAAATATTCTAGTTTCTCCGTCGCATACTTCCTCCTATGCTGCAATTTCCTGTAAACGGTAGCCTAACCCTCACTTGAATTCTAATTAAAACAATTCATCGTTAAAACATTTAATCAGGCTACAAGTTAATTCGTACGTTCCACTAGACTGAAAAGAACAGCATTTAACTCAATTATTTGCTCTGGGGGTTGATTTACTCCTACAATAACTTACAGTAAGTACAACCAAATGAAATAAATGCTTTTAATCAATTTCTGTTATGCGGCATGGCGCCTTGCAATGATATGTTCTGCTGAACGTTTGTTGATGTTTGTAGCCTGACACGCTATTCAACGGATTGTCTATCACTAGGGTTTTTACTGTATCGGTCACTTGGTATGTTTTTACCACCACAACCTTTAGAAGACCAGAATGTAGAACTGGTTGTTGACAGACACCTATATCCATTGTGCCACATGTCTATATGTTTACATTGGCCGAAACGTTATGAAAATAACAATCAAGATGAGAAAAGTAGTTCGACTAATGCAAATCATCATCATCATCATCATCATCATCATCATCATCATCATCATCATCATCATCATTTCAGAATTCATCATCATTATTATCATCATCGCCATCCTTGGATCCATTTCGAAGTGAATTCACACATTATTTTGTAAAAATGTCAGAGTTTTATTTTGTCGATTTCTCAGTTATTACCGATTTATTAAGAATCGTATTTGTTTTTATTTTTTTTAAATTAATCGAACGCAAATAATTGGAATTTCTTTAGAGATAAACTGATGCTTACTCATTTGAAGAATTTGGGTTTAAAGTGAACACGACAATAATTATTGCGTGTATCGAAATTTGTTGCTAAACGTTGGGAATTTTTTCATTTTCGACTTTCGATCATTTTTTATGAAATTCAGATAAATTGTTTTGTTCAGCGTTTTTGAAAATGTCTGATTGATTTGTTTCTTTACAAAAAAGATGGAAAACAAAGATATTTACATGATTTCTTGGATTGTTTTCACCTGCGTTTTCGTTTGTCTATTGACAAAAATACGCAAAAACATTACTCAACCGATATTCACAGAATTTGGCGGGAAGTTACGCATCTGATACGTAAAACTGTTTATTAATATTTTTTTATATTAATTATCCTGTCATAATATTGTATGCACAGAAAAAATTGTTTTACGCTCTGCAACATGAAAAAAAAAACCCAAAATACATTTATAGCAAGACAAGTACCTTGCTTTTTATATTAATTTTGTTCCTTTATTTTTCCTTTTTTTCACCTCTTTCTTTCCCCTTAATTAGAAAAACTTTGATCCCAATTTAAAAAAAATATTTACTAACTATTAATTTAGAATTATTTTCTTACTTTTAAGTAAATAGAAAAAAGGCTTGTATTTTTTCTGTTGTTTTTGGCCTTCGGACCGGTATCAAAGTGTAGTATCTATTCTGCAGATGCTGCACTTAAGATAATTTGTACCAGTCAATGGAGGGGAAACCCTCTATACTGGGACAATTATTATTTTTGGTAACCAGAGTGACCCCTTTTTACCTACTTTTAGGGGAGCTGGTTTTTACCCCCCATTAAAAACGGCCTTGTGCCTAATTTGCTTTGGTGGGGAAGCAAATAAATACAGTAAATAACATTACAAATAAATTCGAATGATTTCTTGCATGCTTTTCACCTGCGTCTCTGTGTTTGTTTGTTTGTTTTTTCTTGTTTGTTTGTTTCATGGCTTGTTTACTTGCTTGTTTCTTTTGCTGCTTGTTTTTTTGTTTGTTTGTTTATCTGTTTGTTTGTGTATTTTTTGTTTGTTCATTTGTTTGTTTGCTTGCATGTTTGTTTTCTCGCTTTGTTGTTTATCTGTTTGTATGTTTTTTATTTGTTCATTCGTTTGTTTGTTTGCTTGTTTGTTTGTTTGTATGTTTTTTATTAAGTTGTTTACTTGCTTGTTCGTGTGTTTGTTTATTTGTTTTTCATTTATTTGATTTTCGTTTGTTTGTTTGTTGTTTTTTCATTTGTTTGATTGATTTTCGTTTGCTTGTTTGTTTTTTGTTTGTTTTTCTTTGTTGTTTGTTTGTTTGTTTTTCGTTTGCTTATTTGTTTTTCGTTTGTTTGTTTGTTTGTTTTTCGTTTGTTTGTTTGTTTGTTTTTCGTTTGTTTGCTTTTCGTTCGTTTATTTGTTTGTCTGTTTGCTTGTTTGTTTTTTGGTTGTTCGTTTCTTTAATAACAGGAATTTGCCAAAAAAATTATTCCGTCAATATTATAAGAATTGTGTGGGAAGGCGACGCATAATTCACTAAACAGTTGATTTATAATATTTTTTTTTCAAATTTTAATAATCATTAATAATGCTGTCATAATATTACACACAATTTTATTTTTATGGAGATCGCCCCAGAAAAGGTCACTCGTTTTAATAATACCAACCCCATCTTCGTATATCTTGAACTTTTTATGTTACAAATAGAAGGCTTTACTTTTAGAACGACGTTTATACTTCGAGGCATAGATAAATAATAAGGAAAATCTTAACTGTTGTTGTGAGTAGACGAGTGCCTGCTGTGAATGTTCTACAGGGGAGACCATTGATGGAATTTCACTTGAGCATCTATCATGGAAATAATGAAGAAAAGGGCTTCGCTCACTAGATTTCAAAGTTGCGTGGGATATGGAAGACAAAAAAGTTTTATTCAATTTGATCTTTGTACTAAATTACAAGCTAATGGAATGCAGGCAAACAGAGATAAAGAGAGATTTATTATTTCTGTCTAATAATATTTTGTCAGCTCATCTTAATTTTCATGTTTACCTGTAGTATGTCATATGACATGAGTGTGTTTTTGTTCCATATGGACTCGGAAACGGCTGGGCTGATTTTTATAAAATTTCACACGAAGGTACTTAATGTTTCTGAAAGTGTTCTTACATAGGTTTTGTATCGGCGTATGTTGGATAAGTAATCGAAAAAATCAGATTGAAAAAGGAACAGTCCGATTTCGACTAAAGTTAATATTTAATACAACCTAACACCACAAATGCATTTGAGAAGTTTTATCATCGCACAAGCAGAAAGGGCCGCTGTATAAAAATCAACATCAACTAGACTCTAGTGGTTAGAATTATAAGTATAACTTTCCAGGCGTTTTCGAGTCCATAGGGAACGAACTCACATACACGCTCAAAAAGTTCTTTTTATAAAATAGTAGATTTTTTCTAATAGAGTGATATATATATATATATATATATATATATATCATTATATATATATATATATCATTATATATATAGAATTATATAAAATTATAAGGGCAGTTACTTTCTTTGTATTTTGACATGACCGATCCGAAGGGCGGTTGGGCTCTACAAGGGAGGGGAGGAAAACTTAAAATATACTATAAAGAACGGGGAACATAACTCTTTATTAAATATGGTGTGCCTGAGCGCCAGTAAAAAAAAATCACAAAATAATAAATGATTGTGTTACATTCATCTTGGGTTTTATCCGTCAACAACAATGTCATTTTAAAGGTTGAGCGAAAACATACGCGGTGAACTGGTGCAAATAATGCGAATTCATATATTGGAGAATGAATGTTTCCACCTCGAGGACAGTCATCTGACCTGGGGATCACGAGTGCCATGATTGCAATAACTGCAGTTTCACTTAATGCCATAACTAGCAAATTCTAGCATTGCTACGAATATAATTTGCTGATTTCTTTCTGTCCTCTGATGAGAAGAATAGAAAGAATAACATTCTTTGAAACTCCGTGGAATAAGGACTTTGTAAATTGCTTTTTGGGGTATTCAGTCGAACAATAAATTTTTATTGTAAATTTTAATTTACAGTTTAAATTTTCTTTCTCTTATAATAAGCTCTACTCTCTATTGTGTATTGAGCTCTTTTATTCGGTTGGGATTAAATTATCTATATATAAATACTGGTATTTATATTAGATCGAAGTTTATTATTACGTATATGAGGAAAACACTACATCTTTTTATTTCATATATATATATATATATATATATATATATATATATATATATATATATATATATATATATCTTTTGTTTGAAAAAAAAACAGTAGACTAGAAAGAAGCTGAGTTTCCTTTATTTCCTTTGTGCCTTAAGTCGCCTTCCGGTAGGAAGGCGAATTGTGAATTACTATTTCTTTTTCCTTAGCGGACGACCGACCAGCGAAACGACGGCATATCAACCCTGATGCGAGAGAAACTAACAAGCACCGGCTGCGAATAAAAGACTGACCAGCGCAACCAACGGGCCCTACTGCATTGAAAAGCTCACATCTGATCATCTGTACGTGTCGATCTTATTCGTTGTCTCCCTCTGGCGGCAGGTCTCTAAATCGAAAGCATCTTCTTCCAAATGGAACACCCAAAATATCGAGTTTTCATTTCCAGATCTTTATTCTCCAATGTTCCACATTTAGGAGTTTGCAGCTCTTAATTTTCTTCGTATTATGCTAGTTAACTCACAACTTATCTCTTCAACTTTCCGTTACAGTTTAACTCCTAATTCTGATTTCTCCTTGCTTACGTGTCTCTTACAGAGTGGACAATCTTGTTTGCCACGTAAGCCACATCATTGTTTATGCTTTTCTTCTATTCATTACATTTTTCTTTAAGTCAAAATTCCCCAGTTAAATATTTAACATTAATATTTTAACTAACAATCTTTTATTGTAAAACATTTTTCTGAATATTTTTTTACCTAAATAATTTAATAATTAATCATAATAGTCGTTCTGACAATTGGCACTACTTACTTTAATTTTTAAATGGGATAATGCTGCTGGGAATATTAACGACACTGATGATGATGATGATGATGATGATGATGATGATGATGATATAGTGATAATGATAATAATGCCGACGATAATGATGACGATGATAATGATGACGATGCTGATGCTGATGATGCTGTTGTTGCTGCTAATGATGATGCTGATGATGCTGATGATGCTAATGCTGATGTTGATATTGATGCTACTACTGTTGATGATGATGCTCATGACCATGATAATGATGGCACAGATGCTGATGCTGATACTAATGATGGCATTTCTGCAGCTGCTGATTGTTGTGATGATGATTTTTGTATTCATTTTCCAGATTTCTTTCTATTAGGAATTCTTTCGAGATCGATATCGGGTGCATACGGGTTAGGGTTAGGGTTAGGGTTAGGGTTACGGGAGGGACCATGTGAATGTTACCAACATCCTTAAGTGACAACATTCCTGTGGAACATACTGGGTTCGAACTTTGCACAGATATCAGTCCGCATCGTTAACCACTGCCGCTGATGATGAGGATGATGGTGATTATGATGTTATAGTCCACCTGTGAGTTACTTGCTTCATTCTGATATAATTGAAGTCACATTATAAAATGAATTCCAGATGTTCCAACCGCAAAGAAAGTAGACTGAACTGCGATCTCAACCTGCAAATCAACTGATGATTATTTCCTGGTCTGTGAGTTGCGACCTGGACAACATCTTTGCTCGACAGCCAAAAAAAAAAAAAAAAAAAAAAAAAAAAAGGAAGAAAAGCGAAATGCAGACGCAAGATGACAAAACAAAGAGTTGTTCAAATGTTAAACTGCCAATGGCATTTACTTAAAAGAAATTTATACACATTGCATAGCGTTCGATAAACGACTTGTACTTTCGAAAACTTTTCCATTTCAAATACAATCGAACAATTAATGAACTATTAGTATTTTTAAGCCGCTCCAGGAAAAATCAATACCATTGTCTCTCTCTCTCCATCCTCTTTCTCTCTCTCTCTCTCTCTCTCTCTCTCTCTCTATATATATATATATATATATATATATATATGAACACATGATTAATAAAACATGTTAAAAAACATCTTGAAAAAGAGTTAAAAAATAATTAATAAATTATTGAGCTTTTACATCTGGTTGAGATTACTTTACTTGTAAATATTAACTCTTCAATATTTAAAATATATTTTAAGTTTACCATTTTGATTACCTTGGTAAACTTACTGTAATTTTTATTTCTTATATATATATATATATATATATATATATATATATATATATATATATATATATATATATATATATATAAGGGCGACTTTCTAAGTAAATAGAAAAAAATGAGCTTCGAGGCGGAGCCAATATTAACCGTATGTATCGGTTGAAAAAAAAACAATAACAAATATATATATATATATATATATATATATATATATATATATATATATATATATATATATATATATATATCTGATGAGTCATGGACGACGAAACACGTGCTAGTGGATAATTATATTTTAAAAATAATATATATATATATATTTAAAAATAATATATATATATATATATGTGTGTGTGTGTGTGTGTGTGTGTGATGGCTGCCTTCTTCATGAATCTTTTCAAATTACATTTCACATTATGCATTCTCTCTTTAAGAACTTTTTTTTTCTGACGAGTCCACGGAAAGAAAATATTTAATGTTGACATAGGAATATCTATTCTTCTCTGTGAACGAAACAGATCTGTAAAAAAATGTACCGACGTTTGTTATTTTGGGGAAAAATGATGGGTAAGATGAATAAAACATTGAAATTTTGAATATGGCAAACTTGTTCGTATATATATATATATATATATATATATATATATACATATTTATATATATATATATATGTGTGTGTATATATATGTATGTGTGTGTGAACACTTAAAACTTTATAATTCTCACTCCTCCAATTTTTCTTAATAATGATATCGAATTTAACACTTTATAGAAAGATCTGTTTCATTCTGTCTAGACAATTTCCAGTCAGAGTAATACGAGCTTTCACAGACTGATTTTTCCTGCTTAGCCCGAACTTAATTACTTCAAAATTTAATTTGAAATTACTTTTTCTAATGAAGGATCTCGTATTGGTTATCTCTCCTTTTACTATTAGGTCCCATTTGAAAGGGGACAGGCTTCGCTTTGGGCTACTGCACTGCCCGGAAAAAAACAATTTTCATTATTTCAGCTTTTTTGAAGACTTTCCAAACGGATTATATGCATCGTCATGCTGGGCTTATTTGGGAATCCATTGTCTCTAAAGAACTATTTTGCATTTCTGATCAATTTCAGAGAATTTTCATGCAAGCTGAAATATTATGCACGGTTTGTTTATATATATATATATATATATATATATATATATATATATATATATATATATATATATATATATATATATATATATATATATAACAGTGTTTCATTGTAAACAACTGATGATCCCTTGAAAAATAAAAAAAATTGGTATTATAGTAAATTCGAGAGAGTTGATGCAGTGATTGCAGGTGATTAAATGACTTACTGACTAGATGGTTTTTTAACGAATGATAAAAGGTAATTTTTTGTATAGTTTCAAATGTTAAAAAATTCAAAGACTATATATATATATATATATATATATATATTTACATATCCAAGATTGTTCACTTTCTAGCATTGCTACACATATAATTTACTGATTTCCTTATGTCCTCTGTTGAGAAGAATAACAAGAATAACATTCTTTGAAAATCCGCGGAATAAGGACTTTGTAAATTGTTTTTTATAGTATTTAGTCGCACAATAAATTCTGATTGTAATGTTCAACTTACAGTTTTAATTTTTTTCTCTTATACATATATATATATATATATATGTATGAAATTTATTTATACAAACATGGATGGCTACATATGTGCATACATGTTTATGTAATCACCCGCGTTAGAGGGTTACGTCTTCAGGCCAAGAATTATCGTCGAGAACTGATATTTCAAACAAAAACATTTTCTTATTTCGTTTACAAAGTTAGAATGTAACATGGGTAGGGGTTATAAGCGGGGGGAGGACAAGTGAGGTCTTTAAGGATAATAAACATCTTTTTTATTTCCCTTTTTATTATATTCTCTTTTTTCTTAAGTTCATCTATCCCATCTTTTGGTTTTTATGGCATAAGGTACTTGAGAATGTAGCATTTTTGTCTTCCGGTCTATAAGTTAAAAACATTCACATGGTCATTGAGTACTGACCGGTGCCGTTCAATCCACACACACACACACACACACACACACACACACACACACACACACACACACACACACACACACACACACACACACACACACACACACACACACACACACACACACACACGCACTGGAAACAGGCCATCACTATATCGACACAGGAATAAAATTAAAATTAAAATAAATTAAATAAATAAATAAAACAAAACAAAACAAAAAAAACAAACAAACAAACCAAAAACAAAAATAAAACGCCGAAAGTTATCAACCTCCTCACGCATACATATATATAAATACACGTATATATGCCCACACCTTTATACAACCGCGTCTATATACACATACACACACATATATACACATACATAGACATATAATGCTCACATACAGTTATAACATGTTTACATCTCTACCTACATACACAGTTATATCAATGCATGGACCCTCAAACACAGACATCCATGTACACACCTGGATACCATACATCATGACTGTTATTATATCAAAACTAATATTAATCCCCCTAACAATCCTAATAATAATAATTCTTATAATATTGATCATACTATTTACACCACCAATACCAATAATAAGACTGTCGATTGGGAACCCCAAAACCTGTGGACCCCAACCGGACAGACGTTCCAACAAAATACAGATATACATACATACATATATATATATATATATATATATATATATATACATATTATATACACATACATACACATATACATATATATACATACACACACATACGTATATACATACACATACACATAAAACCATATATATATAAAATATATATATATATATATATATATATATATAACACATACACACACGTGTACACCAGTATACACACTCCAGTCATCACGGGCGTATATATATATACATACACAACATACATGTATATATACCCAGACACCCATACACTTTTGTAATATACATTATTACTATCATCTTATACGAGACAGCCTATTTTAATAGTTCATATATATATATATATATATATATATATATATATATATATATATATACATATATATGCATATACACTTATATACACGCATATAAACATATACACACATATACACACATGCATACAGATACATACATAAATACACTTATACCTACATATTTACACAAAATACAAACATATATATATATATATATATATATATATATATATATATATATATATATATATGTACACTGTCACCAAATGATACATCCAAAATAGAAATAGAAATGAACTCATTCACTACATAATTCTCCTTTCTATCCAACCCGACACGCAAAGTTATATTACCCGCCCCCCACCCGGTTGTTATTTTTTCATAAGTTGTACGTTTTTTGTAATACGTAAAAATTTATACTACGTAAAAATTTATAGTGAATTCAGCTTGAAGTCCATAGATCCATCCTCATATTTAGTAAGCACTCTTTCGAGGGTTACACAGATATACATACGATATATAACGATATAACAATAATAACATATGACAAAAAAATCAGAGTATTTAGGTTATATAAACGGAGTATAAAGGCTTATATATTGTGGTACTTACCTTCATCTTTATTCGTTCCCCCTATTTCTTTACTTCCTTTTCTTCTCTTTCACTTTTCATTTTTACTTTTTTATCTATTTATCTATTATTTATTATTATTTATTTAAAACTATATGCTTATCTATACTTATCTTTGGTAACGTTTTTTCCTTTGAGAAAAGCCTTTCTTTGAGACTCCATGGAATAAGGAACCTTTCACCTTTATTTCATGTTCTTTGTATTGAATAACATATTGTAAATTTGATTCTATAATATCTTAACCTTTCCTGTATGTATCTGTATGCATGTGTGTGTATATATGTGCGTATATGTGTATGTGTGTGTATATAAGTGCATATATATGTATATATATATATATATATATATATATATATATATATATATATATATATATATATCTGAACTATTAAAATAGGCTGTCTCGTATAAGATGATTGTATGCACATATGTAGCCATCAATGTTTGTATAAATAAATTTCATATACCTGCTCTGTTTACTCATCGAGCACTCTTTGGTAGACACATGTTTTTTCATTGGATGTACTTCTAGAGAACTAAACTCTACTGGCTATATATATATATATATATATATATATATATGCGTATATATATATATATATATATACGCATATATTTCTCTTAGTGTGTTTAGTATCTATCTGTCCCTTCTATTCTTTATCGGAAATTACTCGGCCAGTCTGGCTGAAGTTTTATAAGGACTTTTGGTTGTGTATTTAAACGGACATCAACCGACCTTGCTGAAATGTAAATATCAAGAATATCTATTTGTCCTTTTTTATTTTGCATTGCACAATTCTAGCTTATCGACCTGGAATGTAAGCATTTCTTTTTTTTTTCGGTGATAATTACAATTTCGGTCATTTTTATAAGACACAATTATGTTAAATCAATGTTTATCTGGAATGTGCGTATATGTGCCCTCCTCCTCGTTTTTATCAGCGTCTCCTCGGCTCAATATCCAACCTTCTTTTAGGGGATCCAATCACAAAAGTTTTCTATGTGGATATAAAAATTATTAAGGAGATTCCATCAAAACTGTGGATAGCTCCACAAGTAGACATACATTTTTATTTTCATCTACGTTTGACACTTCAACAAGCAGTAACAATTTTCTTGTCGATTGTGGCGTCACGGAGAAATCTGATTTTATCAGTTTTGATTACAACTTTAACCCCCAGACTTACTTTGTGGAGCTAGTCAACGGTAGTCAACGGTAGTCAAGCAAATGGTATAGTTTTGAACTCTCCCTAAGAAATAATGAAGGTGGACTTTGTTACTGTATTTTGGGAAACGCTTTTTTAATTCCAACATTTAAGCAAAATACATTTTCTGTAAAAATAACCATTAAACAAGGCGCAAATAGCAACTTTAGCCTCAATAATCAAAATTGGTGCACTCAAATGGAACTATATTCGATAATAAAGGGAATAGAAGATTATATCGCTACTCCTATAAATTTTTATTTATGTGTGAATTGATATTCATATTAAAAACCCTTCTTTTCTATTTATTTATAAAGAAAATACAACTTTGTTTTATATGGGTTGTGGAATTGCATTCATCTGCAAAAGATCTAGCTAATTTGCATATTTGTTTAAACATCCATTTTAATTAATTCCCTATTAGATTTTTCGGTTTTCTTATGGGATGATCATCTTTAGTTAACTATTATGTGTAATTATATTCATGCAGATATTCTACATGGTTTATACCTGCGTAATATTTACATTTATAGCAAACACAAACCTCTTTCTACATATATTTATGTATGTGCATATATATTTGTTTAAAAAAATGCCTACCAACCTCCACTGTCAATTTTTGGTCTATTGACATGAAACTTAATGTATAAGGTATTCAAACCCATGCTAAACATTATATTTGGGTTTTAGCCTGGGAAAATCTGTGCAAAAGTGTGAAAATTTAAAAAAAAAAATGGAATTTGCCAGGTAAAGGTTAAACGACGATTTATTTTTAACTTTTTAAATCCTTACTATAGATTGGGTTCAATATAATATAACAAATATGAAATTTGCATTAATCAAAATATCATATTAAAGTATATTTTACGACCGTACAATGCAGAGGGGCTTGCAATTTGTTTAAAAAAGTGTAGTCCCATCAAAAAATATCAACCATGATTTGGAAACTTGACATAAAAATCTAGGACTCTTCAATATTTCAGATATCAAAATGGTTGACGGAATTAAAATAAAACCTTCTAAAAACTTCCCAAACTGCGATGTTTGTACACAATAGAAAAATAACATAACGTAACAGAATAAGATGCCAAACAAAAAGGCCACCAAAATCCTCTCACTGGTATATTATGACTGACAGAGAAATATTCAGGTATGCGACAAAGTTTCTATACGAATATTCCGGTTTAATAATGACCTATATCTTAAAGAACAGATTAGATGCTCTGCTAGCAACTCAGAAATACTTAACTGATATTGCCCCTTACTGAGCAGTAAAATGTATTTCTTCTGACAATGGGACGGATTTTACTAACAGATACTTTGAAATTTTAATAATTACTCATAGCATTAAGCAGGAGACATCGGCGCCTCATTCACCACGCCAAACTGACACCGCTTAATGATCATGACGGACCCTTTTTGAAATGGCAAAATGTCAACTTGAATCTAAACTGCCTCTAAATTTATGGGCGTCTGTATTAATAAGGCAGCAATTATACGGCATAATCGCGTTGAATCACCGGTTCTGGTCAGACCACCGAAGTTAAGCAACGTTGAGCCTTGCTAGTACCGAATGGGTAAGTATTTGGAAATTCTAAGCGCTGCATGTAGTCTCCGCTGATCTCGGCATTTGTTTCAAGTCGTCCTGAACATACACTCCACTTACCACTGGTATTTAACAATGTCGACTTAGGAGAGGTGTGGTTTGAAAAAAAAAAACGCGCAGTCACCCCTTACAGTGGGTATCCATAATCTGTCAATAACTGAAACAACCTCGTTTTTATATATACGCAACCGGCGTTTTATTAACTGATTAAGAAAACTTCATATGAAACGTTTTTCGATAAAAAAAAGTAGAATGCATGTATTCGGTTCCATTTGTTTCACATTCATAGGTAAAAAAAAGTAAATAAATATTAAAAGTTCACAGGGTCTATTTACAGCCTATGTCAAAAGTCGTCCGACATATCTCGAACTTTCCCAGAAAAAAATACAATAAAACGACTCCGATGTGTAAAATTCAACGACACATTTAATTTCAAACACGAAAATCCTGTAGACTAGGAAGAAGAATAATCAATATTTCCGCAATCTTCCATTCATACTTCTAGCGATGACGTTGTCGTTCACAGCGACAAAGACATCAATAATGATGCCAGCGATGTGTTTGATGCTGATTCTAAAGTTGAAAACACGCCAGAACGATACCCAACAAGAAATAGACAAATGACAGAATTTTTAGTGGCCGAGAACTTCCAGGATTAGTAAGTGCTCAGCTGAGCTTCAATGAATGCCCCCCCCTCGCCAAACTTTCACGAGAAACACTTGTTTAGCCAAAATCACTACTAATAATTTCCCACACATTTTATCTGTGCCTACACCTAAATGTAGATTCCATGAACAAAGTTTCTTTCTTAGAACTGCATGCCTGTGGAACTCTCTTCCGTTTGCCTGCTTTCCAGCTGTCTACAATTTGATTGTCTTCAAGTCCAACGTAAACAAGTTCTTGATGAACCGTCCCCCTAAGTAATCCAATTTACAAAATTCCCACTACTTATGTTTACTACGCTATAATCACATAGACTAATGTATACCCATGAACCTTTATCCTTGAGTGGACCCTGGGCCTTGATAAGTGGTGATTCCTACGTAAAAAAAAATAAATTATTGTTATTCCATGGAAAATACGCCAAAACGTTTCATTGATGCAATAATTCAAAAAATTGCAACTAGTGGAAAGCAGCTTCGAAAATAAAATCGACACGTTTACAAAATATACCTATACGTTAGTGTCATCACCAAAGGATAAAATTAAATTTCTCTCCGACGGATCTTTATAAAAATGACTACAACGTAAGGTATTGAACAATATAAAGCAATATTTGTGGCCAAAGCATTTTCTCAAATATATGGAATATATTAATTTTTCAACCTTTTCACCGACAGCAAACTTACTAACAATCAGGAGTTTATTGCAACTCGTCTTGCTGTATAAGCTTACAATTCAATAAAATGAATGTAAAAATTGCTTATTTAAATGCCACTATCGACTGCGAAATTAAGATTGCGCCTCCCGAGGTATTCAAATTGAAGAAATAAAAATTAGGTTAACAAATCAGTGAATAACTTAAAGGACAGTTAAAGAAATTGAAATAAAATATTTCATAATTATTTAATTAACCCTTTATGACTTGAATTATGATCGCGATTATTAAAGAATTATTTATTCTTACTTTTAGTTAGTTCCAAGGGTAAAGAGGCTATGATTGTCTTCAAACAGGAAAAATTATGAAGTTACACACTGAGAATTTTTGCATTTCATAAACTTACCTTGATTATTATCCATAGTGCTTGAAAAAAGTGTGTTTATGACGACAACAAAAGAAATCCTCCACTCTCTGAGACAAATGGCGGCATACTGAATGTAAGCAATAGGCAGTTGCAATCTGGAGGTATCTGGCATCTATCCAAATAAGGAACTAATATGTACAAGGCGTGTTTGAATCAATTCCAATTATATTTCTGCCGTTATATTCATTTATTAACAGCTAAACGAATTAGTTCAACTAGGTCATAAAGGGTTAGACTACAATTCAGTCAATATCCAGTAGATCTCGGTTTGTACACTAAAGTAAGCGATAAATTACTGATTTTAGTCTTGTGGGTTGATGACATTTTACTCGCATCAAATTGTGGCGCAATTTTAATGGATGTTTTGAATGCATTAAATAAAAATTCAAAATGTCCAACCATGTTCAGATATCATTATTTCTGAAAAAAAGAAATTATCAAGATTAATCAATCAAGGTATACTGACAACATCATATTAAAGTTTGGAATGCAATATTATAAAAACGCGGTTGGAAAGTGATAAAGTGAGAATGTGTGTGTGTGTGTGTGTGTGTGTTAAGACAATTTTCAACCTATATAATCAACGAATTTTTATATTTAAAGACTTGTAATTCGGTATATAGGATATTCAGATATGTGGAAAACTTTTGGATCGGTTCCCAAAAAAGGGCTGCTAAGGGGTCAGAATAGAAAAAAAATGGTCATCGGATTTGCCAACCGTCTCATGACCGTGTATGCGTGATCGTCCACACGACAGCTTCCTTATGTTGAGAATAACTAGGTTTGAACATACTATTTCAAGAACGTGTCAAGCTGACATAATGGTTATCGTACTTGGCACATTGTCTTTAGGGTTTGATTTAAATCTAAGCTACAAGAAGTGAACTGTTTAGTAAAATAAAAATGACATAAAACTCGCACGCACATGTCTCAGTTTACTTCCATTTTTTTTACTTCATTTTTTAAAAATGGATTTAACGTTATATTTAATACCGGGCAACGCCGAGTACATCTGCTAGCATATGTATATATATATATATGTATATATATATATATACACATATATATATATATATATATGTATATATATATATACACATATATATATATGTATATGTAATCATATATATATGTATATATATATATATATATGTGTGTTTATATATATATGATTTCGACTGTGCTCATTGTACTGTAGATATATAATTAGCTCGATGTATATATATATATTCTATAATATAAAGCTGAATGTGTGTGTGTGTGTGTGTGTGTGTGTGTGTGTGTGTGTGTGTGTGTGTGTGGTCACGAATAGGCTCCTATATGGTTGACTATTAATAAAATCTGATTACATATAATGATAGAAGATGTATCGAGACACAGGAATGGGTATGTTTGATCTGGCAGAACGATTGTGCGGTCTGCGTTCGCGCCTCGTCCACAAAGTATGGAAAAAAACCGTTTACAAATGTTTTTAATATAAATGTACATAAGAATACTTTGATAAGTATGTTTTAACTTAAATAGGGATGGTATAATAAAATTGTGGGGTCTGCGTTCGCGCCTGGCCTCCATGGAATGGAAATAGGCACAAACTTTAACAAAGACTTTTCATATCTATCTGCGTAAGTATACTTTGATAATTATGTTTCAGTTTGAAGAAATATGGTATAATAAAATTATGGGGTGTTCGTTCGAACCTGACCTCCATAGAATAGAAATATGTCACAAAGTTTAACAAGGTTTTTCAATATAGATCCACAAAATATTGTGATAAGTGTTTCAGTGTAAACAGGTATGGTATAATAAATTATGAGGTTTATCTATTTTATTTTTACTTTCATCATATTTTGCTTTGGTTTTGATACCCCGAATTCAACCCAAATTTACAACCCTTCCTTTTCATAACCTATCATACTTTCATAAATCAGAGTCCATTTTCTGTAGGCTGTTTTTGAACCCAGTTAACGACAGGTACTTTTGCTAGTATAAATATATATATATATATATATATATATATATATATATATATATATATATATATATATATATATATATATATATGAATAAAAATAAAACTACCAGCGATTGTTGACGTTGTGTTGTTTTGAAAAAAGAAAAGCCGAATGAATTCATAAAAAATGGTTATCAACGTTTTGTCCCTATTGTAAAATCTTAGTTACTACGAACATAGAAGAGATATAAGGAATGATACCAGGGGCGTGCAAT
>NC_136509.1:100023029-100038029 GCF_053919585.1 Euprymna scolopes
TATTAATAATCTCCCCCACCTTTATCTGCACCTACACCTAAGTGTGAATTTCATGAACAAAGCTTCTTTCTTAGAACTGCACGCCTGTTGAACTCTGTTCTGTTCACCTGCTTTCCAACTGACTACAATATAATCGTGTTCAAGTCCAATGTAAACAAGTTCTTGATGAGCCGTCCCATTAAGTAATCCAATTTACCAAATTTCCACTACTAACGATTAATACGATATTGTCCCATTGACTACTGTACACTCCTTACCCTTTATCCTCGAGTGACCTCCAGGCCTTGATAAGAAGTGACTCCTTGACTCCTTTGTAAAAAAAGACAGTCCATCCAGATTTTCAAGTCTATCAAATCTTTGAATATCTATTGCAAATCATTTTATGCTATCGTAACAACCGTTTACCTTTGATTTCTGACTGGTAATTTACATCTGTTTTATCTGAGTTTCAGTAGTAATAAGTCTCCACAAAGATCCTCTGCTCTTCAGACCTTTCCATCCTCCTTGACCCTGTCATTACCATTATAACAGAGCGCATATTAGCGTGTGGGAAAATATCAACAGCAACCAAAGGATGGATGGCCAGCGATTGAGTTAGCAGCAAAAGCAGCGTTTAAACTCATATGCAAATTTCGGAAGTGTTTCGGAAGTTGGCACGAAAAGAAAAAAAAAGACATCATGTGGTCGAGAGGAAACAAAGTCGGCACCGAAGGAGATGGACGTGTAAAATGAAGAGAGAAGAAAGAATGTGATCGAAAAAGACGGACGTATAAGAAATGACTGTCTACGGCCGACGTGTAGTGAAGCAGAAATGAGAGACTTTTAAGCTGGTGTCGAGACGGGGAGAAAGAAAAATAGTAATAAACGACTTGTGTTACAACAAGAAAGAACGCTGACCCGGGCTTTATTTATTTTTGTTTGTAGCTGCGACAGTACATACATTTCACGAGATTCATTAGACCACACGAGATTCATAAGATTCACGAGATTACATGAGATTCACAAGAAACACTCGTCAAGCTGAAACCACTATCAATAATTTCCCCCAGTCTTAATCTGTGCTTAAGTCTTAATCTAGATTCCATGAACAAACCTTCTTTCTTAGAACTGCACACATGTGAAATCTCTTCCGTTTACCTGCTTTCCAGCTGACTACACTATAGCCGTCTTCAAGTCCAATGTAAACAAGTTCTTAATGAGCCATTCCCCTTAAGTAATCCAATTTACCAAATTTACACTTTTAACGATTACTATGATATTGTCCTTTTGATCAATGTACAACCTTTAACCCTTATCCTGGAGTTGCCTCTAGGCCTTGATAAATAGTGGTTCTTTTGTAAAAATAAAATTACACTATTTTGTGTGCTAGTAACCGAGGCTAATGCCATTACTTACGTATGTGCGTGTGTGTTTTTTAGGGGAGAGAGAGAGAGCGAGAGAGAGAGAGGTAGAGGGGGGAGTTTAATTTTATGATATTTCTAACTGTTTCAATTCCCTTGGGATCGTGTCTCTTTTCTATGGTTTGCCTCGTTTCTGTCTCAGCTTTAATACAGATGGTTAGCTTTTATAGTATATGTAGGTTGGTTTCCCTATTCAAGGATTTTCTGTAAAATTTCAGCTGTTTTCTTCATTTCTGTTCATTGTATTATCTCCTCTTTCATTTGATTTTAATTTCGCCCAGTGTTTTATTCCATGATTTTCGGGATTATTCCTAGTGCTCCTACAATTACTAATATTACATCGTTTGAGTTACAATAAGTCTATACAAGGTATTAGAACTCTCGAACCCCATCCTTTCAGTGGACGTTTGGTTGGGGTTCTCCCTTCTCGGTTTTTCCATCATTCCTAATCCTTCATAATCATTTGGTGTGATATCAGTCGAAGCATGCGTCTTTGTGTTTAGTTTTTATCTTTCCTCTTTTATGTTTTGAGCCCACTTATTATGTGATTTATTGTTTCGTTTCTTTGTTCACAGAGCCTGCATGTTATGTTTTCTTGTGTCTTGTCGATCCTTGCTTTGATCTCGTTGGTTCTGATTACGTATCGTGTGCGGCTGTTATTAGGAGTTCAGTTTCTCTGTTTTGGTTTCCTTTTTGTAGCATGTCCAGATGTTTTCGTTTGTCTCATCTTTTGTCATCCTTGCGAATCGTCAATGTAGCTGTTTCTCTTCCCATTTTTCTTTTTTCGTCTTATCCTTGGTCTTGTCCTTTTCTGTCTTGTTTGTTTATTGAGTGTCTTTTGCTGTCGTAATTACTCTTTCGGCATTCTTGGGTTTCGGATATATTAGGAGATTTGTAGGAAGTTTGGGATGAAGTGTGCTGGGAAGTACTACGTGGCTATAAAAGTGAGTAAATTTTTTAAGAATGTGCCAATTATGGTCCGTCGGTCTTGAAGCTAAGATGAATGCACGGGGTTAAAACACAAGTAATCCCGACCGTACTTGGTTCGCTGGGTGCAATATCAAGTCGTCTGCAAAGACATTTGAAAAAAAAAATACTACAATCCCAGATGTGTTGGGCGGCTTTCAGACCTCTACTATTGTAGGTACTACCAATATTCTTAGGAAAACTCTTGATCGTTGAAGTCGGGATTGAGAGACAATCCTCTGAGAAGGAATTTTATCTCTTTTCAGGATGATGTTATAAAAAGAAATCACAATTATTATTATTATTATTATTATTATTATTACTATTATGTAAGAATTTCTCTTTTCAAGCCACCTTTGACAGAAAATTCCACGTGTCTTGACATGTTTGTGCTTTAGTATCTCGTTTCAACTGGCCATGAAATTTCATTCTTACCAACTTTTCTGCTTAGATTCTTTTCTCGTACTTCTTTGTATCTTCCAATGAATCTTTATCTAGCTCTTCCTCTTTTGCCACTGCTGCGAGTAACACTTCATGACTGTTAGCAAAGTAATGGTGAACACTTCTAAGCTCTTTCCCGACACATTCTTCAATCGTAATCAACCCTCTTCCTCCTTTTTTTCCTTGAGATATACAGCCTGAACACATTAGAATTTGGGTCAAGTACTTCATACTTGGCCAACAGTTTCCGTGTGTCCCTATCCAGGTTCTTCGTTTCTTCCTGTGTCCATCCTACAAAAGCTACACTGCATCTGATTACAGCAACCGTTCACGAATTGATGGCTAAGAACAGGTTCCTACCATTCAGTATAGATTTCAAGAGCAGTTTGAGTCTCCTCATATACACCTCTTTCGTCTCCTTTTTTATTTAATTGCAAAGCATCATATAAACTTCAAGCACCCCCAGGTATTTGTAGCTTTCTGCCTCAGGATCTCCGAATCTTTTACCATTTGAAAAAAAAAATGCCTTTCATGGCTCCTCTCTTCCCTCGGTAAAGACTTCTGCATATTTGGAAATTCCAAACTCGATATTAATGTCTTCACTCCACTACCGTGCAGTTGAACCAGAGAGTCAATTATCTTTTCTGTTTTACCAATAATTTCAGATCATCCATAAATAACACGTGGCTGACCATCAGTCCATTCTTCTCCTGTTAGTATCCCACCTTTGTGTTTCTTAGTACATGTGTCAATATGAGTAAAAAGTATGAGTGCTATTATGAATACAAATGGCGAAAAGAAATCTTGGAAGATTTCACGTCTGGTGTTGACTATCCCTAACAGACTCTTATCTGAAATATTGTTGGTTTTCCAACTGCTCATACTTTTCCTTATGAACTCAATTATATTTTAAGCCATCCCTATTACTTTCAACGGCCTCAGTACTCTTGAATGCGGCTTCATATCATACGCTTTTTTATAATCTATCCAAGCTATATTCAAGTTTGTTTTTCTCCTTTTGCAGTTCTTTAAAATACATTTATCAATCGATAGTTAGTCTTTTGTTCCTGAACACCTTCCCCCCTCCGCCTTTTTATTCCACTGGCAGTGAACCATATACTTTAATTATTATTATTATTATTATTATTATTACTATTATTATTATTATTATTATTATTATTATTATTATTATTATTATTATTATTATTATTATTATTATTGTTTGCTTTCTGTTTTTCTTTTTTCGTTTTCTACTTTTTCTCCATTCGACATTCTTAGAAACAGTTTTGTTTGATTTGAAAATAAACCAGCAGTATGGTTGAGTGCACAGGTGCGTGTATATGTAAGGAAGGGGCATGGTCGGTGGCAGGAGAGGTCAAAAGTTAAAAAATTGCTTTCAGAGAACGTAATTAACCTCCTCAGGTAATTATAGTTTCTTCACCTATCACCTTTAAACATCACACACACACACACACACACACACACACACACAAAAAAAAAAAAAAAAGAAAGTCAAGATGTCTTCTTTATTTTATTTCTTTTTGTTATGAATAGTAAAAAAGTACAAGTTTTACTCCCCCTCCTTCTTTCGTCAATCTGTTATCCATTTCAATGATGCCGTTCATCTTCATCCCCCCCCCCAAAAAAAAACTATCTTCTTTGACCTTTCACTCAAATCCAGTGAATAATATATTTTTCTTTTTTGTTGTTGTTTCACTTGCATTATCGCCTTCGCGATCGCAGAGCGAGAAAACAGCTTTCAGTTTAAAAACGTTTACATCGCACAGTTATACCGCTTATTTAATAATCACTGAATACATAGACTAAATAAATAGGTGGTTGTCAGTTTAAAGTTGCTGCATCTAAACACACACACACACACACACACACACACACACACACACACATATATATATATATATATACTTAGGGGATTAGAATAAGAGTCTAAAGAGGAGAGTATATTTTAATGTATTAGTAAATTCATTAATACAATTAAAAGAAAAGAAAACAGTGTTTGTTGTAATGTATATATATATATATATATATATATATATATATATATATATATATATATATAATAAGCTCGATAAGCATATATATATCCTAGAGCTATTTTTATATTAAGTAAGATGATTAATGATTTATAATTAAAATTTATAATCGGTTTCATAAGGAAGAACAAACAAAATCAATAAATTGTACGATCGTTTCGGAAACCATGTTTTTATTGTGGTAGACAATCAGTCTTGGACAATCATTTTATCATGTAGTTTTTTTTTTAAATTTACACTTCCTTAACCTTACCTTTCAACCAGATTTTATTTTATTTTTAATTTTATTTTAATTCTATTTTCATTTTACCTTACTTTGTTTATCAACATCAAAAAACTAACTATTTTCCTTTATATTTTAAATATTTTCCAGATACATCTCCCTTACTTTAAAAATGCTAGGTTTATTTTTGGTGTCTTTAGAAAAAACAACACCCAACATTTTTGCTGATGAGGAGGCTTTGTTTCAAAAAACTATATGATAAAATTTTTTGTCCAAGATTCATTGTCTATCACAATACAAACACCGTTTCCGAAACGATCGTACAATTTATTGATTTTGTTTGTTCTTCCTTGTGAAACCGATTTTTAATTTTTAATTTTAATTATAAATTATCAATCATCTTTATATATATATATATATATATATATATATATATATATTTCAGCCACGGTAGGGTTTGAATATATGGTTAAGTGTTAGTTTCACTCATTTAGAACTGCTTTAAAGCCTCACCGTTCACTCTTTTTACGGCCAAATTTCAAACAGTTTTTACAGTTCTGGGTCACCTTCTCAGCTATTTTTTTAAAATGAAAACTTTCAATTTTCGTTCATTTAAACAGAGGATCTAATAAAATACCGGTTAAATTGTCCTGAGAATTACTAGTGGTCAAAAGTTCTTAGAATCAGCGAGGAACGTGAGAGATAGTTTCTGCTGATTGGCTGTTGGTTACCATAGCAACTTTTTCAACATTGACGTTTTAGAAACCATTTTTTCTAATTAGCTGTTGGTTATCATAACAAATTTTTCGTCGTCGACACCTTTATAAATAATAGCGGTAATGTCGCTCGCGTGCCATCTTATTTGGACTATATAGAGAGAGTTAACAAAAGTGGTGCTCTTTGCCGTGCTAGGGATGATAATCTTTTGCTTACGATGTCGCCTATTAATTGTGTTTCTCTCTTTTTTGTTCTTTCCTTTTGTTTATTTATTTAATTACGTCTTTTATTCATTTTTTTATTCAGTCAGTTTAAAAAGTTGGTAATAATTTCTTTATGGATTGACAATTGCGTATGGTATTGAACGCAAAATAGAAAATATTTCAAAACAAATCCTGGAAAATCATGGATTACATAGAAAAATGCAAGTATGAAAAGTAATATGGCAAAGATACAGTTTAGAAAAGTAAAGGACTAATTGTTAAAACTGGAAAAGAAAATGACAAGATATTCTACTAAAAAATATAATAAATTTTTACCTTAAAATATTGCATTATTAAGAATTGATTATATAATGATGAATTGAAATTTAAAAAATTCTCAATTATGCAATTTTTTAAGTTATAAATTTATTATATTTTTTACTAGAATAACTTGTTATTTTCTTTTCCAGCTTCCACACGAGTCTTTTTACTTTTCCAAGCTTAATCTTAACTATATTACTTTTCATGCTTGCATTTTTCTACTTGAACGAACAAACTAACAGGTTTGTTCGTACAAGTATACATATTACTTCGTAGCAGATAATATATATATTATTTATATGCAATATACGTCATACATGACGTAAAAGCACAAGTGACAGTTTAAAAAGTGTTGGCAAAAATGAAAGTAAAGATTCCCGAGAGCGATGCGGAGTATATATATATATATATATATATATATATATATATATATATATATATATATAAAATAATATTAAATAATATATAATATAATATTAAATATGTTTTTAACTCATTTCAAAATGTTTTTAACATATTTTATTAACTGTTTGCTCATATATATATATATATATATATATATATATATATATATATATATATTGATGAATCGCACAGGTAAGAAATTCATTTTTATAGTATGAAAAGGTTAGTAATTGCAATTAAGAATAGGAAATTGGATGAAATGTTTGTAACATGTCTTCTTCCTAAGATTAAGGGTGGTGGTGTTTGATCAACACTGCTGAGGAGCCATGATGTAATATACTGTTTTGTTTTTAAATCCCCGAAACAGTGTTTCATGGTAAACAACTGATGATTCCTTGAAAAATAAATTATTGGTATTATAGTAAATTCGAGAGCGAGTTGATGCAGTGATTGCAGGTGATTAAATGACTTACTGACTAGATGGTTTTCTAACGAATGATAAAAAATATTTTTGTATAGTTTTAAAGGTTAAAAACTTCAAAGACTATATATATATATATATATATATATATATATATATATATATATATATATATATATATGGTGTTCGCCCTACAGAAGACAATACTAAAGTTTTATTTCTAAACTTTATTGAAAAAAATCAATTCAGGTAATGTGATTATGTTGTAGAGCTGATATTCAATGTAAACGCCTTCAACGCTTTCAATCACCACCTCGATACGAGTTCGGACCTAGGAGTATGCCTTTTTCATAAGCGCCGATAAGATACTCGGCGAATACTCGGCGGGTGGCTGCGATCACGTTGACTTTGGTGTTGTGGGAGGTCATGTTGGTGATGTTCTTGACGTATGACCAAATGAAGAAGTCCAGTTAGGTCGAGGGAGAGGGAGGTTATAAAGTCGTAGTACTCCTTCTGAAGTCAAGCCTCGGTTTCCTTGGACTTATGTGCCAGCACCGATTCATGCTGCCACACCCAGTGTTTGTCAGCAGCCTTCTGATTACACCAGATGATCATCACACTCTTCAGCACACCCACGTATACTTTGGTGATGACTTTCAAGCCAACTTCAAAGATGTGAAGTGGCATTATTTGGCACTTACTTGAAACCACACCAAAGACCATAACCGTGGTCGGAAACTTTGTGTGCATAACCCTGGGTACGTCCCTTTTATTCGTGACAATCCAGCTATGCATTTTGAGTGTGATGGCAATGGTCCTGTTGTCATAATTTAGATCGGTAGAGCGCATGAGTTGTACAGTGGTGCATGTCTGATCTCGCTCATTGAACATTGTGTCTCCTTCTGACATCATAGAAGGCTTGTTGCGGACCAGGATATAATAATCCTAACTCGCTACAAAAGAAAATAATGAAATGAATGAAAGAAAGGAAAAAAAAACTCAATTGCGGAATAAAAATGAACATGCCGTTTATTTTCTGTTGAAAATAAATGGTTTAGGTGGAACACGTCTTCTGTTCAATCGTTGACGACTACGCGCGTGGAAAAAGAGGAATAAAGTAGGAGAAAAAGAAATGGCAGTCCAGCATGTAGAAAAAGAAAGAAAGAGAGAGAGAGAGAGAGAGAGAGAGAGAGAGAGAGAGAGAGAGAGAGAGAGAGAGGGGGTTGACCTCAGTAAAGCCGCGCGTGCATGGTAGCAGTCGGCCACGTGGAAGTGTCTTCAGGCCACAAGCTGTGGACGCGAACTTGTCTGGTTGACGAACTAAGGCAAAATGGAAGAAAGAGGAAGTTGAACGTTGTTGTTGATTTTTATACCGGGATCAGTGCTCTGACTGCGCATGTCTGGATTTCACTTAAAAGGAAGTAACGTCACCAATGTGTGCATGTTTGCGCGCACGAGCGTGCATGTGTGTGTACGTGGATGTGTATATACGTGCGTGTGTGTGCGTACATGTGGGTGTGTGTATGTGAGGAAAAAAACATGTTCGAACAGGCTCCTATCGTTCTTAGGGTTTGCATAAAAAAAGAAAACCGATTTTCATCAAACGGAAATAGAAGTCCTCTTTCCTAGGGCGACAATTTTATCGTTCCACCATGTCGTAACCGAATTACAATATTATATTATATTATTAATTATATATTTTTTTTATAATTTTTTCAATTATTATTATATTTTTTACAATTTTAATATCATATTTTTATATTATCATTTTATCTTTTATAGTTTTTATATTAGAATTCATATCTTTTATATTTTTATAATTTTTATATTATTATTTATATCTTTTAAATTGTTTATATTATTATTTATATTTTTATAATTTTTCATATTATTATTTATATCTTTTATATTTTATATATTATTATTTATATTTTTTATTATTTTTTGTATTATTATTTATATTTTTTTATATTTTTTATAATTTTTTATATTATTATATATTATTTGTTACATTTTTTATATTATTATTTAAATTTTTTATATTTTTTAAAATTATTATTTATATTGTTTATAATTTTATATATTATTATTTATATTTGTTATATTTGTTATATCATTATTTACATGTTGTATATTTTTATATTATTATTTATATCTTTTATATGTTTTCTATTATTATATTTTTGAATGTATTTCATACTTTTTATATTATTATTTTTGTCCTTTGTATTTTTTAGCATCGAAAGAATTTTCTAAATTTTACAATAACCTTGACTGAAGAAACGCAAATTAAAAACAAAGGATAAAATTAAAGATTCTAAAAATATGTGAATACTATTTGGAAAAGAAACAAATGCTTAATTTCCTAACTTTTCAAGATTTCGGTGTTTGCCATATTAAAAAGGTACTTTTAAAAAGAATATTTCAGTACTTATGTCATCAATTTTTTTTAATGCAAATCGCGCTCAGACAAGGTGAAAAGCCACTTGACGTAAGGAGCTAACAAGAAGGAAAGGTGATTATAACAAAGACAGGGCGTGCTTATTTGTAATGTTACACAAGTTAACTCACGTTTACGCACGGGCCCCAACACGTTGAAGCAGAGTACGTCGCAAGAAACATAGGACAAGTAATAACTCGACTCTTTTATTTATTTCCTGGTAGTTTCGAATGTGCTCTAGAACTTGCTCTCTAAAGTGCTCGACTTCTCTAACGTGATCGTCTTCTTTATCGTGGTCTCTATCCTTTTTATAGCATTTTTTCTTTTTCCTTATCGTGACACCATTTCACGCATGGCTCGGTATTTGCATATAGCTGCCATACACGCGTTATATATTCTTAGTCTCGAAATGACCAAAGCTCTAGGTAGGAGGAAAACAATAATCATGAATGGAGTTCCACAACCTCGTATTTCTTGGAAAGAGGCTACTGGGATAGGAAACTGTATTACAATGTGATATCAAAGCAGGTGAAAAAGAAAGAAGAATGGTTTTCTTAATTTTCATCCATCTCAATGTTGGCGTTCATCTTCAAAGAAAATTCTTTAAAAAAAAATCCTCTTTGACCTTTTTTTTTAAAATCAAATCTGCGAAATAATTTATTTATCTGTTTTCTTTTTTTATTTTTTATTTTCTAATTCCAGGTTATTTAATTTCCTCCTCGATCGCATAAAGAATGAAAAGCTTTCAACCAGAAAAGAGCTTTTTTATCGAACATCCGCTTTTATTTTACTGAATATTAACTGGATACTCTTTTTACGAGGTAGTCACCACTTATCATGGCTCGAAAGCCACTCGGGGATAAGAGTTATTGCGTGTACAGTACGTTAGTATTGGAGATTTGATAAAGTATCTTACTTAAAGGGGCGGTTCATCATGAATTTGTTTACATTGGACTTGAAGACATCAAGATTGTAGGCAGGTGGGAAACAGGCAACAGGAACAGAGTTCCAGAGGCGTGCACTTCTAAGAAAAAAATATATATATATATATATATTATTGGCTTTTTAAAACCATAATGCGGTTGATATCATTTTCAACATTGAAGATATTTTTCTTTAGACAATCGCCCGTATTTTTAACAAATATTATTTATTTATTTATTATTTATTATCTTATTTTAATTATAAAACAGCAATCTACGGACATGCATATTTCGAGGTCCTATCTCTTGTTAGCTTGACTGGTTCTAGGAATCGAACCTTAGACTTTATGTATTATGGTCTAGTGCGTTAACCGTTATACCACGAGGTCCTAGCTACCTTTATGTGTTATTTTTATCGCTTTTCAACTTCGGTAAAACATAACCTTTATATCCCAATATATATTAAATGTCAGTGTGGTCATCAGCCAGACCTAAGGATACTATCGTTGCGCCAAAATATCATTTAACAAAGTCAGAGAAACTTTGGAGACTGAAAAATATTAACGACCATAACACAACGATCTACAAAATACAAATCGAATTAAATTTTCTTTTAATCTAACCCTAACCCTAACCCTAACCCCAACTGAAGTTCTAGTTTTATTTGTAAAGTCAATTTAGTTCGGTTTGTATATGTAGAATTTTCGGAACTTGATTTCGTCTTTTTTATTTATAGTCGAACTGTTAATGTTCTGCTTACAAATTTCTGGATACCTATTCCTAAAGAGCACCTTAGCAAATTTTATGTGTAAGAAACTGAGTATACCAGATATATTTAAAAACATGTGTTTTGCCGTTATACAATTCATGAGCATGGCTGAAACTAATGAGATTCGAAACCAGAACTCCAGAGTCTGAGGCTCTACTATTTAACCAATACCCGCTGACATTGAATGTGTCAGATTTTTTTTATAGATGTCATTTATTTATTTTGAGCTTTCTTATCTAATAGTTTTTTTCCCCTATACTGCTAGACTTTGGCATTTTCTCCCTGTTTCCTGCTTCTATGACTGTACTAACCTGTTGAAATTTAAATGTACTGTAAATATATATCTCGCTGCTCAACTCCCCAGCGCTTTCTGTTGGATACGATCCCAAATAGCCTCATATGTCCGAGTGTCAATCTGCCTTGTTTGGAGTGAAAAAGAAATTTAAAAAAACACGGGGGGGTAGAAAAGAGAAGAAACGATTACCACTTGATTGTAAAACCAATTTTTCTCAAAGTAAAGGGGAGATCTGTGAGCGGTACTTCCTAATATGTGGTAAGAGTACTTCATCTTAGGATATATTTGACTTGCATACGTGCCGAAGTTTGTACGAAGATTCACGTTTTTTGGAGGAATATGCCATAGACTTTTTCATCATTAAATGGTGCCTGACCATTTATCAAAAATTTAGATGCCACTCGAAAATAAGGGTTAATGGGATCGTCAATTAGACGATGAGCGACATTATGAGAGGACTGGAAACGAATGGCTCAAAAATTACTTATTTACATTTTACTAAAACGAATCATGTTTTAGTCAGGTCCAAAGCAACTCCATGGTAATGTATTCTACTGGTGGGAAGTTCTTTTTTTCATGGAAGTTTCATTTGGTTTTTTGTTCATAGGGGATGAAAGGAAAGCTCTTTGCTGTGGCTGTAGCTAGACGAGTTCCTGTCGTAAACGCTTTACAGAGGCGGACTAAAGACTTGCAAATCTTGTCTCTACTCTGTCATTATTTTCATCGCAAGTGCTTGTCTGAGCTCGAAACTATGATTCTCTCTTGCCAAACTTTCACAAAAAAAAACACACGACTAGCTACAACCACTTTCAATAATTTTCCCCACTCTCTATCTGTGCCTAATTCTAAACGCAGTTTCCATGAACAAAGTTTCTTTCCCAGAACTGCCTGTATGTGGAACACTGCTCTACTGGCCTGCTTTCTGGTTGAATACAAGTCCAGTGTAAACAAGTTCTTGTTGAGTCGTCCTCTTAATTAATCCAACTTCTACACAATATATGGTATTAACGATTACTAAACTACTACCTTGCATTCATTAATCCTCATCCTCGAGTTGCCTTCGGGCCTTGGAAAATGGTAACTCCCTTGTAAAAAAACACCTATCAAGAAAATAGTGATAGAGTAGTATACGTTGTATCAACGTCTTTTATATGAGAAAGAGAATGTTAGAAAGAGATAAAATCTTTGCTCACTAGATTTCGAAGTCGATTTTGTGCAAGGCAAAGAAGATTGTATGAAGAGTCGGGTACTTTTTTTGGAGGGGTACAATGAGCCAGCTACCCTGCTGCATGTCGGGAACAATTAGAGAATTGAATCTAGTCCAGGAGGAATTAACTCGACAGTAATATATATATATATATATATATATATATATATATATATATATATATATATATATATATATATATATATATCAATATATATATATATATATATATCAATATATATATATATATATATATATATATATATATATATATATATATACATTACGTGAGCAATATGCCCACCCCACCCCATACGTTAATTAAATGTATCGCGTTAGGATTATTCGAGTATTGCTTCGAGTGAAACCTGAAGATACCAGATAAGTGGTCAAATTATAGTAACTATGGCAACCATGTAAACGACAGCTGAAATTGATTAATGCAGAATAAACCGAGAGCTTCTAGATAGGGGAAGGGTTGGAAACCTCCCTGCAGTTTTGAAAGACAATGAATATCCCTTGTAAGGGTAGTTGCGTGTGTAATTGTGAGGCAACCACACCTCACCTCAATAGGTACAGATTCAGCCCAGTGGCAAGAAGTCCGGGGCGACTGGAAACAATGCCGAGATAAGCAGAGAGCACACACAGCACCTGGAAGTCCCAAATGGTCACCCTTCTTAGTGCTGATCAGGTTCAACGTTGCTTAACCTCGGTGATCTAACGGGGACCGGTGTGTCAACGTAATTATGCCGTATATAGCGAGAAGACCTGTAGCAGTACTCCATCATTGGACGTACTTGGCTTTTATATAGATAGAGAATTGCATCAGCAGTGGGATATCTTCTGGTGCGGTAGAAGGATCCTACCATTTTTCCAGCGACCTTGGTAACAGACTTGATGCACGTTCAAAAACTTTCAAATGATCAGTGTTAGATGGAATAAACTCTCACCTAAAAAAACAATTCTTTCCTCTTTGTCAGAAACGTCGCTCATGCTATTGTACCTAATATATTGTACTGATTTCAAAAGTAAAAAAAAAATATAAAGCCTGGGTTCCAGCAGCTAGAATTGAAACAAAAACATTTAGCACTCTTGCCGTGTTCCGTATCGTTTGTGCTATTAACAGATAGATAAGAAAGATTTAAAATTAAACTACTTCAAGTTATGAATGAATTTATGCATGCGCAAAAGTAATAGAAATATGTCGGCCAGTTGAAATGAACATTTTGTATTTCACCTTACCGATGTATTTCTGTAAATGTTATTCAGTCATCCAAACAAAAGTTTTACTCGTTATAAACCATCCTTAGTGTATATTTACTATTTCCTGTTAATTTAATGTGACTAGTAGTTGAAGAGTTTATATTTTCACGCAGACATACATCTACTGTTTTATTTATATAGAAGAGCTAGTGGTGATTCAGTGGTTGACAACACGGACTGACGACCTGTTCATTCCACAAACATCACTTTCATTTAGGATGTTGGCAACCTTACATGGTACCTCCTGGTAAGTACCCGATGACTTTCTAGAACTAATTCTGATTAGAAAAATATCGGGGAAACCAATGCTAACAAAAGAATTTTCGGATTCATATGATGATGATAATGATTGGTGAAAAAATGCTAGTCAAGTACGTCATAATGTTGAAGCTTAGTCCTTTTTTACTTTGAAAACTACTGCTTTTATAGACAACTTGATCAATCTATGTATTGGTGTTTATCGTGCATGGATACATCAGTCGACTTTCCATTCTCTACGTTATAGCAGTTGCATCTCGTGGAAAATAAATACATTTAAAATCCCTATGCTTAATATATTTACCAAGACATGCGCTAAAATTTCGAGTCAAGCACTACTTTCTTCTGTTACATAGTCTTGCTTCCTCAATAAATGACGACTCATGCGCCGAGTTAGCATTTTAAGCCATAACCTGACATCATGGAATGGAATGCATACACAGGTATAAAGATCGAAAGGAAGGGAAGAAGAAGCAAAAAGAAGAAAAAGGATATATCACGATGCTCGACAATCATCCAAGTCTCTTCCCCATTGTCACTTCGAAAGCGATTTGGCCTGGCAACTCTAGCTGGTGAAGTGTATTGAGAGACATGTATGGTGGCGTGTATTCAAAGACAGTTGTATTTGGTACCGTGATTTGAGATGTAGCTCTGTCTAGTGCTATCTATTGAGAGCCAAATGTGTCTAGTGCCG
>NC_136509.1:100043029-100063029 GCF_053919585.1 Euprymna scolopes
TAAGTATTGCTACTGGTTTGTATTTGTATCATTTGTCCGGATGTTCAAGGGTGCAGTTATTTGCATAATTCCCAATATACTGCTTTCACCATCTTATACTTGTATTTTTTTTTTTTTGCTGCATTAACTCATTTGGTTTATGGACAAGGTTTCAGTTGTTTCATACTTATCCAGTAGAGGCCTGGTTATTGCTCTCTCTCCTCGATCTTTCCATCCACCTCGACTATTTCGTGTGGTGTCAGTCGATACCAACACTACAATGTTTTGGGAGGCGAGGAGGTAATTAACTTACAATTTTGCAGTTTCGATTTTCTTGGTTCTATGTAGCGTTCCTCTATCTTTTTTCCACTTTTGTTGTTGGTCGGTTAGCATTTGTAGTTCTTTGTGGACTGGTCTCTGCATTTGAAAGTTTTCCTTAATATTTTGACGGTTTTATTATTGCTATCCGTTCTATCTTCTCAGTCTTCCCCCTGATTCCAATTTCTCCCATTCGTTTTTCAAAGATTTTTCAGGATTGTTCCTAGTGCTCAAACGATTATTGGTGTTATCCTGACTGCAATATCAGTTTGTACCTCCATTTTAGAATTTCCGTTTATTATTATTATTATTATTATTATTATTATTATTATTCACTGGCAAGTTCACGCAGGTCATCATCAAAGAATTATCTCTGCAAACAACCTATGGTGTTCCCTGGAGTCTGAGTGACAACAAATCTCCCCAGATTTCCTGTACACACCACCTCTTTTGATAACCTTTACAAATTAATTTGCATTAGCGTAACAGCCATTTACCATTGATTTCTCGTTGATAGCGACTATTGGTCTGCACTGAAATTTAGGTGGCAATAAGACCCCCCCCCTCACAAAGCTCCGGGACTAAGAAGTGGTGTTCCTGGAGTCTCGGTGACAAGACTTCCAGAATTTCTAGCGCTCTCCGATTGTTTGGTTGCAATTAATTTTGCGTTATCACAAAATTCGTTCACTATTAATTCTTCGCAGGAAACCAGGATTAAGTTCTTTTCCAGGGGTAGAGAAGCTTTTAAACATCTGCTTCAAAGAACAAAGACAACATTCTATTCTCATCGCGCTACACAATGCTATCATCTTAAGCAGTGACTTGAAAAAAGGAAGAAAAAAATACGACTTTCTCTCTTCTTCCCAACTCCTCCGACGCAAGTTTCGTAAGTATATATACAAAAAAAAAAAATAAATAAATAAATAATAAAATAAATAAATAAAAAAATACGTAAAAAAAAAACGGTAATATCAGGCAAAGAAATTGGCCGACAGATTTCGGTGAACAAACCTAAAATCATTGTCATGTAAAATTGTATAGCGCATCTGAATCTGACTGGAGAGTGGCGGGAGGGGCTACGGAATGTCAGATACAATTTTCAAGGTTGAAGAAATCTGTTCCACCGGCCGACAGAATAGTAACAATTTTTGGTATGGAATATTTATTTCGATTCCTGTAATATTGGCCAAACATTTCCAACACACACACACACACACACACACACACACACACACACACACACACACATATATATATATATATATATATATATATATATATATATATATATATATATATATATATATATATCTTCCAATTACGGGATTCGCTTGGATTTTACTTGTGTAAATGGAAATTTAACCAACTTTTTTGGATTCTGGATTTTTGGATTTTACCCTTCACCAGACTATCTATTCACGTGAAATCACTTTTTTCTTCACCCTATTGCCTCCGTTTCACTTTTTGTTATTAAGTAAGATCTATGACTTACTTGTAGTTTTACTAAATACTTTTGCAAGCATAATCCGACCCCGTATTTTGCTAAATCCTACCCTCTGATAAGAAGGAAAGTATTTCTTCGAAACTCCGCGGATTAAGGACTATCCACTTATTTAGTGTTTCCTTTTTTAAAAGTAAATATGTTTTTAACTCTTTTTCAAAGTGTTTTTAACTCTTTTTCAAAGTGTTTTTAACATATTTTATTAACTACTTGTTCTGATATATATATATATATATATATATATATATATCTTCTTCTCTATCTATCTTCTTCTATCTATCTATTCTATATACTTTCTTCTTCTATCTTCTCTTCTCTTCTATCTTCTATCTTCTTCTATCTATTCTTTCTTTCTCTCTATTTTATTCTTCTATTCTTATTCTTCTATTCTTCTCTTCTCTTCTTTCTATCTTCTATCTTCTATCTATCTATCTATCTATCTACTATCTATCTATCTATCTATCTATCTATCTATCTATCTATCTATCTATCTATCTTTCTTCTTCTATTTCTTCTATTCTTTATAAATAAAATGAACTCATTTTTCACCCTCCAACTAATATAAATAACAGTGTTTATATACAAATAATGTAATCCCAACCGATTAAAAAAGCTCAATAGGCAATAGAGTGTAGAGCTTATAAGTATTATTGTTTTCAGATATTTTTTTTACATTTCCAAAATTTTTGCACTTGTTTTCTTGACAATTTGCGACTATAATAAATTGCGGTTTCACTTAATGCCATAACCAGCAAATTCTAGCATTACTACAAATATAATTTGCTGATTTCTTTATGTCCTCTGATTAGACGAATAGCAAGAATAGCATTCTTTGAAACTCCGCAGAATAAGGACTGTTAAGTTGAGATCGAAAGACAGTGAGTCAAATTTGTTGACCATTAAACCAGCTTACCAAGATCTTTAAAAAGTGTTTTCACAATGTGTGAAACAGTAAAGAATCAGATAAAAATCAAATGACCGTCAAGTATAAGGTTTTCAATTTTGATCCCTTAGCAACCCTTTTCTCCTAATGTCTGAAAACCCAAGATACCAAATGTCAAGTCTGTAGATTAAATATTCGTTGAGTATATACGTTTACAAGTGTCCGCACACACATATCCACGTTTATAGATATACAAAAAGATGTACCCGGCGTTGTTCGGTCGTTAAGTTCGCATAAATATTATTTTTTAATTCACTTCTTGTGAGTAAAAATCAAAAAATCAAAACCAAAACCGAAAGTCAAGTATGATATCCATCTAGCCAGCTTGACACGATATTTAAAAGGTGTTTGTAAACTGACTTATATTTAATCTAATGGATCTGTAATATGAACCATTCACGCATGCGCAATCGTGAAACAGCAAACAGATAAAACTCCAACAACTCCCACATACCAATTCATCAATTTTGACCCCTTAGAAACCCTTTATTCAAGATGAAAATCGAGTAAAACCCGAGTAAAATGTTTTTCACGGCTCTGAATATCCTATATATCGAATTTCAAGTCTGTAGATAAAAAGTTCACTGAGTTGAGAAGTGTCTTCACACACATTCGTTGAACTTTTGCAGGTCGGTTGAGCAACGTGCGGTCGGAAATTGTCATGGAGGAGAATTTAGCCTTTGCCCGTTGACTAATGCTGTGTGATGTTGTCGAAGTTTCTGATGAATTTCATACATTTATTGACAGTACTCCTTTTCCCCTGTAATGGTTTCGCATGAATTCAAAAAACTGTAATGGATGAGACCGGTCGCAAACCACTAAACAGTTAGCATTGCCTTCTCTTGGTGCAACTTTGGCTTCGGGAAGTGTCGTGGAGCTTCGTCGGCGTCTAACCACTGAGCTGAGCGTCGCCGGTTGTCATAAAGAACCCACTTTCCATCGCAAGTCACAACCCGGGCAAGAAACTGGTTGTTCTTGTTGCATAATAGAAGGGAAGATAACACATCATAACGGCGTTTCATTTGATTGTCGCTCAATTCGTGAGGCATCCATTTATCAAGTTCGTTTCTTTCCGATCTCTCCGGTGTAGTTGGTAATCATAATTGGATTGGCTTCGACTAAGGCTCTTAATTGATCATTGTCAACATCTGATGTCTAGCTACTACGCTCATCGTCTTTAGGACTCTGACCACTGCCACGAAATTCTTTAAACCACCATTGTGCTGCGTGTTCAATAGTGATTCCTGCCTATATGCTTTATTGATATTGCGAGCTGCTTCAGCAGCTTTTCGGCCTAGCTTGAAGAGAAATAAAAAAAATGTGCGAATTTGCTTTTCTTCCATCTTGTATTCAACATTCTGGAAAGAAGACATAATTGTTTTCAAACGATTAGATAAAGCGAACAACGGCCTTTAAAATGATAAATAAAATAACGGTATTATAACGAAAGCGTATATGAAAATACATAATTTGATATAAAAATGAAAAATCCCACAAGAAAATTATATATATATATATATATATATATATATATATATATATATATATATATATATATAAACGTTTTTATTTTTTAAAGTTCCATTCACAATTTTTGAAAATACATTTTCTTTTATTTTCTCATAAGAGTATATATCACAGATCTGTTTCGTTGGCAATCTTCAAAAAACAGTAAACATATGTCATCAAACTCTCCGGGCAATTCCATGGAAAAAAACATACTCAAAAACATAACATAAACAGTAAAAATCATACATCTGATGTCAAAGTGTAATCTTCGCTGTTGGTCAGGTCTCAATCTATTTATTTATTTATTTATTTTTCCCCTTCAACCTAATTTTCGTATGTATAATTATTCCTTTTATTCATTTTATTTAATTTAACTTATCTCTTTAAATTTATTTTATCCATTTATTAACTATTATATATTATTTTCAATTTAAGTTATTCTGTTTCTTTTTTATATATACAATATCATTAGAATGTGTTTTCGACTTGTTTGTCTATCAAAACTGATACATTATCATTTTCATCCTTTTTTATTCCTTATTGTATATTATTATCAATTTAAATCACTTAAAACTGCAATATATTTGGGATATACTTGCTTGTTTGTCTACGAAAAAATATTCAGTTTTGTTGTATATACGCTAATTATTTAATCTAGTGGAAATCACTCCAATATACTTTTCCTTATATATGTTCGGCTTAGTATTGTCACTTTACTTATTTCTCAATCTTTACATGTCATAAACAGTAAAAAGCATACCTCTGATGTCGAGAGTGTAATCTTCGCTGTTGGTCAGGTATCCAACTATTTATTTATTTTTCCCCTTCAACCAAATTTTCGTATGTATAATTATTCCTTTTATTCATTTTATTTAATATAATTTATCTCTTATGTCGCTTTACTTATTTCTCATATATTAATATTTGCTGACTAATTTATGGATTGTTTTTAATGTTGCTATATTTATGCACTTTTTACTATTATATTTCTATAGTATCTAGCTAAACATTACCTTTCATTATATGATCTATCTTTGTTATCTATCTTACTATCTAATTATCATATTTATGTTGCGTTTCTAAGCTTTATAGATTTAAGAAATCTATTTTTATCAGTGCTTTATTGTCTCTATTTATGAGTTTACCATAATCCCCCTCACTGTTTCAAAAATTGTTTCATCTTATATGTTTGGAATTTCTCATTATTTGCTTTTAGTTTGTTGATATTTCAAGAGAAGGTTTACCCATAGTTTATATTTGATTTGTATATTCTATATTAAACATGAGTTATAATGTAATTAAGTTTTTATACTCTAACTGCTTGACTGTTGTGGTTGCATTTCGCATTTATAATTGTTAATTTTTCTTTGTTTCTCGTGTTAATTGTTCTTAACGTCCTAGCAAACGGAGTCAAAGGTTCGAATCCCTCGGTCAGTAGAAATTAACACTGATTGCACTGATAGTAGCGAAATCATGAAACAATAGTGTCTGTAGGCATAACCATAATTATCAATATTTATAATTATAAGCATCTGAAAGTTGAGCCCTCTCTGGGAAATAAAACAAAACGGCGGCCAACAAGCGAATGGGCAACGTCCGCGACTTTTATTCGTTTGAACACTCTTAGACTGTTTTATTGTTGTGCCCGCATTTGACAGTTATAAATGTTTAATTTCCTTTAATTATTCTGGCCTTGAGATAACAAATGGAGATTCTCTTTTTACTTTAAGTGGATGATAATTTTCGGAGAACCCTCTTCTTTTTCAATCAGGTTCGAAATACAATTTGTTGTTGTATTTTCTCAAAACTTTATATTTCATATATAACTCAGCACAGAAGTGTGTAGCATACGTGGGTATTTCAATATATATATATATATATATATATATATATATATATATATATATATATTCCAATTCTAGTCTTAAACAGTTATCCACTACTAATCTGAACGTTTTGAAAGTAGGTGTTGTCTTTTTAAGTATACATTTGCATAATGCCGGCTTTTTTCTCTTCTAAAGAGACGGATTTAGCTTAGAAATGGCATGACCCTATTGATAATGTAATAAAGTAACTTTACTCTTTTTAACTTACGCTATGGTTTGTTCCTCTTAATCGGGTACAGCGTTTTTATCATAATAGGCTTGCCTTATCATTTAAAATTTATTTTTCAGGTGTATTTTATTTTATATATATATATATATATATATATATATATATATATATATATATATATATATATATATATATATATATATATATATACACACACACAAAACAAGCCACCGAATTCATTTATTTAGGGCTTAAACTGACTTTCTCTAGTGATCACGAAACGACATTGAAACACAGAATCTGGCTGGGCTGGATGGCTTTCCAAAATCACAGCACGATCTAAAATCAAAAAGGGTGTCGGTAACCGTTAAAGTTAAAGCTTATTTAATTCATGTCCTGCCAGTATTTTTATATGGTCTTGATTGTATCACTTCGATTAAACAACTAGCCAATCGCATTGAGATGCGCTTCATTATGAATATCGTCTGATCTAAAGTAGAAAACAGAACAAAACAAAATATCCACCCTTATAAAACTACTTCTCAGTTCGATAAAATAAAAAAGTAAACCCCTTAAACTTTTTCGCCTTATCAAACGATCAACCATTGGCCTGTCAAAGATATGCTTCGAGGGCATGTTAAAAGGCAATGTCTTTTATTCGGCATCTCTTAACCGTTTGGCGTCCATCAACAGATTTGCCCTGGATTAGGGAAAATGACGAAAAAAAAAGTCACGTAGTTTTGCAATCCGCAACAAGCGAAAAATGCGACATTATGGACTCTCCCGTCAGTTTCACGGTATGAGCGTTCGCCACAAAGTTGCTCGGAAATCCACGTAGATGATTTGTTTATTGTGGTGAAGGCTTTGTGTAGAACCATCCACACTTTTTTATATTACTGTTAACATTTGTCGGTGCAGATGACTGCGAGTGGTGAGAGTGTAAAGTAAACCGCATCCGAGTTTTCTTCCCTTAGACGCATGTCTTAAGGAAGACCAGTGAATTAATGCGCCTCCAGATACCAATCTAGAAAATTTCTACGATACGGCACAATCACATTGACACACTGGTTCTCGCCAGATTACCGAAGTCAAACAACGTTGATCCTGACCAGTATAAGATGGGTGACCATTTGGGAAGTCTAGACACTGTATGTACAGCGCCCATATATATATATATATATATATATATATATATATATATATATATATATATATATATATTTATATATATATATATATATATATATATATATATAAATGATATCGCATTCGAGAAAAAGCAATAACGTTCTAAAATATCTTGCGTAGTTCGTTGTGGATGGACTTTGTTAACGGTGTCAACATACTTGCTGATTTAAATACTCGAATTTTTAATCGACATATATTTTTAATTGATTTTTCATCGACTCTATATATTTTAACTTATCGCCGTTTATTGTATATTTTAGTTTTAACTTTTAATTCTCATTTTCGCTCCTTCGCACTTTTACTTCAACACCTGATAATGACCTGTGGACGAATCGAAAGCGCTCCTAACAGCAAGAACTATGGAACTTTTAATATTTTTGATTTTTATACAAAAACAATTATACGGAAAATCGAAAAAATGAAAAAAAAAAAGAATCATAAAGCAAAGTGTCTCCGTGTCATTTAATATTTGCTTGAATATATATATATATATATATATATATATATATATATATATATATATATATATATATATAATATATATATATATATATATATATATATATATATATATATTGAAATGAAAGTGCAGAATATATGTTTATATATATTTATGTGATAGCTTTTAGTACGATTTCTAGAAGATAGTACAGTTTTTCTTGTTCAACGTGGCAATAAATTTTGGATCCTTATTTTCTGGCTTTTAATTACTGCGAAATAAAAAAGAAATATCGTTTTTTTTTTTAAATTGATTTCTATTTTTCGATTTCTTTTAAATAAAAAAAAATTATCTTTCTAAGATATTTGTGTTGGGTTTACTTTTTCCGTTGGGTTTTTATTCGAAATGGCGTCAACGGTATTGTAATTTTTATTTCATTTTTAACGTTTGTTTTGATTTGATTGGTCAGGTCATAAAAAGAAAATGGCGTCAAATTTAAAGAAAAACGTACGCATGTTTTATGTTTGCTTTGATTTAATTGCTTGATACCCGAAAACAGGATGGAGTCGAATCGAAAAAAAGCGACGAAGGTTTTGTGAAATGGGGAATAATGCGAAAACTAGACAGAAACTGAAATTAAATATTTAGATTAAGAGAAGCGTTTTAAGTTAAAGTGATTTAACAGATAAGTGAAATTTAACATTAAATCTGATATTCTCGTATACAGATGTAAGGATATATATATATATATATATATATATATATATATATATATATATATATATATATATATATATATATATACTTCAGAATAAAATTATCTAACAATCAACTGGTATGGAAACCTGTGATTATAGGTCTTACAAAAATATTACTGGCAGTAATATTCTATAACTACTATCCAATCTAAATAAAAATTGCTCGCTATACAAGATAGAGAAAATAAATAAAATTTTAGTCATTCAATAAATTTAAAAATTTATAACGTGAAATGCTTGAATTTCAAATCAAGAGATTTTTATTACTCTATGTAAGACAAAGAATACATTTGAAATATTATAACACCTTATCCTATAAGATTTCGATGTCTATCATCTCTTCAGAGGAGAAAATATTAGCAAATAGTTATAATGGTTTACACCTTATTTGTTATAGTCAGTGAGACATGGAAAATCACATTTAAAAGTATTTTCTAAGTATTTAAATATCATAGAGCAAGGGAAGTTAATGAAAAGGATATAAAAATTCACATCCAAATTCCATGATAAAATCCGAAGTGAACGTTTTTGATAGCAATGAGGTAAAGTGATCCAATCTGTATTTTGAGTAATCCACATCACAAGGTAATAGTCCGAAGTCGGCATTTTACTGGAGAATTTTTCTTTGTTTATATAACGAGTCCGGTGTGTATGTGTGTGTGTGTGTGTGTGTGTGTGTGTGTGTGTGTTGTAATTGTGAGGGAAAGACAATAAATATTAATATATACAGTATCGCAATTGATACTGTGACGACCCCCCCCCTAGATTCCTACTTGGTGTTCTCTAGGTAATTAGGAGAGAGTTAATGGAAGGTCGCGCCAAGTATCATTCCGTTGTTCCCTCCTCCGTCAGGCAAGATTATTTGAATGGGGTATGTATATTCAATCTTTGACTTGGAACGATACTTATAGGCTCAGGGTGAATTTGTAGGTGGGCGAACATGATCAGATCTCGTGGAAGAAGGAAAGAAAGAACAAACACATAATTGTATGTACATATATACAGCTTTCCCTTTTTATTTATTTATTTTTTCACAATGTATAAAAACGAAGACATAAAAACCGCGGAAAGAAAAATGTTCCAGCCAATTGGCCATAGTTCAATTTGGAGGTTAGTTCATCTCCTCCACTCTTTCCCTCTTTTTCTTATTTAAAACTGTTTTATTTTGTCCCTTTTTTTTTCACACATGTATCGACCCATAGATGCCCGAATGGGTTAGTCTCAGAAAATACAAAATATGTCCAACGGAAGTAAACCCTATATATATATATATATATATATATATATATATATATATATAGTTTCTCTCCCCTTGTTTTTTGTATGCATCTATTTATTTGCGACTTCTGCCCCCTTTTCTTTTCCTTTTTTTTTTTTTGAGTATAGTGCCGGAATATGTTTTTATTTTATTTTTTTTTTCGGTGACAGCCGGCGGGGATAACAGTTTATATCAATAACAGAAATTCCGACTCACCTTCGCAAAGGGCCCTGTTTTTCTTTTTCCTTTCTTTTAACCGCTAATTTGAGATAAACGTTTTCTCTTTTTTTATCTCTTCTTTTATCGTTGATATTCCATCAACGGAGTTGCGCTGTATCCTATGGTTATATATATATATATATATATATATATATATATATATATATATATATATATATATATATATATATATATATACATATTGACGTCCGTCATCTTTGAAAACGCCTCCGCAACTGCCCTCCAAAGTTTTCCGATTTTTGGCCCCTCAATTTCGGCGCCAATATTTTTATTTTTTTTATTTTTCCTCCCATCTTATTGGTCCGTTTGGATCGCCTGATTTTCCTTTCCGAATCGGGTGATCCTTTCGCTTCCTTTTTTTTTTTTTTTTTTTTTTACACAGTGATCACCACTTATCAAGGCCCGGAAGCCACTCAGGGATAAGGGTTATTGCAAGTACATTACGTTAGTGAGGAGATTTGATGAAGTGTTTAATTAGGGGGGCGGTTCATTAGGAATTTGTTAACATTAGACTTGAAGACATCCAAGTTGTAGTCCGGAGGGAAGCAGGCAGACGGAACAGAGTTCCACAGGCGTGCAGTTCTAAGAAAGAAGCTTTGTTCATGAAATCCGCGTTTTGATTTAGGCACAGATATAGAGTGGGGGAAATTTTTCACAGTGGATTCAGCTAGACGGGTGTTTTTCGTGAAAGATTGGCGAGGGGGGACCAGGGATTGGAGTTCAGACGAGCACCTGCCATGAAAATAACGATAAAACAAGGATAGGCTCGCAACGTCTCTTCTGTGGGAGAGGGGTTGCAGGGTAGAGAAAAGGGCATCCCCCTACTAAACCACGAAGTCTATTTTGTACTCTGTCAAGGCATGATAGGCTGTTTTTGGCAGCTCTTGCCCAGATATGGCAACAGTATTCCATCCTTGGCCGTACTTGGCTTTTATATAGATAGAGAATTGCATCAGTAGTGAGATATCTTCTGGAGCGGTAGAAGGATCCCACCATCTTTCCAGCGACCTTGGCAACAGACTTGATGTACGTGTTCCATTTCAGATCAGGAGTAAAGGTCAAACCCAGAAGCTTGTCAAAACACGGGGCCTCACCCAGACGAGAGCCATCCATCACAATTGATGCCAGCTGGGGATCAGAGCGTTGATGATGTAAGGATAGGAGTTTGGTTTTGGATGCATTAAAGGTAACTAGCCACATCTTCCCCCACTGAACCACGCGCTCGAGATCAGAGGAGAGAGAATCCGAGAGAACTTCGTCATTTACAGCCTTTGATGTGTTGCCGTAGATGGTCGTGTCATCAGCATAGATGTCAACGAATGATTTAAGTATGTGTTTAGGGAGGTCATTGATGTAGATCAGGAAGAGAGTTGGGCCCAGGATTGACCCCTGAGGGACTCCAGCATTTATATTGAAGGCCTCCGATTTTTGTCCATCAACCACTACTCTTATGAGCCTATCGGAGAGAAATGATTTAATGATTGAGAAAACATTTACCGTTATACCGTAGCTGGAAATCTTGTGAAGTAGACCCTTATGCCATACTTTGTCAAAGGCCTTTGATATGTCAAGAGCAATTGCCCTAGAAAGGAAGCCTTTGTCAAGAGATTCACTAATCCTGTGGGATATAACCGTCAGCACATCTGCGGTAGATCTTGCAGAGCGGAAACCATATTGTGTGTCACTAAGAAGGTTATTCCTGCTGAGGTGGTTGACTATTTCTCTATTTAATATTGATTCCAGCAACTTACTCATAACACAGAGAAGACTTATTGGTCTGTACTGAGAGGGAGATGACTTATCACCTGAATTCTTAAATACAGGGCAAACTGATGAGGTCTTCCAGGGGGTCGGAAAGCACTTCTCCTTAAGGCAGTGCTTAAATAGTTTCGTAAGTATGGGATCATCAGCATCATCATTTTATATGACGACCATCATTTTATATCATCATCATCAACGTACAATTAAGTTCATCTGTTTTTTTTTTGTTTTTTTAATATACATATATACAATTACCGTTACAATACGCATATACCTATGTGCTTTTAGAATATATATTTATGCAATCAATTTTAGATCTCTATTTTTGGCTTTTAATTGCCGCGAAAAATAATTATCGTTTTTATTTCAATTTTTATTTTTCCGTTTCTCGAAAATAAAAACAAACAATTACGTATCCTGTTTATACTCTTTCTTTTACTGCTATTTTTTATGCTTTTTTCATCTTTATTAGTCTGTAATTTTTCATCCCCTATTGTTTTAATTTCTAATTCAAATGTTCGCTTTTATTTGCATATCCTTATATTTGTGTAATGCCGGCTTTTCTCCTCTTCTTAGTGTTGTATGCCGGGGGACCTGTATGATATGAAGGGGTTTATAGCGAGTATATATAAAACAGGTTTATATAAACGAGGTGGCCAAACTGTGTACATACATGTATTGTTCGTTGCATGTGTATGTATGTTCATTTTTAACATATATAAAAAACAGATATAGATACATTCGACAATAGTTAAAAAACTGGACAAATAACACCATTGTCTGCTTTCCCAGACAAAGGGAAGGACATACCTTTTTGGTCGGAATCATCGCTGTATTATTCCAGACGCACTTCTGAAAATGTAAGTCATTTTCTACCCCGACAATTCAGACAACTAAATTGTTTTTTCCACATTTACATTTATATCTTTTGCGACTTCTTTATTCTGGGGTTAGACGCCATTTCTTTTTCGGGGATTACATATTACTGCCTTTCCAGCTGAATGCTCCCATAGCTAAACGATTCCCAAGCAACTAAAAACCTGCCTGTCCCGTCTACCCGTTCCAACTCGTTCTCTCAAAACTTGCTAACTTCTAATTTGCTTATATACATATGTTCAAACTAGTCCGTTGTGCTTGTCATTCAACTACGCAAAGACCTAACAGGTGACTTATCAGTCACGTTTTCTCTGGTCCAATTTTATTGTTTTTTATATCTAGGTTTGAAAACTTATTTTGTTTATGCCCACCGCATTCTTTTCTATTAAAACATATTTGTTTTTATTTATCTAACATTCCTTCTTATTATTGTTTATAGAATCTAATCAAGTTAAATTCCTAAAACATCATATTTTGTACTTGAATTGTATTCTTCTCTTTAAAACAAATCTAATTCAATCGACACGATAATAATAATAATAATAATAATAATAATAATAATAATAATCTTAATAATAATAATAATAATAATAATAATAATAATAATAATAATAATAATAATCTTTTGGCTTAGATAATCCGGCAATATCTCGTGTATGCTAATCTGTAACAGGAATACAATGATTTATGCTAAACCCTGTATCATATATTGGTAATAGCTCCCCCAATGCCGGAGTCTAGAAATTGAGCATCTTTTGGTATGAAAAGTACTGGTTATATTTTTAGTTGATTAGAATGTCATTTAAGCAGCCCTTGGCAACAGGGCACCCAGGCAGACGTCAGACATCAAATAATGAACGTTTGGAGGCCCTATTTGAGAGGTTCTAATTTGGGGGAAGTATTTTTTGGAAGAGTCGATTTGAGGGAGACATTTTTCGTGGAAACTGTTTTTTTAGGTAAGAAAGTGAGAGATATGTTATGTGCTAAACACAAACAAAATAATGAATTGAAAGACATTCATTCACAAATGATATTCATTCACAAAAATATTCATTCACAAAAGATATATTTTATATAAAATATTACATAGATATGTAAACCTAGAATATTTCCCCCCCCCCATAATTTTAGAGTCCTTGTAGACGGGGGAACTTTTTAGCTATGATATTGAACAAGTCACGAGTTGATGATTTAAGTGTCGTAACTTATCCACAAGTCTGGAAATCGTATTTTTTTTAACAAAGAAGTCACCACTTATCAAGGCTCGGAGGCCACTCGAGGATAAGGTTAATAAGCGTACAGTGGTAAATGGGACAACCTTTTCACTCAATTATACAAATCATTTTCCATTAAAATTTATTAATGTGAATGTTTATTTGTTTTCATTGTAGAAAGAAAGTTCAGTGAGAAATGGAATATTTCAATAAATACGTTTATATATATATATTTTTTTACTATAATGACAAAAACTTATTCAGCTGTGTGTATGTATTTATGCTTATGACTTTGTGCATGCGTATGTTAAGATAGCAACCACAAATCCGACAGAGAGGTAAGGGATGACTCTGAAGTGATGTAGATCGTTTCATTTTTTACATAGAAGTCACCACTTATCAAGGCCAAGAAGCCACTCGACGATAAGGGTAAATGAGTGTACAGTAGTCAATGGGACAATATCGTAGTAATCGTTAGTAGTGGAAAGTTGGTAAAGTGGATTACTTTAGGGGGCGGCTCACCAAGAATTTGTTTACGTTAGACTTGAAGACGACCATATTGTAGTCAGCAGGAAAGCAGGCAAACGGAAGAGAGTTCCACATGCGTGCAGTTCTAAGAAAGAAACTTTGTTCATGGAATCTACGTTTGAATTTAGGCACAGATAAAGAGTTGGGGAAATTATTAATAGTGGTTTCAGCTAGGCAAGTGTTTTTCGTGAACGTTTGGGGAGGTGGGACCATAAATTGGAGCTCAGACGAGCGTCAGCCATTAAGATAACGATAATTTAGAGATAGGCTCGCAACGTCTCTTCTGTAGGAAAGAGACTGAAGGGAAGAGAAAGGATCACTTCCTCCCCCACTAGGTAATCTTTGCTCTGTCTTGGATTTTGGCTTATTGAAGAAATATTATCTATGTATATATACTTTCAGGTTTGATCAAAACGGCAATTTGTATAAATTCAGAGAAATTCATTTGCTTAGCTTAGAATATTTTATATTTTTTCAGACGAGTGTATGTGCAGAGAGAGAGAGAGAGAGAGAGAGAGAGAGAGAGAGAGAGAGAGAGAGAGAGAGACGCACAGAAACCGTTTTAAGTATTTTCATTTTGAACCAGAAGTGTAAATTTTCCTAGCTACATACTTTTGCGATGATCTTGTTGATCGAAAGACGAGAATTTCGATATCAAGACAAGTGTCCTTCCTGATGATCACCTTAATTGTACTTCCACACGTTAGCAAGATTGATGTTCTATTAAGGCATATTGTTTAGGACATGATGACCTCTGGGTATCCGTATACAAGACCTACCCGATAAAATGGTACATTGTTTTGGTATTTTTGCCACCGCCGCCGCCATCATCATCATCATCATCATCATCATCATCATCATCATCATCATCATCATCATCATCATCGGAGGAGGAGGAGGAAGAGGAGGAGGAGGAGGAGGAGGAGGAGGAGGATACGAAGAAACCAAAAAAGGATAACAGCGAGATGGATGATGCCTGTGCACAGTGGGTGACGTCACAAAAGGCAAATAACATTGCCGAGCAAATCAAAGGGAGGGAGTAACGCTCCTTTATGACGTTTGATCCATTTTTGTTTTAATTGATTTTTGTAGGCTTTCTAATCAATCCCTTAAAAGTATGAAGTGGAATAATTTAATTTATAATTTAATTTTTTTTTTCCATTTGAACTTTTTAAAATTAAAAGTTAAACGTTTCTGACTTGATGTTTATAATTTTTTTAATTTGGAACAACCTACTAGAATTTGAAGTTGAGCAGTTTTTTCTACTTATAGCGTTCTTACTAGAATTTGAGCTTTTAGCATAAATAATAAAATTATTTTTGAAATTAAATCTAAGCATTTTAATTTCAAATTAACTTTTGTATTTGAAGTAAACATTTAATTTAGGCTTCTTTAATTTGAAGTTAAGCGTTCTTTAAATTGTAAGTTGAACTTGTAAAATTTCAAATTGAGATTTCTTTTGAATTTGAAGCTAAGAATTTTAATTATAATTTGAACCCTTTTATTTGAACTTGAGACTTTTTTAATTTGAAGTTGAGCTTTTTAATTGGAGCTTTATATTTGAAGTTCTGTTAATTTTTTTATTATTAAATGTTGATTTTTAACATTAATTTGAAATTGAACCTTCCAAAATTAGAATTGAACCTTTTCTAATTATGATTCGAACATTTAAAAAAAAATTTGGGTGAACAAGTGCACATGTAGTTTTTACTTTTTCTATTTTTGTTGTCGTTCACAATCTCATTCCATCACAAATAATTGCTTCTCAGCTCGGAATTTTTTTGGACAATGCCGATGTCAGAATCCATAATGTATGATGTGACACACCTTCCCCTCATCCATCCATTTCTATTGATCTTGTGACACAAAGAAAACCATTCCTTTGCTCTGATAGCATTCGCTTCCATTTTTAACGGAACATTTTTTTTTTAGGAGAAACTATATTTTATTCTTTTCAAGAAGTCTAAAAAATTGTTAATAGTTTTTTTCCTAAATTTTACACTGTGGCCTGATTCAAAAGTTCTCTGAACAACAACAACAACAACAACAACAACAACAACAACAAGAGTAATGTCAACAACACTACCACCACCATCGGTTATTATGCGTGAGTAATCTCTGATGATGACATATGAGCACAAATAATTAACCCCGACAAAAAAATGTGTTGGCATCAACTTCTGCAGTACTAAATAGTTGAGGATGGTCAAGGATGAGGGAAAGACTAAGGAGAGAAAGTACTTACCAGATGTCCACGGGATGAGTGCAAAGAGGAATGAAACCATGAGGAAGATTTTGCCATCCATAATTTCAATGGAGACTAATCGTCATTGCCAACGATAAATCAATGGTAAACGGTTGTTGGAATAAGGAAAAAGAATTTTCAAATGTTATTGAAAGAGGTAGAGAGTACCAGAAATCTGAGGAGAATTGTTGTCATTCAGACTCCAGGGAACACCATAGATTGTTCTTAAAGAGAGATCATTTGATGATGACCTGCGTGAAAACTCCTAGTGAATAATAATAATAATAATAATAATAATAATAATAATAATAATAATACCCCCCCCCCAAAAAAAGTGAGAACAAACAGCCAAGTAGAGTCAAGGGTGGAAAGGAAGACTGAGGAGAGAGTACTGACCAGATCTCCGCTGAATAAGTGCGAAGAGAACGGGGACCTTGGGGAGGCTTATTGCCACTCAAATTCCAGTGAAGACCAATAGCCGCCGCCAGCGAGAAATCAATAGCGAGAGCTTTTGCGATAATGCACACTTATTTGCAAATAGTATCGAAAGAGGTGGACAGTACTGGAAATCTGGGGAGACTTGTTGTCCCTCAGCTTACAGGGAACACCACAGGCTGATTTCAAGGAGAGATCTTTGATAACCCGTGTAAAAGCTCCTTGTGAGCCAATAATAATAAAACAGCAACAATAACAACAACAACAACAATAATAATAATAATAATAATAATAATAATAATAATAATAATAATAATAATAATAATAATTAAGGTTGTACAAAAATAACTTATCAATTTTGTGGAGAAAACAATTGAAAATATGCATGCTTGAAATGAGAGTTGGCGGAAAAGCCTGACAACTATCAACTATAAGAATGTCGTATACTGGGGTCCTGTATAACATGGAGAAGTTGTATATATGATGTCTTTATATATATATATATATATATATATATATATATATATATATATATATATATATATATATATATATATATATTTGATCGTCTTTATATGAATTTCGTCTAGGGATTGTTTAAACAGACCAGATAACATCTATAACATTAAAGGACAATAACAATCTCTGGTGCTTTATATCGGCTCATAGAGAAACATACCTGGTCCATCTTTGGTTTTGATTTGCCGGATCCACAAAAAAGTTGCAGATGAAGATTCGTACAACTCTAAGTCTTGGTGAGATTTACAGCAACTTTATTTCGGATGTTTTCCCCATTGGAAAGCTGCAAGGCTGGTCCTAAATTTTTAACATCAACATTTTACCTTACACGAATCCATTATTGTCCGTGGACCATACCTCTTCCTCTGCCTACTGACTACGTCTGCTATCTCTGTCAGTCAGCATTCCTAAATTGATGTTAAATAAATATTTATTCTAAATATTTTGATTATTCTAAAACATATTTTAGCTAACAAAACTTTTTGGCTTGAGGACACTTCTCAACCTACATACTCAACGAATTTTTAATCTACAGACTTGAAATTTGGTATGTAGGGTAGTCAGACAATGTGCAAAAGTGTTTTTTTTTATCGGTTTTCATCCGAAAAAGTTTACTAAGGGAATAGAATAGAAGATTTAGTACTTGGGGCGATCATTGGATTTTTATCTGTTTTATCTGTTTGTCAAGAGTTTCACGAGGTTTGAAAACACTTTCTAAAGATCGTGTCAAGTTGATCCAATGGTTATCGTATTTGTCTCTCCGTCTTTAGGTTTTGGTTTCGATCTTAGCTCAATGACTTTTTTTATTTACAAGAAGTGGTCTTTTTTGAAAATAAACCTTATACATGTACATGTCTCAGTTTCTTTCTGTTTTTTTTTTTACTTCATTTTTTTAAAGACATTTAACGTAACGATTTATACCGGGAAACGCCGGGTACATTTTCTAGTATATATATATATATATATATATATATATATATATATATATATATATATATATATATATATATATATAAAGTCTCATCATAATACATTCTTGCTTAGCTGAATGTTATTATCTATCAAGGTTAAAGAGTGCTCCATCTTCCTTTAAAACATTAAAAACATACACTGTCATTCAATAACAATTCGCTTAATAAAAACGTGCTGCCTAAATACATATATGCACACACACAAAACACACACACACACACACACACACACACACACATATATATATATATATATATATATATATATAAAATTTTATGTAGATACATAAAAATAATTATATATATATAATCTCTCTCTCTATACATATTTTTTCTCACAAAATTAGAACAACAAAGATTGGATTGATAGCAACAAGTAGTGTATTTTCATTGTTCGTTACAATCGTTTTGCGACCATTCGGACAATTTCAAACCTTATATCGTTTGAAAATATTCACAAGAATGGCCTCTCTTCAGACGTTGAGAAAAAACACGTTTTTAATGAGCAATATGGAATCAGTTTTCCCTTTAAGGAAATCTATGCGATAAATATTATGGGATGTAATATTTTGTAAAGACAATCCCAGCTAAATGAAAATTGCCCAATATACCAGATAGAGCAAACAAATCATAATTTAGTAATTTAAATGTTATTACTTGAAACGGTAAAATTTCAACTCTAGAATTTTTATTAGATGCAAAACAAAGAATACATCTTAATAAGTATATTTCCTTACCCCATGAGTTTTCGATGTTTACCCATCACCTCAGAAGAAATATATATATATATATATATATATATATATATATATATATATATATATATATATATATATATATATATATATATATTTAAAGTGATGGTTGTGTAGTTCCAACGAGAGAAAAAATGTATATTTAAAAGAGTGTAGCCATCAACAATTGTGGGTTTTTTTTAAAGGTTTTCATCATATTTTTATTTTAAACTATTTTTATAACGCGTTTCGAGCTTAGGGTGTGCTCTCTTCAGATATTTTCGTAAAAAGTTTTTCTTTAAAATGGGAGTTTGTGGATATGCCTCCGCTGATATTAAATATGTTTTTCATAGTGGTGCGATGCGTGTGTTCAGTGTTTAGACGTTCTGTCTCCAACTGTAAGTGTTTCACTGTGACCGGTCAAAGTTAGTTTCAAAGAGTGTTTTTTAGTCCATATGGTGAAGGTTTTTATGGCTTCTTTAGGGTTCTTTTTTAAAGACTTTCTTTCCTCATGTATAGCATACACTCA
>NC_136509.1:100065529-100113029 GCF_053919585.1 Euprymna scolopes
TGGTACCGTCGGTTTCAAGCCCGATAATAAGGCCCGTTTAAGGTATCCTTATCGAGCTCTCTTCAGCCAATATTCGTCTATCTTATAACCGGAAGTGTGAAGTATATATACCTCGCGAATCCACGTTCAAATCTCGTTTTGTTTAATGCCCCCCTTTTTTTTTTTTTTTTTTTTTTTATCTATCTATATCTATATATATATATCTATATATATATATATATATATCGGGTAATGTAATACCTAATTTTCAACTTTGAATTATTTAAATTTAAGATCTAATTTCGAAAAAATGTTTTTTTTTTTTTATATGAATCGATTTTAATTTGAACCCCCTTTAATTTTAAAATCTCTTTCCTTATGTATAAAAACTTTAAAATCTGTATTGGTATCGGTTAAAAACTTAAAAATTCGTTTAATTATATCGAACATTTAAAAATTTCCAAAAATACGTTTAAAGTTTTAAAAAATATATTTTTAATTATATCGAATCACGTTTAAAAATTTCGAAATACGTTTAAAAATTATTTTTTAAAAACCCAAATCTTTCAAGGTTTGGGGAAGTGAGTATTTATCTATCCTAAGTGATTTCCCTAGTTTATTAACATTATTATATTTTTCTATAGTTTTAAATTCGAAATAGATTATAAATTACATTTATAAAATATAATATATATATATATATGACATTAATTAAAAATCTATAATATAATTGCGATTAAAATCCAAGTTTACCGACTAATTATTTATGTATTTACAATTTTTTTCCTTATATATATATATATATATAAAAACAACATCTAAGTGTTGTTCTTTTCATTGATCCAATTTATTAGGAGACCCTTCCTTCTATGTATGCAACTTTTCAAAGCTTCACTCCTCACATTTAAACATTTTATTTTTGGGTCATGAATGGACCGGAGGATGTAGTATTTCTCTGCGTTACAGAGTGAGCATTGACTTAATTCCGGGACGTATGCTGGTCTATGCTCTATTTTTCTCCATTTTATGGAAAAGGGTGTATTTTTTTCTTTAAGCTCCCACACGCGGGTAGCTAATGCTGTATTCATCCTTGTTTTAGCTGTAAAGGAGCTCATATGTGCATAATATCTTTGTTTAAATTGGCCTTTTGTCATACCTATATATATTTCCGGTATATTTGTGGATTGTTCCGTTACTGTGGCCTCATAGACAAGGGATTCAGCTTTACAATTACCCTCCAATGGACAGCTATTTTTGGTCCTGCAAGAGCAGCCTGCGTTATCTATCTTTTTTGGTTCTTTGGATATTATCGACTTTATTGATGGAGCTGTCGAGTAACTAACTTTCACCGTGTTTCTATTAAAAAGTTTATGTAGTCTATGTGTTCTTGGAAAATGTTTGTCTAGAAGGCTAAGAAAACAATGCCCTACTCTAGTTTTAGTGTTCAATGAAAACGGAGGTAAGAACCAGATTATTTTCCGTTTCCTCTTTCGTTTTATATTTTCTTTATTCTGGGTTTGTTGAAATTTTATGTTTTCATTGAACCCACTTTGATGCAGTGCGTCATTATAATATGGTGCTGTTTTCTCGAACACTTCAGCGTTCGAAGAAAGCCGTGAAATCCTTTGGCTAATGTTCGCTACCATATTTTTAAACACTGTGGGTGGGTGGCATGAACCCTTATTTATATACATGAGTTTTTCATTTAGTTTGTGAAAGGGTTTGTGTATTTTCTTCTCGAGATCTAGAGTGGCATCTAAAAAATCTACTCTATCTAAATTTGTCTGTATTATTATTTTAAAGCCTAGTTCCTTAAAAAATTCAGTTAGGTCTTTTCTAAGCCTGTCTAGTGCACATCCATTGTAGTCACGCGATAGGCAAAGTCCATCATCTCTATATAATCCAAAAAAGTGATCTGGGAATTTATATTTCATGGTCTCCAGTAGAAAAAGTCCAACCAGATCGCAGATATCAGCACTGTCATACGCCCCCATCGCGACGTCAAAGGGGTCTTCGGGGTTTGATTTTTTGACCCACTGTCCATTGGAGGGTAATTGTAAAGCTGAATCCCTTGTCTATGAGGCCACAGTAACGGAACAATCCACAAATATACCGGAAATATATATAGGTATGACAAAAGGCCAATTTAAACAAAGATATTATGCACATATGAGCTCCTTTAGAGCTAAAACAAGGATGAATACAGCATTAGCTACCCGCGTGTGGGAGCTTAAAGAAAAAAATACACCCTTTTCCATAAAATGGAGAAAAATAGAGCATAGACCAGCCTACGTCCCGGAATTAAGTCAATGCTCACTCTGTAACGCAGAGAAATACTACATCCTCCGGTCCATTCATGACCCAAAAATAAAATGTTTAAATGTGAGGAGTGAAGCTTTGAAAAGTTGCATACATAGAAGGAAGGGTCTCCTAATAAATTGGATCAATGAAAAGAACAACACTTAGATGTTGTTTTTATATATATATATATATATATATATAAGGAAAAAAAATTGTAAATACATAAATAATTAGTCGGTAAACTTGGATTTTAATCGCAATTATATTATAGATTTTTAATTAATGTCATATATATATATATATTATATTTTATAAATGTAATTTATAATCTATTTCGAATTTAAAACTATAGAAAAATATAATAATGTTAATAAACTAGGGAAATCACTTAGGATAGATAAATACTCACTTCCCCAAACCTTGAAAGATTTGGGTTTTTAAAAAATAATTTTTAAACGTATTTCGAAATTTTTAAACGTGATTCGATATAATTAAAAATATATTTTTTAAAACTTTAAACGTATTTTTGGAAATTTTTAAATGTTCGATATAATTAAACGAATTTTTAAGTTTTTAACCGATACCAATACAGATTTTAAAGTTTTTATACATAAGGAAAGAAATTTTAAAATTAAAGGGGGTTCAAATTAAAATCGATTCATATAAAAAAAAAAAACATTTTTTCGAAATTAGATCTTAAATTTAAATAATTCAAAGTTGAAAATTAGGTATTACATTACCCGATATATATATATATATATATAGATAGATATATATATATAGATATAGATAGATAAAAAAAAAAAAAAAAAAAAAAGGGGGGGCATTAAACAAAACGAGATTTGAACGTGGATTCGCGAGGTATATATACTTCACACTTCCGGTTATAAGATAGACGAATATTGGCTGAAGAGAGCTCGATAAGGATACCTTAAACGGGCCTTATTATCGGGCTTGAAACCGACGGTACCAATGACCTGTCTCAACTAACAACTTTCTGTACACAAAATATAAGTACGCTCTTAAAATTTAGATTTTCCTTTTAATTGAGCACTCTGCTGGAATTCTTTTTCCAAAAAAACTAATCATATATATATATATATATATATATATATATATATATATATATATATATATATGTGTGTGTGTGTGTGTGTGTGTGTTCAGACGATAAATTCAAATCTTAATCGGGAATGGTATCAGAATCAGATTCGGAAAAAAAAAAAAATTGTGTACATTTTCGATGCCCGAAATGATTCTTTTTTATTGTTTTTATTAACTCGTTTTTGTTAAGGAATTTAATTTTCTATAGTTTATATGAATGATAAGATGATACATGTTTATTTCTTTTACACTTCTAGTAAAACTTAAATCTGTAGACAATACTAAACGCAAAACTATTATTTTAAATCCCGTAGTTAAACCGCAGATCTTCCTCCCCATTATCTTTCATAAGAATTGGATTATGTCCCAAACTTCATGCCATTTTGATCTGTACTTAGTTTGACACGTATCAAGATTAGCACTAGCTAATTTAATCGTTATCCGACATAGGCCTATCCATGACGTAATTATAATAATTCACATTTAATCCTGAGCAACATCAGGTCTTCCTACAATTGTTTTATACAATATCCGTTAATGGGTTACCCTATCTAGTTACATGTAAACTGTGCTACTTGTACTTCGGACGATATACTTTTTCGTTAACTTAAAACCGATTAATTTTATATGTATATAATATTTGTGCTAAACCTTGCCGAAGGATAATTTTCCAGTCATTTTCGAAGTAGCGTGCCCACTGTACTGGATACATACGTTAGGTAAACGCCGGGCAACTCCGAGCAACACCGGGCAATACCGGGCTACACCGGGCAACGCTGGGTATCAAGCAGTTATTCAGTTATCGCTTTATCTATCTATCTGTCTATGTCATTATCTATCTGTCTGTGTAATTATCTTTCTGTATATGTAATTATCTGTCTATGTAATTATCTATCTATGTAATTATCTATCTGTCTAGCGAAGTAAATAACGGAGTTAAATCGTGGGAAACAATGAGATGAGCGAGCATTGCAGGCGCAGAAAGGATCAAAATGCCACGTTGTGACATTTATCAAACTGGGCGACCGTTGAGTTGCACCAGAACGTTTGCAAACAAGGACTGGATCTGACGTGTCAAGGGTCCCGATTAAATAAACCGAGTTAATTTTAGTGAGTTCGGGTTGAGACGCCAAACAGACAAGATGGGTTAAACAATTCCCCCTCATAAGGGAACGACAGTCTCAAAATGGAGACAGAGAACGCCACAAAATAGAGATCGTTATTTACTCCAGTTCTGCTGTGACGAAATGCCTACGAGTGAATAAAGAATATATATATATATATATATATATATATATATATATATATATATATATATATATATGATGATTGCAACGTCTTGTCAGACGAGTGCCACTCCCTCAGACATTTAAAATCCATGAGCCCAAATACCTAAAGGAGTATCTATACAAACATGATGTTACAGAGTCTTAGCTTTGTACAACAGCTAAGTTTCTCTCTTAGACTATATATATATAGTGTCTTGTGTTTATCTTGCATGCGGCTTGTTTTAATACAACTAACTCCCCAAGGCGTCGACGAATCCCCTAGGAGGTGCAGCAGAAACAGGTATGTCGTCACGTTTTAAATGTACTATGAACTATATGTTCTGACACACCTGCACCCACAACTAGTAGATAAAAAGAGTTAAATAACAGCATTATAAAAAAAAAACATTAAAGAAAACAGTTAAATACACAAATAGATAAGAACGAGGCATTTATATATAAACCTACTTAAATATATTTTCCTCCGCAAGATCAATCGATGATCTTAGAAAAATAGTAAAGAGAAACATGTATGTAAAATGATAAAACATATTGGATGTGTATATAGTCTGAATGTTTGAATATTTAATGGCGAATTTCAAGCTGACATCTTAGATATATTCATGCGTTATTCTGACAGGTTGTTCTCGGAAACAGAAATATGAACAAATAATGTTTCCCTTTTGTTGAGATGAAAGGCATCATTGTACTTTTTCTGAAGGTGGCCGTCAAGACTGCACCTAAGTGATTGAGTGTAAAACTCTTCTAAATGTAGATGTACATTCCCGTTGATGATGCTGTATTCCAGAAATAGATTAATAGATTAAATCTTTGTAGCAGTTTTTCTTAAGTAAACACAGAGAATCCTGTCCGCAATTGTATTCTTGTTATCGCGCGCATGAAGATTGAACCATCAACCTCCAGAAGAGTGTCAATTAGCACTGAATTTTACGGGCGGTACTATAGATACAACTGCAATTACTTAATACATCTACTCAACCATGGCTTACAAAAAAAAGGGGCATGCAACCTCCGTTGTTCCATTTAAAATTCCATCCGGATTCCCGATTTCGACATAACGATTCCCGAGTTCGACATTATATATTAGAAGATACATCTTTCTTTTTTCATTTTGTCCTTCTCTCTAGTTTTCTTCCGTTTTTATTTTATTTTGCCTCATCTCTTTTAAAGGAGCCTGTCATTTTATGCAATTTTGAAATAAAAATTTATTTCATCTTTCAATAAAGGGACGCAATTCTTAGCAAAGGGCCAAAGACTCTTAAACGGTATTTAGTTCTCTCCCACTGTAAAAAAAATAAAAAAACAAACAAACAAACAAACTATGAAACTAGGGTCGGAAAGTGGGATTGAGATGTTAACGCCTCTCCGAGGAGGACGGACTCTGATCTTCAAAAAGTGCCTGGGCAGTCCCGGTAAGTGTGCCTCAGGTGATTAGCAATAAATTAACTCAAAAGCTGGGAAGGTGGACCTCCTAGAACTGCACAAAAGCAGAATACTGATTAGTTCTCTCCCACTGTAAGAACACTAGAACCAGTAAGTGGGATTGAGAAGTCAGTGCCCCGCCCGAGGAGAAACACCCTGGCTTGCACAAAGTGCCTGGACAGCCTTGTTGGCAATTCCCGGTAAAGGTGTCTCAGACAATTGGCAAATAACTCCTTCTCAAAGAGAGAAGGTAAACCATGGAAGGGTGGACCTCCTAGAACTGCACAGAACTAAACTCTCAACGCAAAATCAACAGAGACCGAACCATTAGAGGAATGATCTTATGTCTATTGGTTTTAGGGGACCGGGGATAAAAATTTAAAACAAAAACGAAACTAAAAGGAAACTGACAAGCTGCAGAAGAAAGTAAAATCTTGGCACTAAATCTGATGTCACCTTCTAATTAGATAAACCTGAAGGTAATTTATAAAGATTTCATGGCTTCCCCCTCACCTACCCATCCTACAACACGCTCGACCGCTTCTTGTCTTCTTCGATTCCCTTCGGTCTTGGGGTATTTTTTTTTAGATGCCATGTCTTTGAAATGAGGAGCTCATTTTCGAGACATTTTATGTACAAAGGGAATATTTATTCGACTGTAAATGATGATTATCTATTTCTAAATTTCTCCCCCCCCCCCTCACATAGGGGGGGGGCTACATCTTTTCCCTCTTCTCTCTATCTATTACCCCCTCTCTATATTATGTTTATGCTTTGCGTATATTTCAAGTTCGTCGTTAATTCCGTTCATTTCTTTATCTTTCTATTATTCTCTCTGTCTCATCCCCCTCTCTCATTCTCCCTTTCTCTATCTCTGATTCTCCTTTTTCTCGTACCTTTCGCTCTCTCTTTCCCGTTCATTCCTATCTCTCTCTCTCTCTCTCTCTCTTTCATCACTCTCACTTTCATTCTCCCCCTCTCTCTTTCTACTCTCTTCTTTCTCACACCTTTTTCTGTCGACTATTCTCCTCCTCCTCTCTCTTTCATCACTCTCTCTGTCTCTCTTTCATCACCCTCACTTTCATTCTCCCCCTCTCTCTTTCTACTCTCCTCTTTCTCACACCTTTTTCTCTCGACTATTCTCCTCCTCCTCTCTCTTTCATCACTCCCTCTCTCTCTCTCTCTCGCATCCACCTTTTTGTTTCTCGTCCAACCTTTTTCTTCACTCACCGTTTTCCGCTCCCTCTTTCTCGTTTTCTTCTCCTTCGCCTTCTCGTTTTCACCCTTTTTTTTATCTACCTCAATATACCGAGTTTCTCTATTTCTTATTATTCTTATTTTTCTCTCTATCTTTGTGTATATAAGCTTCTCTCTCTCTCTTTCTCTCTCTCTCTCTAGCTCGTTTTCTATCTGCCTCTCTTCCCCTCTCTCACTCTCTCAGTTAACCACTTTCTATCTATCTCTCTTCAGCTGACTAAATCTTTTGTTACGTTATCAGTAAGTTTTAGAAAAATGTATATATAAGTTCAGTTACACTTTTTTCTAAATACGTACGGACATATTTTTTAATAACTCAACAATCACTCATGTTTATGGAGACACTGTCTTTATTGACATTTCAACCCGTACTTGTGATAAGTGGCACGCCACAAAATAGAAAGAGAGAGAGAGAGAGAGAGAGCGAGAGAGAGAGACAGACAGACAGAAAGACAGGACGAATTGGCGTATTTTCGATGAATTGCGATAACACACACGCCTGCCTGACTCGTCTTTCTGTTCTTTGCTGTGCATGTTTTTATATTGACCGAATTCCATTATTCTTTGTCTGGCCAATGACGTCATCTCCAGACTAATATCTAGGATATCCAGGCTGGTTCTTTTTTTACCTTTTGCTATTCACAAAATCTGACATTGCAAATACTCATTTTTTATTCTTTTGCCATTGATCTTGTTGTTGTTATTCTTCTTCCTTCACTCCCATCTCTCTATCTTTTTCTCTTTGATCTTGTCTCTCTCAATGTCCCTTTATTTAATATCAACATTATTATGATAAGTGTGGTTGGCTATGTCGTTAAAGACACGAACTGACCACTTGGGTGGTTACAAGTTCGAATCCAGTTTGTTCCACAAGAATTATTTTCATCTAGAAATAAGGCGGACATAACTCTCCTCCCAATCTCTTCAATTTGATCCTCATCGCATTGTTCCTCAGTATTATTATTAATTGAACCAAGCCGCCCTATTTTTGCTTCATTTTCAGGAATGATTAAGTGATGTCTCTTCTATTACCGAAATACTGTGATGCAGAATCCTCCTCTTTTCATACCCGAGGGGACATATTGTACCAGGAGACTGCTCCAAGTGGTAATATATAGCACTAGTTCACTATTTTGATCGACCGCAGAGGGTTCCAGTCGCATGGATAAGAGCCGCGACGACTGGCTCGCTGGTCGGTTGCAGTGTCCTGCTGGAAATCTAGTCTGCCGGAAGTCCGCCTACGCGGAGACGCCCCACGGGTTGTTACAGCATTTCACCATCATCAGGTCATGTCCACATGCTGGGGTGCCATGATGCTAGTACTGTGCGATTCTAACCCTTAGAAGGTTGTAAGCTTCTCGTAGTCCCTCCTGTAAGTACCCGATGTCTTTCTAGAAACAAAATCTGACCACAAAAATATCGAGGTTTCCGATTCATACGATATGACCATCCGATTCATACGATATGACCATCCGATTCATAAGATATGACCATCCGATTCATACGATATGACCATCCGATTCATACGATATGACCATCCGATTCATACGATATGACCATCCGATTCATAAGATATGACCATCCGATTCATACGATATGACCATCCGATTCATACGATATGACCATCCGATTCATAAGATATGACCATCCGATTCATACGATATGACCATCCGATTCATACGATATGACCATCCGATTCATACGATATGACCATCCGATTCATACGATATGACCATCCGATTCATACGATATGACCATGAATATGTTGAATATGATGAATTTGGTTCACTTCACTTATCTTATTTTGTCATTTAGTTATATATTTCCACGATCGAGGTTTCTCACAAAGAGGGGATAATTTCTGTTTTTTTTTTTCAATTTTTTTTTTATTTTTCACTCCAAACAGGGCACAGTTCCACTTTGAAGCAGGGGGCTACTATTAGGGACTTAATTAGCGGGGTCATTATGAAGGGAGATGAGTAAAAAGATGTTTTTTAACATTACACTTGAACTTCTGCATATCAGTGCAGTTGGGAAAGCAGAATCCCAGAAGGGAGTTCCAAAGACCCGCAGTTCTGGGGAAGAAACTATTAGAGTAAAAGGCTTTCTTGCACCTAGGGATCTCTACTGTAAAGGGATGAGATTTAGTAGCTTGTCGGGTTTGTCGGGGGTAGTTACGTCGGGGAGGTACAAGTGTTTGCAGTTCGTCAAAGCATTCACCATTGAAGTATTTGTAGAACAGGCAGAGGGATGCAACATCTCGTCGATGGGACAGAGGCTGAAGCCTAGATAACAGTTCAGGACCTATCAGGTTGGCGACTCTCTTTTGAACCCTGTCCAGGAGCGAGATGCACCAGCCAGCGAGATGCAGCAGATGCACCAGCCCAGATGTGACAACAGTACTCCATACATGGGCGAATGGTTGCCTTATAGAGGTATAGGATACAGTCAGGCGTAAGTAGTTTTCTAGCACGGTAGAGGGAGCCAACCTTCCTTGCAGCAGCCTTGGTAATGCTCTCAATGTATCTATTCCAGTTCATATTCTCTGTAAACGTTAGGCCGAGGAGTTTAAAAGAAGTACTTTCAGGCAATGTGTTCTTGGCCATTGCTATTGGTGGTAGAGAAGGTTTCTTGTAGTTTTTGAAGGAAACAAGCTTAGTCTTAGCAGCATTGAATGTGACCAACTATTTCTTCCCATTCCACTACAGATTGGAGGTCATCCTGTAGTGTTTCTGCCATTTCCTTGGATATGTGTTCATTTGTTTTCCCTTCATATCTGTTATAGAGAGTGGTGTCATCGGCAAATATACCCATCTCCGAAACAATTTTATCAGGGAGGTCATTTATGAATATCAGGAATAATAGAGGTACAAGGATAGATCCCTGAGGTACTCCCGCATTTATGTCATGTTGTTTAGATGAACGACCGTCTTAATCGGAAGCTATCCACCTGGCGTTTGTAATCTGGTTTTAATCTTAAATTATTATTATTATTATTATTATTATTATTATTATTATTATTATTATTATTATTATTATTATAGATCTTAACATCAAGTCATAACGTCATAACTTGTCTGGAGAGATTTCTATAAAAATAACAAGGTAATTATTCATTTCATCATGTATTTGCGTATTTTTCTTTACAAGAGCGTCACTACTTATCAAAGCCTGAAGGCCACTCGATAAGGATTAATGAGTGTAAGGTGGTCCATGAGACAATAGCATAGTGGTAAAATTGGGTATAATTGATTATTTAAGCGAATGGTTCAATTAGAACTTGCTTACATTGGACTTGAAAACGGCCATGTTGCAGTCAACTGGAAAGCAGACTCACGATACAAAGTTCCACAGTTTCAAGAAGTGCGATCATATGTATGATAGATATGGATGCGAGTAAATCAAGAATTATTGGACACGCGGTACGGGTTCGAGCCTGCCTTCCTACTACCACGTTTTTCTTTTTTGCTCAACACACACATCCAAACACCCGGCTGAAATGCTAGTATATATATATATATATATATATATATATATATATATATATATATATATATATATATATATATAAAGAGTAACATTCGTTTGTGTGTGTGTGTGTACATCGCTCGTACAGCCCAAACCACTGGACTGATCATGACCAAACCTAACATGACGATGATCCCCAACCTAGGGACGGTGCGCACAATTTTTCAAGATTAAGGTCAAGGTCATATACTCTCTCACATCCCACAATATGTAGTCGAACTGACGCTTAGTTCGAACCGACTCCAACAGTCACACTTTGGCTGACTATGATGTAATAAAAAAGGAATGTAATTTGATAGAATTTTATACAAGAAAGTATAGCTCCCACGTTTACGGGAAGCGTTGTCTTTCCCTCATACCCAAACCATTTTCTCTGCCCTTTTTTGAAAGATTAACCTCCCCCCCCGATCTTTAATTCCTTCTATCTTCCATTCTATTTTTTTGCTGGCCCACTTTATTGGTTTTATTTTATTTTAATTTTCCATTTCTTTTTTTTCTAAGAACAGATATTATGTTGGATAAAAGCATTATTCTTTAAAATCTGGTTTCATTGTAAGGATCCGGTCGATGACGCTGCACCTCTAAAGTAATCGAAGTAGAAACACGTATGCACATATGTAACCAACAATGTTTGTATAAATAAATAATCATACTCTCTCTCTCTTTCTAATATATATATATATATATATATATGTGTGTGTAGCGTGTGTGTAGCGTGTGTGTGTGTGTGTGTATGTGTATGCGAAGTTGTTTTTTCGTTTGTTTGTCAATAAGCAAGCAAGTCTAGCACGGGTAAAAGCGGTGGACGTTATCTATATAACTGGGCAGTTGATGATGGCGTTTACGAACACTGATCCCATGGGCCGGATGTTAGAACTGCTGACTATCAACTAGATGGTTGTAGGTTCACTTCCTAGCTAGGGATAGATGCTAGTCTTACCGCACTTATGAACAGTGATACAGCAAATAAGTACTGTACGTGGACACTTGCAGTTTCTCTCTGTCCGAGCAGTGTCTATACTTGGCGATTGTCCTGACCATTGTACCAAAAGAGATCTTCTGATCAGCACAAAGCGATACGAAACCATGAACAGAATTATTCCTCATTCCTTCCATATTATATCAGTTATCTGCTTTCCGGAGGGAAAGAGGCACCTGAATATGTCGCATGTTCTCATTATATATATATATATATATATATATATATATATATATATATATATATATATATATATATATTGTTATATCGGCTTTCCTTGAACAGAGAATTTACACCGATTAGCACTATAAATAACGCTAGTAATTCCAACACTGGTGAGAGAGATGCGACTGCACTTCAACTGCTAGCCGAGTGCCCAGCAGATATACACGCTTTCCTATCTTTGTACATTATTCTTAATACACTTGTTCCTTAACTGAACCGCGACTTGATTGTTCTTATATTCACTGTTGTTTTACGACACAACAGATTGGCGACAAGGAATCGAAGCGACCGTCATTGCAAAGAATCACCAAAAGTGATTGAAATAAAGTTTCGTAAAATCTTTACGGCAGAACACCTTCGTCATTTCAACAGATATTTGGATACGCAAGGATTAACAGCGAATTAATTACTACAATAGTAATTTGGCGACGGGAAAAAACTTGTTACCAAAATCTACAGCGAAAAACGCGAATGTTGTCAATTATTTAATAATTGAACACACTTGCCAAGTGTTTTAGAAAGGGAAAACGGGGTTCATTTTTTTTCTTCACCAGAAGCCATTTTTCCTATGTTAAGAATTTTCTTCTGCAAAGTTAAATGTCCCAAACCAAGTAGCAAATACCGTGTAAGCTTATCGTTATTTCGATAACATCTGGGATTTGAAAAAAAAATACACTTGCCTTTGTCAAGAGAAAAAGAGACAGACTGTGAAAAATAATTATTAACGTACGTCATTTGTGCTTTGCAAACACGTAAAGAATCAAGTCATATTTTGCAAAAGGCAAAGAGGGTAAAAAAGAACCCTAAAAGTTTCCCATACGAATTCGTCGGATATTTAAAGCGACGGATTTTATTTTTGCTACGTAAAAACGCGTGCAAATAAAAAAATGGTAAATAAATGTTATTTCGCTGGATTCTTTCTAGTAAGACTAGAAATATAAATAAAGTAACAAAAGGATTGCTAAATGCTAAACTGTTGTTCTTCAAACAAAAGAATTGGGAAAAAAACTTGGTTGATTTTTTTTACTAAGGAATATTTATTTAATACAAACGTAAATTGTAAACTGAATTCGTATGATGGATGCGAAATTCAAAGATTCACCGTTGGAATTGTTTCACTTCCAGGCAGAGCAAAATCTCGCGTTGCAAAAGCAGCAAATTCAACAACAAGTAGAAAGAGAAGAGAGATTTAAACAAGCATTTGAAGAAAAAATGCTTCAACAACAGAAACCCTTCGAGAAAATATTGATGAAAACACAGGAGGAACAAAGAAAAATTCTGGAGGCGACACAGTTAACTAAAGCGGACGATAATCATAACGCATTTTCTCAAACAGCTGTGTTGACCGCTATAGAAAATTCCAATTATAATCCAGAAGACGATGTCACTTTCGTCCAGTACTAATGACGATATGAGGATATTTTATATATCGGATTGTACTACCTGGTCAGACGCGAAAAAAGTTAGGCTTTTCCTAAGAAATTGGGAACAGACGAGCATACAAAGTTCGTGAATTTTATTCTCTCCAAAATGACCAGTGAGTTGAGCTTCCAAGAAACAGTTACGTTACTTACAGAACTGTTTTCTGCAAAAACGTCTCTTTTCCATAGGCGATATAAATGTATGAATGTTACTAGAAGAAAGGAAGACGACTACACTACTTATGCAAGTATACTGAACAAGCATTGCGACGATTTTAAACATTTAAAATTATCAGCAGATAATTTTAAATGTTTAATATTTGTGCAAGGGGTGGTCTTAAATAAAAACGCGGGAATTAGGCGTCGTGTTTTAAATAAACTCGAAAACGAACCGAATTTAAAACTACAAAATTAGCGGAAGACTTTATTGCGTTGAAACAGTCGTGGCATAGAGGAAAACGGAGTGTCGCATATTAAAAAGATCCATCAATAGAAAAATTCGACTTCAAAAAATAACCAGAGAAAGAAGCAGGGAAAAGATCCACCTGGACCATGTTGGAGGTGTGGAAATAAACATTGGTACAATGAGTGTCCCTACAAATTCAAACAATGTGGCAGCTCCACCAGAAAGGGCATAAAGCACCGCATTGTAGAAAAAATCTGGTAGTAAAACATCCATTAAACTTAGGAAAATTGAACGTGAGGAACAAAATATCCGGAAATATGTACAGGTCAAAATAGTAAAGATATAGCTTGATAGTGGGTCTGACATTTCCATTATTAATGTACAGACATGGAAGAAGCTTGGGAAACCCACTATGATTAAATCACATAAAACGGCGAGAAGCGTCAGTGGCGAAAGAAATTGCCTTCGAAGGAGAATTATTGACAAATATTTTTTTACAGAACAGGGCCGAAAAAGCAAGAATTTTTGTCATGCAAAAATCAAACAACCTCTTTGGAACTGATCTGTTCGTAAAGTTTAGACTATGGGATCTGCCTTTAAGAATATTTTGCCAAAAGGTTAAGGATTCGAATGTGGAGGCAGAAAAACTTAAGAGGGAGTTAAAATAGAATTTCCCAGACGTATTTTCAGGCGGTTTGGGAAGGTGTACAAAAGTGGTAACAAATTTGACGTAAAAGTAAATGAACAGCCAGTGTTCAGAAAGAAAAGAAATGTTCCATACGCCGCTATAGAACAGATAGACGGTGAATTAGAAAGACTCGAAAACATGGGTTTCATCGGAAAAATTGATCACAGTGAGTGGGGGGCACCCACGGTTTACATTAAAAAGAAGAGTAAGGAGATTCGGGTTTGCGCCGACTTCGCGACAGGCTTAAACAGGGCATTACAAGATCACCATTATCCTCTTCCGAGCCCTGAAGAGATATTTGCGAAACTTAGCAGAGGAAAATATTTTTCTAAAATCGACATCAGTCACGCGTATTACAAGTTCCAGTCGATGAGGAGTGTTCAAAGCTGCTATGTATTAATACTCATAAGGGATTTACGAGTTTAACAGACTTCCTTTTGGGGTCAAAGTCGCCCCTGCGATTTTTCAGCAAATTATGGACATTATGTTAAATGGGTTGGATTTCGTAGTAGGGTACCTGGACGATGTGTTAATGAAAAGCGTTAGCAAAGAACAACACAATGCTCATGTAAACCAAGTATTCAAAAGGATTCAGCGTTATGGATTTTAAGTAAAACAGGAAAAATGTACATTTTTCATGGAGAAAATAAAATACTCGGGGCAAATCATCGATAAACATGGAAGAAGGCCGGATGCAGATAGATTGAGTGCAATAAAAATATGCCTGCTCCAGGAAATATTGCATCTTTACAAAGTTTCTTAACTTTGGCAAATTACTACAATGTATTTGTTCCAAATATGCATAAACTAAGGTGGCATTTAAATGAACTGTTAAGGAAAGACCAAAAATGGGAGCATGCATTTTACACAAAATGGATGACGGAAAAGTGAAACCCATAGCACATTCATCCCGATCACTTTTGCCAGCCGAAAAGAACTACTCACAAATTGAAAAAGACGCTAAGCATTATATTCGGTGTAAAGAAATTTCACCGTTTCCTGCACGGTAGGCAATTTCTGTTGCAAACCGACCACAAACCATTATTAACGATTTTCGGGTCGAAAAAGAAACTACCACAACATACGGCGAATAGATTCAAAAGATGGAATACCATACTTCTGAATTGTAATTTTCAAATGGAGTATGTACCATCTAAGACATTTGGTCATGCAGACGGGTTATCGAGGTTAATACCTAAGCAGACAGAACCATTGTAGGATATGGTAATAGCAGCCATTCAAGCGGAAGTTGAAGTAAAAAATACGTTATGTGACACAATAATAGATCTTCCAGTAACGCTTGATGAGATTAAGAGTAAGGCAAAGGTGGACGAATTTATTATATGCATGAAAGAAAGGATCAACAATAACGAACTGGATGAAGAAATTTATTCAATTTGCGATAACGTCCTGTTATATAACGACAGGGTCGTAATTCCTGCGACATTACAGAAAAGAATGCTCAAGGAATTCCATGTAGGAGATCCAGGTATATCAAGAATGAAAAGCCTTATGCGCTCTTTCGTTTATTGGCCAAACATGGATAAGGATATAGAAGAAAAAATCAGGGAGTGTAGAGGATGCGCATTAGCTATGAAAGCTCCTCCCACTCAATTCGGATCGTGAGAAAAATCGGACCGACCTTGGTCTAGGATTCATTTAGATTTTACAGGGCCGTTAGACGAGTTCTACTATCTCATTGTTGTAGACAGCCTATCTAAATGGCCGGAAGTATTAAAATGTAAGAATCCCACATCCGAGATAACTATTAACTTCCTGTATGAACTATTCGCTAGGTTTTGGAGTAGAGTAGAACAGACAATGGAACACAATTTACGTCTACCAAATTTAAGCATTTTTTCGAGGATCATATAATCGAGCATATAACCATTCCGCCATACCACCCAAGAAGTAATGGACAAGCAGAGAAATTCGTTGATACATTCAAGAGAGCTATGAAAAAAGCTAGTGGGTTGCCGACGGATAAGTCAATCCAACAATTTTTACAAGTCTATAGTCGAATGCAAACATCGAAATGTCGAAGACACCTCCTGAGGTTATGTTCGGACGTAAGGTTAGATCGATTTTTCACAAGTTCTTACCAAACCAGGATAGGCCAAACCTCAAAAACCGATAAAAAAACGTATAAAGTTGGCGAAAGAATCTTCTACAAATTCACAAAAATAATAAGACTTTCTGGGAGTCCGGCATTGTTGAGAAACAAATAGGCAACATGGTCTACATGATTAAGGGACCAGACTTCGTGCACAAACGTCACACTAACAAAATTCTGAAAAGATACTCGAACAGTGAAGTGATCAGATCGCCCCGTTTGATACTTTTCAGGTGCCCGGAAACCAGAAAATCAAACAGAAAACGGAAATCAACAGAATTGATTAGGGTGAACCCAAAGCAAAAACTTTATTAATCCCAGAGGGGATTTTTTCAAAGGGTGGTGTTATACCAGCCTTCCCTGAACAGAGGAATTTACACCGATTAGCACTATAAATAGCGCTAGTAATTCCAACACCGGTGAGAGAGATGCGACTGCATTTCAACTGCAAGCCGAGTACCCAGCAGATATACACGCTTTCCTATCTTTGTATATTATTGTTAATACACTTGTTCCTTAACCGAACCTCGACTTGATTGTTCTTATTTTTACTGTTGTTCCACGACACAACATATATATATATATATATATATATATATATATATATATATATATATATATATATATATATATATATGCAATAGTATTGTTTTTGCAAAATAAATGGACACACGAACATAAAATATCATCTGTTTTGTTCATACGTAACATCATTTAAATACTTAGTTTTCTACATTGCCACAGTTTACTTATACTCTTATATATTTGTTTACTATCAATGTTTTAAGCAAACTACCTTTCCCTTATGTATCTGCCCTCGTTTAATTCCATTATTAATACATACATCAATAGAGTGATACTAAAACACCCCTCCCCACTGCTTTGACCTTATTAACTTTCTCTCCCGTTTACTTTTAAGTTTCGTTCTTTCGTTCTTTTCTGATTTACACTGGCCATGGAAGCTTATTTTGCCAAGTCTAGTTCTCTGCTTTTTAACTCTTTTCCATTTGAACCATACATTAAAAAAAAGACCTCATCCGCACAAGAACTATTATTTCCAAGATTTGGATTTTAATCGCTCATTTCACTACAGGATTTTATCCACACAGACTTTTCATTCCATCTTTAACTCCGGATATTTTTTAAGAGATTCTAAAGGATGCCTTACGGAATTTTCTTAGCCTCACACATCGTCCCACCGATTGCAAACTTTTGGATATCACTGGATAGTTACAATCATACATAGTATTCCCTTTCGTTTTATCTATAAACTTTTACTTTTCTTCCAATTTTCTCTCTCAACTGTTTTCAAAAATTGAGCTCACCAGCAAAACTATATACTTATCTATACTTATCTTTGGTAACGTTTTTTTTTCTTTTGAGAAGAGCCTTTCTTTGAGACTCCATGGAATAAGGAATCTTTCACCTTTATTTCATGTTCCTTGTATTGAATAACATATTGTAAATTTGATTCTATAATATCTCTAAATATTTTACTATAAGTTGTATTTTGTCCCGATTACTGTAAAAACACATCTTAAATGTGCCTATATTTTCTCATAAAAACACACTTGTGAGGGGGTGGTCTAGAGTTTTGTTTTTTTATTTTACTGGAAGATTAAATCAATAAATATTTATTATTGTATTATTACTACAAGCAGAGGAAGGTGTTTCTTAAACCAAAATCAAATTAAAAAACTAATTTAAGGAATCGATTTTGGCATCGGAAAATAGACTCAAATTTTTCCGATTCCCGATTTCGATTCCGATTAATCGTCCCAACACTAATATATATATATATATATATATATATATATATGTGTGTGTGTGTGTGTGTGTGTGTTAATGTGTGTGTGTTTGTGTGTGTGTGTAAATGTGTGTTAGTTTTTGTCTCTATTTTTTTTCTTATACAAGGGGCGTGCAATAAGTAATGCCCCTGACCCACTTCCCATAGAAGTGGAGAAACGAAACTTGACACAGTTATTAGTCTTTCTCTACATAGGAACCACCCAGAGTTATGCATTTCTCCCATCGTTTGATGTAGCTCTGGAGACCGTTTTTGTAGAACACGCCAGGTTGATCCTCCAACCACGACATGACTTCAGAAATCAAAGCTGCATCATCTGGGAAATGTTTTCCTTTCAAAAACAACTTCATGGCTCGGAAGAGGTGAAAGTCAGAGGATGGGGGAGGATTTCATAACCACACGCCCGTGCTTCTGATCTGGCGACATGCGAGTTCTGGACCAGAGCGTTGTCCTGCAGGAGGAGGGCACCTTTGCTGATCTTGCCCTGCCTCTTGATTTTGATAGCTTCCCTTAATTTCCTCAAAAGTGAGACATAATAGACTCCTGTAATTGTGGTACCCTTTGCCAGGAAATCTGTCATCACTACTCCATCCTGGTCCCAGACGACTGTACGCATGACCTTGCCAGCGGAGGGCTGCACCCTTGCCTTCTTTGGAGGTGGTGAGTCGAAGTGCTTCCACTGCATTGACTTGGCTTTGGTCTTTGGATCATAGTGATGGACTCAGGTTTCATCCTGTGTAATCAGTCCTTTGAAAAACTTTGACTCATCTTCTTGGCACATCTCCAAATTCATCCTCGATCACTCGACGAGTTCTCGCTTCTGGAGTTGTGTGAGCAACCTGGGAATCCATCTGGAAGAAAGCTTATGCATATGCAAATGGTCATGAATGATAGTTTCCATAGACCCTGTACTAATCTTGACATCTTGGGCTATTTGCCGAATAGTAATGCGCCGATCTTCCAAAATGGCAGCCTCAACTTGACGGACAGATGCCTCATCAATGGCAGAAGGGGGCCGACCAGCTCTGGGAGCTGTTTCCACAGACTTCCGGCCATGTTTGAGTTCACGGTGCCAGTGTTTTACAAGGTCATATGATGGGGCATTATCACCATAAGTTTCTTTCATTTCATCAAAAGTCTCCTGTGGTCTACGTCCTTTCAAATACAAAAACCGGATCACTGCTCGACATTAAACAGGCTCCATTTCAGACCTGACTCAATTCAAACACATGTAAAACAGAAACCACAATTAGTTCAGAGCTGTAATTTGCCACATAACCTGTAGAAATATAAATCATTGAACATGCAACATTTCAGCTAGATCAGACAACTAGAAGTGGGTCAGGGACATTACTTATTGCACCTTCCTCCTAAGCATAACCTCTCTCTTTTCCGTTTTCTTCTTCTTTGTGTTCTTTTTTCCCAAACTATTCCTCTCTCCATTTCTCATATCTCCGAACCAATTCCTGTTTTTTCTCTTTGCAATTATTTCCGTGGTGTCTTATAATGATGAAAGAAATCATCGGATGTTGTTGACCCGAGAAAATTGGTAAAACCAATTACAAGGAATCGTTTCTTGGAGTCGAAATTCAGCCTTTGGGGCTTTTCATCAAGTGTTTATCCAAAGAAAACTGCGAAATAATTATCAGAAATTTGCATCAGAAATCAGATTCAACCGCAGAGGTTTGTATGCAATGACGTTTGAACGTGGCTAAGCAAAGAAATTTAGTAATATTAAAAAAGAAAATAAAAAATATTAATTCAAATAAAAAAAATAGTTAATCTATGTAACTTAGCTATTGGTATAAAAACGTTTAACGTATTTTCTATTTTATCCTGGGTCGGTCAATCAACTTCCCCCTAATAGAGAAAGTTTCTAAGGAATATCAAATTCAGAAGCGGTCACTTTTCGAATGTATATTTCGCTCAAAAGAGATCACAATGTTAGTTTTTTCAGTTTTCAATGTTTTTATGATACCCGATACGGTATTCTTCCTGATCCGATGATCCTGGATATGACCTTAAACTATATCCGATGGTGAGTCCCCAGCTTGTGGGCTTTGGGGAATGTGAAGCCACCATTTCATTGCCATTGCTCCCAGGTCCACCCTGACCCGGAGTGGTAGTACCTTTTAGGGTCCCAACTATGGATGAAATAGAAACCGACTTGAAAAAAAAAAAAAAAACGACAGTATATTCTATTAAAAGAATTTCTTCAAAATCACTGGATTTGGCGTTAAATAACCTTAATAGGGTTGCTATGCCGTACAACTAAAACAACCAACCAACAATCCTGATCCGATTGAGGCATCTTTCTCCAAGAGAGAGAGTTTCTAGGGAATATCAAATTCGCAAGTGCTCCCTAGATAACAGTATTAGTTTTTACGTTTTTTTTATCTATTTATTTTTTGTTGTTGCTTTGGAATCATCACTTATTAAGGCCTGAGAGCTACACGAGGATAAAGGTCAATGAATGTAAGGTGGTATTATTGTAATCGTTAATGGTGTAAATTGGGCAGAATTTGATTATTTATGGGGAGGGGTCAACAAGAGTTTGTTTACATTAGATTTGATAGTTACCATGTTGTATTCAACCGGGAAGCTGGCTAGCAAAAGTGTGTCCCACAGAGGGTCAGTTCTAAGAAAAAAAAGCTTTGTTCATGGAATCTGCGTTTAGATTTAAACAGATAGAGAGTGGGGGAAATCGTTTATAGTCGCTGTAGCTAGTCAAATGTTTTTGTGAAAAGAAAGACTATAGATTAAAGTTCAGTCGAGCAGACACAGACTCGCAACGTCTTTTCTGTTGAAAAGGGTCGCAGGAAGAGAAAAATTGCATCATCTACTAGATTTCGAAGCCGGTTTTTATCTCTACCAAAGGATAAATAGCGCCAGTCGAGCAGCCTCTGTCCAGCTGTGACAACAATACTCCATTTTAGGGCGCACCTGGCTCTTATGCAGATAGAGGATTGCATCGGCAGTGAGATACTTGCTACGGCAGTAATCCAAACATTTTCCAGCGATCTTGGCAAGAGATTTGATGTATGGGTTCTATTTCAGATCAGGAGTGAAGGTTAGTCCCAGAAACTTGTCAAGATATGGAGCTTCTCCAAGACGAGAGCAATTCATTTCAATTGAGGCGTGACAGAGGGCAGAAAGACTATGATGAAAGGAGAGAAGCTGCGTTTTCGATGCATTAAATTAACCAACCACCTTTTTCCCCATTGCACACCATTCTCAAGATCAGAAGAGTGAGAATTAAAAGACCTTGGTCATTGCAAGAAGGAGTGTCCATCTTCCCACATAGAGAGCTAGGTATCCCCAAATGGTCACCCATCTAGTACTGACCAGACTCAATGTTGCTTAACTTAATGCCAAAAATGATTTTGCCGATGAATAAGGACGTTTTTCCACTCACGATCCTGTTTCATCTTTCAACTTTCTCTTTAATTATTATATTGATTTTTTTTTTCATGTAAATCGCCCCAGAAAAAGCATGAAGCCACTAAATATAAGACGGTAAAAGATAAAATAAAAAATACTACTTTAAGGTAAATAAAATTAAAAAAAAAAAAACAGCCAGAGAAAAGTGTGAGCTGGATAGATTCCATCCAAGGAACCAGCGATTCTTACTCCTTTGTCAGGCTGATGAAAGTAAACCCAAGCTAGATTTTCTGCTCTTCTAAATATTGTTCGATTATGTAAATTAGTGTTATTGTTTTTAAGCATCGATTTTCATAGATTTGATCAGCTTTCGTTGTGTGGTTGAATAAAGTTTTCAAAACATGTTCATAGCTTTTGCAAATACATTATGTAGCACATCCGTTCAACTCTTCACTCTGCTGTTGCTACCAGATCAGGCTGTCTGAAGATAAGGGTTCCCTGAACTGTGTATCAATTTATTGTTGGGTGCAAGTACAGATAAGTTAACAACCCCCTACTCATATTAAGAATGGCTTTCTAATTACTGATTTTTGTAAAAAGATATTTTATTATAATTTCTATAATTATTTCGAAAGCCATTCTTAACACGCAAAAAGAAGCAACTACCTTAACTATTTTCTACATTCACCTAACAATCTAATAAACAAATCAATAAATAAAAAGTCATACAAAAATTAAAAAAAAAAAAAAAAACAGAATAGTAAGCGGCTTAAAACAAGAAGATATTAACATCAGGAACAGAATTTGACAGAATACCGTTTGCTGCTCCTGTCTTTGACTAAAATTAAAATTTGTGCCAATCAACGTTTCTTTTTATTCTAATGTTTTTTCTTTTTCTTTTTTTTCTTTTTGCAATTGCAAATGAATACATTGTATTTCAGTTTTAAAAATCGATATTAACTGCCCCCCCCCCTTTTAAAAATCAAGTGATCTTCTTAAAGAATGATCGACCTTGTTGGACTTTTGCGTTGATTACAGAAAACAATCTATTCCCCCATCCACAACGCGCAGTCTCCACTCCCATATATTCCTCCTCACCACAATTACTGGCGTGCTTCATCTCGTTGTAACCGATTCCTAGTTAATTAAGAAGCCGTTTCATTTCTCTTTTATTGGTTCTTGAACTAAAAACTAAAACAAAAATAAACATTTGGTCGACTAATCAGATTTTTCCCGACCCCATATTGGTTTGGTGTGAAATTTGCGCATGCGTAAAAAAAAATGTGTAATCAAGACATTAACCGCCTCCTCTTTTGTTCGTTCGCTAACAAGGCAAGCCAATCGGTTGTCATTGCTACTAGTTATAAGTTTGAAATGCTAAAGTAACCTTACCCTACATTATTAGAACTGCCACGCTACTTCTTTTTTTTATACCGGAAGTGTTTATGCGCTTTCAGGAGAGTTATACACGGCTAAAAGAATAACGACGTTAACTCGGCGTGCACGGTTCGAATCCTGTCGATAACATAGTATCATTTTTACTTATGGATGCTGACAACCTTCACTTGGTCCATCCTGTGTGTACATTATTTTAGAAAAAAATCAAGGAAATTGGTACCAGTCGAGGAATCAAGTAATTCTAAACTGATTAATACGGATTTACATTTTATCCTTACTACTACTACTACAACTACTGCTACTACTACTAGTAATATGACTATTACTATCATGCTGCTACTGTTACTAATATTACTATTACTATAACCACTCCTACTGCTATTTATACTAATATTACTACTACTAGTATTCATATTACTAGTATTACTGATACTACAACTATTACCGCTACTATCATATTACTATTGCTACTATTACTAGTACTATTACTACTACTATTATTATTACTGCTGCTTTTAGTATTATTACTACCATGTCTACTGCTACTACTATTACTACTTCTACTAGTATTGCGTTTACTATTACTATTAGTAGTGTTACTAGTATTACTAGTATTACTAGTATTATTACTACTGCTACTAATAATAGTACCACGACGACTACTACTATTACAACCACTACTACGCGAATAGTGGTGGTCGTGGTGAAATTGTTAATAATGTAAACTAACAAGTTGGATATTTAAAGTTCAAGTACAGTTTGGCCATATAGCATTACTTTGACTTATGGATGTTGGCAAACTTCATGTAGAATCAAATCTGTTTAAAAAAAATTACAATTTGAAATCGTTTCGAATAATATGCTTTCTTTTATTTCTCATTAAACATCCATAAGTGAAAATGACACTATGTAATCGACCGGATTCGAACCGTGCACGCCGAGTTAAAGTCGTTATTCTTTTTGCCGCGTATAACTCTTTTGAAAGCGCATAAACATTTCCGGTATAAAAAAGTGGCGTATCAACTGTTTTTGCCGCCCGGAGCGGTCGTAAGATTTGCCGCCCCCTACCGTATGTGTTGCTGGTATTTGATAACCCGTTAACCTTTAAAATTAAAAAAAAAAAACCCAAAATATTTATTTTCATGGAACTACAATCAAGGGTCTAATTTTAGACTGCTGCTATTAATCCTAGACTTTCATCTTATTGCAGTACTCCTATACATATACGGTCGTCGTCAAAGAAAACAAAAGATTTTTCAAAACAAAAGCGTATTATTCAAATTATTGAAATGAAATTGTTTAATTAAATTAACTGGCTACGTAAACAAGTAAATACAGACTGGATACGCAAACAAATGAAACCAAATATTTTTCAAAACGAAAACGTATAATTCAGATAAAAAATTTTTTAAAGTAAATTAATTTGCTGCACAAACAAATATACGAATACATTTAAATGATAACATTTTAAAACCTGAAAATGTTATGAAATGATAACATTTTTTAAAACGTTTTGTTGTTGTTATTGTTGTTGTTGTTGTTGTTGTTAAAGTCCGAAATTTCGCCAAAAACATGGCTTTATCAAGGAGAAGATAGTCCGATATAGGTATCTTTTCTTTTTCCTTATAATGTTGTTATTAAGAGGTCGGGCCTCCCGAAGTGAAAAACGTTTTGTATCGGTGCTGTTTGAAATCCGTGTGTGCTTAAGCGCGAAATTTAAGAAATGAAGAGTCACACATTTTAGAAAACATATTTTTATAAATTTGAATGATAACATTTGAAAACTTGAAAATTTTATTAAATGATGAAATCATTTTTATTTTTGTTGTTGTTGTTAATATTGTTTCAATGTTTAAAAAATAGGTTTTTTTTTAATTATTACTTCTTGCAATAATGCTATAAATTTATCTTTTTAAAAGAACTGCTGCAAGTCATCAAGTCGGTTAAAAATTTACAAACATATTTTTCCCGCTTTTTTTTTTCGACAAAGTTATCGATAACTCTAGCAAGATTCACTCAATCGACAAGTTTCTCTCCACGAGGAGGATTGCCAAGTCTGTAAGCCTTGTCTGGCTCATTGTTGATCGAAAGTAGTTCTTTATGAGTTTCAGGTTAAGAGCGCTCACAGCTGGCAACGCTAATAGCTCAGGTAAGGAAAATACGGAGTATAATCACAATATAAGGGACGTAATCCCCAAGATGGTCTGTATGAAGTTCAAAAGTTCAAGAGGTTCATTGATTTTGTCTTTTCCTGAAACTTTCAGAAAACATTGTAATCTCTTCCTTTCGGCAAAGAATTCCTCTTTTTCTTTTTATTTATTTATTTTTTTACAAAGTGGTCACCACTTATCTACTTTAGGGGGCGGTTCATTAGGAATTTGTTTACGTTGAACTTGAAGACATCCAAGTTGTAGTCAGGTGGGAAACAGACAGACGGAACAGAGTTCCACAGGCTGCAGTTCTAAGAAAGAAGCTTTGTTCATTGAATCTACGTTTTGATTTAGGCACAGATAAAGAGTGGGAAAATGCTTTGACAGTGGATTCAGCTAGATGGGTGTTTTTCGTAAAAGCTTGGCGAGGGGGGGGGACCAGAGATTGGAGTTCAGAAAAGCACCTGCCATGGAAATAACGATAAAACAAGGATAGGCTTGCAACGTCTCTTCTGTGGGAGAGAGGTTGCAGGGAAGAGAAAAGCACATCCCCCCACTAAGTCACGAAGTCTATTTTGTACTCTGTCAAGGCAGGATAGGCTGTTTTTAGCAGCTCTTGCCCAGATATGGCAGCAGTATTCCATCCTTGGACACACTTGGCTTTTATATAGATAGAGAATTGCATCAGTAGTGAGATATCTTCTGGGGCGGTAGAAGAATCGCACCATCTTTCCAGCGACCCTGGCAACAGACTTGATGTACGTGTTCCATTTCAGATCAGGAGTAAAGGTCAAGCCCTGAAGCTTGTCAAAACATGGGGCTTCTCCTAGACGAGAGCCAGCCACTTCAATTGATGCCAGATGGGGATCAGAGCGTTGATGATTTAAGGATAGGAGTTTGGTTTTAGATGCATTAAAGGTAACCAGCCACGTCTTCCCCCACTGAACCACGCGCTCGAGATCAGAGGAGAGAGAATCAGAGAGAATTTTGTCATTTATAGCCTTTGATGTGTTGCTGTAGATGGTCGTGTCATCAGCATAGATGTCAGCGAATGATTTAAGTATGTGTTTAGGGAGATCATTGATGTAGATCAGGAAGAAAGTTGGGCCCAGCATGGACCCTTAAGGGACTCCAGCATTTATATTGCAGGCCTCCGATTTTTGTCCATTGACCACTACTCTTATGAGCCTATCAGTGAGAAATAATTTAATGATAGAGAAAACATTTCCAGCTATACCGTAGCTGGAAATCTTGTGAAGTAGGCCTTTATGCCATACCTTATCGAAGGCCTTTGATATGTCAAGAGCAATTGCCCTGGAAAGGAAGCCTTTCTCAAGAGATTCACTAATCCTATGAGATATAATCGTTAGCACATCTGCAGTAGATCTTGCAGAAAGGAAACCATATTGCATGTCACTAAGAAGGTTATTTCTGCTGAAGTGGTTGACTATTTCTCTATTTAATATGGATTCCAGCAACTTACTCATGACACACAGGAGACTTATTGGTCCGTACTAAGATAGAGATGAGTTATCACTTGAATTCTGAAATACAGGGCATACTGATAAGGTTTTCCAGGGTGTTGGAAAGCACTTCTCTTTAAGGCAACGCTTAAAGAGTTTCGTAAGTATGGGAGCAAGTTCTGGTTGAAGCTTTTTAAACATTTTAATTGGGATGCCGTCAGGGCCAGTTGCTTTACTGGAATCTAGGTTCTTGATTAGCTTGGCGACCTCATGCACAGATATTTGTATGTTACCTAGCGCGTTCTGTGTTATAAGAGGAAATATGGGGAGTTGATGGCCTTCGTCACATAGGGTAGAATTAGCTGCAAAGTTCTTGGCAAATAGTTTGGCCTTGTCTGATGATGACGAGATGACCTCTGGTCCATTGATAATGGTTGGGATAGAACGCACATTTCTGTTCAGGATCCTATTTATTATTTGCCAAAACTGGTGGGAACCAAGCCGATGATCAGCTACCTTGGATTTAACAGACTGGGCATATAGCTCTCTTGCATTTTTTATTACTCTTTTACAGTGGTTGATGGCGTTCCTGAAAGCAGCTTTAGTCTCAGTGCATCTATTACGTTGGTAGCTATGGAAAAAGTTATTTCTGTGCGCGATGACAGCAGCACATTCTGGCGAGAACCATGGCTGGCTGTTAGGTTTTTGTTGGAATTTTTTAGATGGTATGAATCGGTCCATGCCTACAATTAACGATTCGACCAGGTCTGATACTATAGACACATCGTTTTTAAACATTGAATGCAGAGGTAGATCAGATATGAATGTACGGAAGCTATCCCAGTCAGTCATGGAGTATCGGTATAAAGTACGGTGGAGGGGTACGTCTGGGGACTTATTACATTTCATTTTTATCTTAACTGATACGACGGAGTGGTCGGAGGATCCTAGAGGAGAAAGAACGGAGCATAAACATAGCTCAGGGGAAGTTGAGAGAAAAAGGTCTAGGAGGCTTGCATATGTACCTGTAGTATCGGGCACACGGGTGGGCTCGCGAACAATCTGAGTCAGGTCATAAGCAATGGCAAAATCATGACAGAACCCCCCCCCTCATCGTCTGTCTTATTTGAGTGGGTCAGCCATTCCACGTTATTAACCTTGAAGTCACCACAGATGTGAATGTTAGTCGAGGGATGTGCAGACAAGATGAGGTCTATTTTCTCAGATATACTCTTAAGAATAGTAACTCCGCTGTTATGGGACCGATAGAGGGCAAATATGAATGCGGTGGTGTAAGCAAGTGCAACCCGGAAGCACATATAAGGCAAATTAGGATTTTCTCTAGAGATATCCCTGCCACACAGGAAGCCATCTTTAATGAAGGCACATATTCCATGCCCATGGCGATCTTGGGAGGTAGATTTAGATGTTAAGTTAGAGTATCCGTTAATTATGAACTCATCTAGGGAAGTGGTCGGCCCTATTCCAGTTTCACTTAGAAAAAAATATGTCTGGTTTCGTCTCCTGTAAATGGGTTTCAACCTCTGGAAGGTTGGAACATAGACCCCTGAAGTTGGAGAAGGAGACCTGGGTTCTAGGTTGATTCGAGGTTTTTTTTTTGGAGATATTTCATGTTGAGGTTTTGGGATTTGTGGAACAGGTCGGCATACTTGGTTAGAGCAGGACAGAGAGGGAAAGTAAGAGAGAAAAGGAAGGAAATGTTTTTTTTATGTAGCACATGATAAGGTAAAGCTGTAACAATTACCCACTAGTATGACATCAAGAGCCCCCACCAGAGACTACTGCGTGGTCCAGAATTCATTAAAAAAATGGCAATACAGCAGTCCCAGTACTTTGCGCCTGCTGATAGGACAGCCTCCTTAGTGGTTAATCCAAGGTTCAGGTCCCTGACTATCAGGCGGATAACGTCAGCCCAGACGAAACGTTTACCTCCAGCACCCTTACTAGTGACATGACCACAAGGATAGACATAGAGACAGAAAAATCTCAGACTACTGTTCCCCAAGTACTACCGACCTGGAAAGCAGCCTTTTCTTTACTCTTTGTCAGAAAAATCACTCATTTGATTGAGGACTGAGGGTCAAAAAAGGAGAAGCGAGACTTACTTGAGCTGCCGATAACACATCCACTGTATTATCTACTCTCCATTAAAAAAGGGGGAATAGGTACAAGGGACTTATTGATATCTAAGTAGTATAAGCCCGGTGCTCAATTATTAATTCAGGACGCTTTTTGAAGATTATCCTCCCTCCCATATTAATGTGGGGATGTTTTTGGCGTTATCTATCTTGAGTTTGAATCTTCGAGCTTCACCTTATAATTTAAATCCAATAATGAACTTTTATCAATTTGTGAAGTCGGCTTAATGTTAATTTACATTTGAGTTTAGATAATTATTCAAGATTTTAATTTGGGAGGTTCTCGTTGTATAGGTGACTTTTTTTTTGCTAATGTCACTGTGTATTTTAGTTTCGAATATTATTGAAAGTAAGACTAACTATATTAGATGATTTGATTGGCTAGCAAGGAAGCAAGCATTTTCAATACAAGCAAGCTTATAGTAATAGTATATATTAAGTATATTACTTAAATAAAGTCCTAACTTCATCTACTGTAATAGAGAAAATAATACCCGGCATTTTTGTTTTTTATCGCTAGTTTACTTGAATATAGCATGAGTGAGCAGTGTTTTGCCTGTTCGAATAGTTGTCGGGGAGGGGGTGACGAATCTCATCTTAAAAGTTTTGCAAGACAGGAAAAGTAGAGACAAATAAATAAATATGCATAAATAAAACAAGAAAAACAAATTTAAACAAGACAACATGAAATACATTTGTTAGGAGTTAAGATGAATTATAATTAAAGGTTTGACACAAAGGTTCGGCGTCCGTTTTATTTTTTTATTTTTTTTGCCGACTTCTATATCTTCGTCAACTTCTCCAAGTTGCCAATCATAATTATCAGCAAGCAGAGTTGACCGTGTAAGAAAAACGTATTTACTTGCAAGACTGTGAACTTGTTGAAATCTGCAAGATATTTCTTCAGTCAACCTGTATATGACAGACAGAACTTCCTGTCTCAACTCAGTATCAAACCTCATCGATGCATCAGACAATGCTTCACCATCCATTCGTTTCTTTTTGCGGACACGACGCTCCATGCTTATTCCCATTTCAGAGCAGAGTTTTTTTTACTCGTTTGCTGCCAGCCTGGCAGAACTTTGTTGCAGATCCAGACCTTTTGTTTGAAGATACTTCTGGGCATCATTTATTTTTTAAGAGAAATAAAACCCTTCTTCTCTTCTTCAGAAATGTTTTAGTAGACACATAAACCAAGAAGAAATGAGCCAACACGTGTTGTCACGTATAGGTGTGAAAAGTGTGGAATGTACTAATTCTGTTGATGCCAAATTCATCTGAACAAATAAACCAAAATTAAAGAAGAAATGAACCAACACATGTTGTCGCATATAAAAGTGAAAGGTTTGAATTCATTAATTTTATAACTGTCCAATTCATCTAATAGTTTGTTTTTATAAGCACACGTTTTGATAACTCCTTGTAAAATTTGCCAATGCTAGCTAGGAGACCGGACAAAAGCACACCTGACAAAAGGACACGGCACAAACGCCATCACCTAATTAAAACAAGGCAAAACAAAACAAAACAGGTAAACTCCGAAATGAATCAAAAACATTAAAAAAATATCACTTTTTATATTTTTATTTTACTTTAATTGAATTCAGGAAAATTAGACACCAGAGAACTAATTTTGGCAAGGTATGAAAATTAAGCATCTTTGAAATAAATGTCAACTGAATGTAGATTTTAAGACTATTCTTGAAGAGGATATAGTTATAAATGGAATTCAAGTTCCTCTCACTGTAATATACATATTTTTAATATTTACTCTTGTTTGAAAGTGAAGTTGATTTTTCTAAGGTAGGTGCGCATTCTAATGACACTTTTTTTTATTATATTTTAAAATTATTATATTAATAAAAAAAGTAATAAATTAAAATCCTATTACCAGATTCAACTCATCATAATAAATTTCGGTTTATTCAGAAATACGTCCGCGATTAAAATTTTGTTAATATTTCGAAAAAGAAATCAGTTACTCCGTGACTTTCGTTCGAAACTTGAAAGGAATTCAGCAGTATTTAAACTACCGAATAGGAAGCCACTTTAATAGTATTTGAGGTCGAATAGTTAATTCCTATTTCTTTCTTAGAACTGCACGCCTGTGGAACTCTGTTCCGTCTGCCTGCTTCCCTCCGGACTACAACTTGGATGTCTTCAAGTCTAATGTTAACAAATTCCCAATGAACCGCCCCCCTAATTAAACACTTCATCAAATCTCCTCACTAACGTAATGTACTTGCAATAACCCTTATCCCTGAGTGGCTTCCGGGCCTTTGTAAGTGGTGATCACTGTGTAAAAAAAAAAAATAATAATATTCCCCGATAGGACGATTATTAAATCTGTTTTGTCGATTTTTATGCCGTAGTTGCTTAATGTTTCTAAACTTCCAAAATTACGTAATTGTCCAATTTTCTGTTGTATCATTTAATTATCAGTGATGTTTGAAAATATTTCTCTTGACAAAATGTTTTCTTTAATTTTACAACATTTTTCGGAACATGTAAATCAACTGCTTTCTTTGAAATGTTAACTAGAGAATTTATGCAAATTAAAAAAACAACAACTTTATTTTACAAGTAAATATATTTACATCGTATTTTGATGTTATTAGCATTTTAGTTTTAATAATAATTTTAAAGAAATAAATATTTATCATTAGTTCCTATAATAAAAAAATTAAGTTCAAAATTTGAAAGAATCGGTTTTGGAATCGGAAATAGGGATACCATTTTTCGATTCCGATTCAAAAGTTCCGATGTTTTTACAACCTTGAGAACTCATTTTGGTACAAAATGTCAGATTTTGTGTAAGCTTTTATTTTTATTTCAAAAACTTTTTTCTATTTTCTATATTTACACTCTAAAAAATGTCGCCCCCTGGCACGTGCCTGCGAGGGCGGACCGCCCCTTCCCTCCCCCTTTCTACTTCACAGAGAGATATCTAAGTTATGCTTGTATGAAACTGAAAAGATATATTTAGTTTTATTATATGTGATTGGCAAGGCTGTGTATTTATTTGCTTCTCCACTGAGCAAATTAGGCACAAATCCGTTTTTTAATGTGGGGGAGGAAAAACCAGCTCCCCCTAGGGGGCACTCTGGCAGGGTCCAAAATTAGCAATTGTCTGATATGAAGGGTTTTCCCCCACATTGACCAAACTAATTGACTTAAAAAGCAATTGTCCGATATGAAGGGTTGCCCCCAAATTGACCAGAACTGATTACTTCCTTTTCCGCTCCTGGCAAGAACAGTCTCTGCGCCTCTGCGCCTCTGCGCAAAGACTATACATCATCGCCTAGAGCTTTTAATTTCTACGAATTACGGGAAGAAACGAAAATCTCCGCTTAATATTAATTAATATTTAATATAAAATGTTCCCATTTATTTTTGGATGGAATCTAGTTTTTGTTTTTTTTACTTAGGAATCACCACTTATCAAGGCTCGACGGCCACTCGAGAATAAGGTTAATGAAGGTAATGTAGTAGTGGGTAGTAATCGTTAATGGTGTACATTGGGTTGAATTTAATTATTTATAAGGACGGCTCAACAAGAATTTTTTTACATTGGATTTGGAAGCTACCACGTTGTATTCAACCGGGAAGCAGACCAGCGGAACAGTATTCCACAGGTGGGCAGTTCTGGGAAAGAAGCTTTGTTCATGAAATCTGCGCTTAGATTTAGGCATATATAGAGAGTAGGGAAAAACGTTTATAGTGGTTGTAGCTAATCGAGTGTTTTTTGTGCAAATTTTGCAAGGGGGAACAATGGATTGGAGCCCAGGCGAGCACTTTACATGAAATTAACGATAGAATAAGTAAAGATAATTATGTCCGCGGTGAGATTCGAGCCAACAGACTATCTCTAAGTGTGCTGTGATAAATTCTGCACGGAATACAAAGCAGACTGGGGGTTCTTCTCTCTCGCTCCTCTAAATCTATCTATCTATCTATCTATCTATCTATCTATCTATCTATCTGCTCTTTTTCTGTTTAGAAAGAATGTCGTAAACGCAAGATAACAAAAGAAAGAAGAGAAAAAAAACGATGAAGATCAAAATAAATCATATTTCTAAGTTTTTGATATGAGATCCCGTGGCGTAGTGGATAAAGTACTTGGTTTCAGGTGTACATACAAACTATTAGTGCAGGCGATACTAAAAATACAATTGCGAATTACTTATGATTTCTATCCAGCCATGACTAACGAAATGAGATCATGCTATCCGCCGTGAATTAAATAAAGGGTTTCATTCGGAATTCTTTGCAGATTCCCGATTCTAAATAAAAAATATTCCAGAGTTCGACAAAAAATTTCGAATTCGAGGAAGGTATTAGGTTACCAAAACATCGTGAAAATAATATTCAAGATTAAAACGGTAGTCAGAAGAATCAAAATAATAAAATAAATGATGTTATTAAATTAGCAATCGATGGTGTGAGTATCAGTATTAGGACGTCTGACTGTGAGCATAAAAGATCCTCTTCTTTCCTAATAAACAAATTAAATATTGATTAGAATTAAATATTAAAATCGGCGATATCGAGTAAACAATTTATTTTTATTTTTAACAAAACGGACCAATATCTATCATTAATTACTGATAAAGCAAATTTGTTATGTGTAGTTTGTTGTAAAAAAAGCTTTTAATCAAAGAATTATCAGAGAAAAATTGATTATACTTTGTATGTACGAGAGCGTTTCATAAGTAATGTCCCTGACATACTTCCAGTTGACTGATCTATGTGAAAGTTTGTATATACAATGATTTATATTTCTATAGGTTATGTGGCAAATTGCAGCTCCGAACTAATTGTAATTTCTGATTTACAGTTTAAACTCAGTCATGTGTAAAATGAAATCTGTAGAGTGTTGCGCAGTGATCCGGTTCTGTATTTGAAAAAAAAAAAAAACGCACACTACAGGAGACTTTTGATAAAATGAATGAGAAAGATCTCTCTTCATATAAACTTGTAAAACGCTGGCATCCATATGTAATTTAGGTTCTGGTCTAACATTATTTCTAATGCCTACGTAAAATAAATAAATAAATAAATAAATAAATAAATAAAAAGATCCTTTACTTGGAATTTTGTTTTCTCACTCTTTGAAAACATTTATTATTATGCATTTTCATTTTAATCAACATAAACCAATTTGCTAAAAGCAAGTCTATCCGACGCTGCCCGGTCGTAAAATACGCTTAAATATATTTAAATTCGTGCAGATTTTATATTTATTAATATTAAACAAATTATTTATTGATTATTATATTGTACCCAATATATATAAAGCTGAACATCTGTGTGTGTCTGGTCACGAATAGGCTCCTATATGGTTGACTATTATAGAAAACTGATCACATATAATGATAGAAGATGTATCGAAACAGGAATGGGTATGTTTGATCTGGCATAATGATGATTCATTATAATTGTGGGGTCTGCGTACGCGCCTGGTCAACACAGTATGGAAATAAAAAATTAAAAAATTAAAAAGAAAACGTTTACAAGTGTTTTTGATATAGATATACATAATAATACTTTGATAAATATGTTTTAACTTAAATAGGGATGGTATAATAAAATTGTGGGGTCTGCGTTCACGCCTGGCCTCCATAGAATGGAAATAGGCACAAACTTTAATAAAGGCTTTTCATATCTATCTGCGTAAGTATAGTATGATAATTATGTTTCACTTTGAAGAAATATGGTATAATAAAATTATGGGGTGTTCGTTCGCGCCTGACCTCCATAGACTGTAAATATGTCGCAAAGTTTAACAAGGTTTTCTAATATAGATCCACAGAATATTGTGATAAGTATTTCAGTGTGAACAGGTATGGTATAATAAATTATAGGGTTTATCTATTTTATTTTTACTTTCATCGTATTTTGCTTTGGTTTTGATACTCCCAAATTCGAAGCTATCTCTGTACAACTCTTCCTTTTCATAACCTATCATACTTTCATAAATCAGAGTAAATTTTCCGTAGGCTGTTTTTGAACCCAGTCAACGACGGATATTGTTGCTAGTATATATATATATATATTAATGATGTCAAAATTTTAAATAAAATGACTTCGGTGTCATCAGCTAAAATTGAAACCAAAAAAATGCTAAAAATTAAGCGACATTAAGAAGAAAACATGGATGCATGCTATGAAATAAATCGATTTACACCTGCGAAGGTCAATCATTATGTTAAATTTCGACCCCTAAGCATCTATTGTTACATTCTAAAAACAAATCGAAAGTGCTTCCAGAGTTCAACTACCCTATATATCAAATTTCAAGTGTGTATACCATATATTCAATAAAAAGTTAGCTAGTAATTTTTCGCACGCACGCACACACACACACACACACACACACACCGAAAAGGTCATATATATATATATATATATATATATATATATATATATATATATATATATATATATCATGATTTTCTTGGGGGTACAAAACTTTATCAAAGCATTCAGGAAGGGAAGACGTATTCCTTCGGAATTCATTTTACATTAAAAAAAAAAGACCGAGAAGAAAAGTAGGGAATAAAAAAAAATCAAAACGACTCAATTGACATGTTTCGCCCTCACTCATCAAAATTGGAATCGAGGGATTTATTTTTTTAGTAATTTGTTTTCCTTAATAATAAAATCTAAAAAAGATACGGGAACAAGAGCAATCGTATGGGGATAAATTTTTAGAGGCTGATCACGTTCAAACCCAACAAGCAGTCCTTTTCTTTACAAAGGGAAGGCGTCCTAAGGCGAACGCGAACAGTCTTCAAGACTTTTACATAATATACGGAGCATCGACTCAATACGAAGAAAGAGTCGATGCTAAAGTTCGTTGCACAATCCTGGTATTTAATAAAGTGTTCCGTTATAGCGGATCCATATGTGTTGTTACAGCGTAGGTAGGAATTATATTCATTTTTATACGTATACTTTAACGCCGGATGCATAGTGTTTAGTAACGAGAAAAATTCGTTTGCTCCCGAATTACTATCAAATAGGCAAAACATGTCGTCCACGTATCTAAAATAGACCAATGGTTTTATGGGTCGAGACATTAATTTTTCCTCATGGAATCCTACAAAAATGTTGGCCAATGTAGGTCCCAACACGGAACCCATCGACACGCCATCAATTTGCCTGTAAATTATATCATTAAAACTAAATTCAACGGATATAATATAAAGCTGTTCTGCCAAATCAAACATACCCATTCCTCATTCCTATATCAGTTTTTTAAAATAGTCAACCATATAGGAGCGTATTCGTGACCAGACAGACACACACACGCACACACACACGCACATACACACACACACGCACGCACACACATACACACACAGACATTCAGCTTTATATTATAGATATTATACAAAAAAAATCGATTTGATTTGGGAATCTTAAGTAAGACGACCTCCGGGATGTTTTCAGTATTATGCTAAATAAGAACTCTAGGATTTGCGTAGACCAACCAAAGATAAAGTGACGAAGATTACCATAGACCTCTTTCTCTAATTTTGAGTGGCCTTGTGCCAAATTTTTTGTTCTGTGGAATGCTTTTTATGAAATAAAAATATTTATAACTCAAAGTCAGAACGAGAAAAAAATCAACTTATATGTATATAGATAGAGATAATGATAGCTCGATGAATTACTATATGAAACATATTTTTGCATGAAGCTTGTAATAAAAAAGCTATTAATCACAAAAGGGAAAATCGATTGTATTTTATGTGAGATAAACATCTCATTTCATCATCAATGTATCGTATATTTGATCGATTTTTTTTCGTCTAAGGTTGCTAAGTAGAGACAAAATTATTACTCAACAAGTGAACATTCGATGCCTTACTTTGATGGAAATCTAAAACTAATACATGGGAGTCTAGCTATCATTTGTTAGGTGCAAGTCATGGTCTGTCATGCCTTAGAGTCGAAACACACACACACACACGCACGCACGCACATAAACACACACACAAACAAACAAACACGCACACACACACGCACACACGCGCACACACACGCACGCACACACACACGTGTTTGCATGTAGATGGTTCTTTAAACTCTTGTAAGTATTAAAAATGTTGTCGACTGTCGCTCACCTTCTTCTCCTCAATTTTCTCTCTTTCTCTCTTTCTCCCCCCCCTCTCTCTCTCTCTCTCTTTCTCCACCAATGGTTCTCAACCTTTTTTCAATCATGACTTTCTTTTATTTCTACTGTATTTTGGTGAACCCTTATAGCTTATTTTATTTTTCATTAATGTAAAGAAAACCAAAGAACATATATCAGTAGTTTATCATGAAGGAAGATTGAACCGATACTAATGTAACATGTACCATGGGGGTCCACATGGACCCCGATTGAGAACCATTGCACACACACACAACACGCAAATATATATATATATATATATATATATATATATATATATATATATATATATATATATAAATGTCTGTCTGTCTCCACATTCTTAAACCTTATCTCTCTGACACTTAAGGTCGCAGGGCGGCGCTAGGCGCCTCAAATGAATGAATTTTTAAAGACCGTTCTTTTATGAGTCTTTAGACGGTGAAATAAGTTTTAAAGGGGTTCAAATATTTGATCAGAACTGATAAAAAAATCGTTATTCATGTTATACATTCATCCTGGTTTATATTTATTTAATTCATATCCTATTTTTCATGTTTCATTTTTAAACACTTCATATGCGTTCGTATATCATTTCATATGCGTTCGTATATCATTTCATATGTGTTCGTTTACGTGTCGCGATGTTGCAATGGTAACGTCACCAGCTTTTAATGCTACAGTTTTGCTTTCGGTTTCGATTCTAGCTGATGGCAACCAAATACTTGATTTTACTTCTGCAACCACGACTCTAATAATATATACGAAATCTGGACGAATAGAAATATGTTTTAACGTATTTTACGGGCAAAGCCAGGCGCACGCCAGGATGTCTCAAAATAAAGACGAAACGTTGATGAACACATAACTCGGTTTATTCCTTTTTATTTTATTTCTCTCTATCTCTGTCTGTCTGTATGTCTCTCTGTTTGTCTCTAATTCTCTCTCTCTCCCTCTCTCTCTCTCTCTCTCTCTCTCTCGACCGGCAGTCGAATGTGAGGGAAAATTTACTGCCCCCAAATATTTTTACTCGTCCGACTTTATGTCTTTGTTTCAATCAATAATAGTAAATACTTTTACAACAATTCAATTATATTTTTCTTCTTTATTCTTAATAATAATACCAACAAAAGATTCTTCCGATACCCAAATTATGTCGTAAAATTTCATACAAAAATTAAAATATCTAGCCTAAATCGTGAACATTGAAATAAAGTGTGAAGAAATCTCCAGGTATTCACGATTGTGGACTGAAATCTCCTGGTACGAGATCTCCGTTGCCCGAAATCTCCGATATTCAAAAAAAAAAAAAAAGAAAAAAAGAGATACTATTTAGCTGAAATGGAATAGATTTCTTAGAAAATCGGCATGGTTTAATAACTTTTTAAAATTTAAACGGTCAATTGTTCTTTGTAATTTATGGAAAAAAACTTTGATATAGAACAGAAATTGGTCTCTTTTGTTTCTATTAAAACAAAGAATTCACTTCGGAACAACATTCTAAAATTTAGAACATTATTTTAAAATTGGGTATCGATGATTTTTTGAAAGTTGCGCAAAAAAGAGCATGAAAATATCTGAATTTATATAATTGAGAAAAATATGATTTTTGTAGCGTGCTTGACGGAACGATGCGTTTTTTTTTCTCTTTCAAATGTTCGTCTTTACTTTTGTAAGCATGAAGTGTATGTAGTTGTAGCGTCGAAGAATTTATTTCCAAATGAATTTCAAAATCAGAGAGCTAAATGAAGGCATATTTTGACTACTATGTGTAAATTTGACCTCTTGTTGACCTTCAGCGTGACCACTCTTTTTTCAATACGATATTCTAACGGTCTCACATCTAGAGATGAAAGAATTCAAAAATGATGAAACATAGGTCGTTCTAAGTCACCACATATTTGAGGGTCGTAAAATAAACGATTTTGGGTAAAAGTGCGCGGTGTCTACAGTTGCATTTATCTTTGCCCAGTTCAAAATAAATGTCTAACAAAAAGCGCAGTTTATCAAGCAACAATATTTGCGAAAGAAAACCCGAATAACAAGAAATATTACATAGGCATGACTTCCTTAGATTTCAAAACCCGATACTATGACCACAAAAGCACATTCAACAATAAAAAACACTGTATAAAAACAACAATAGCGAATAAATACTGGGAACTCAAAGAAAGCGGACATTCGCCGGTAGTCGAATGGAAAATAATGAGACAAGCTACCACGTGTAGGCATTTAGACGACCCATGTAGATTATGCCTTCATGAAAAATTTGCTATCCTGTACTTTAAAGAACCCCAAAATCTATTAAACTGTAGAAGAGAAATAGCAAATAACTGTGTTCACAAAATAAATCTTACTCTAGGATAGCGATACAAAATAGTTTTAAAACTAACAAAAACAATAGAAAATAAACAAATAAATAAATTAAATAAACATGAATATACATAAACGATCACACATATATGTATGTATATATATATATATATATATGTATATATATGTGCATATATGTATGTACACATATGTATATTTATATATAAACTAACAAAAAAAAATAAAGAAAATGCCTGCCTCAAACCACTAACCTAGTTTTAAAACAGATCCTTTGTTCGATAAAATGCATGCCCATTGGCTGATAGGAAGGGGCGCGGTGGATACTAGAAAGCTGATTGGCTAACTAAATCCTGAATAGAAGAGGACCATATAAAAACGATAAACAACCACAGAATTCGCGCATAAGCCTGAGGAATCCTAGAGTGGATGAAACGCCGAATATTCAATGTAGCTTAATCGCCATATATATTTTATAAATTACTAACTAGCTCTACCTACGTATTGAGCACTTTTGAAGTAAATACTTAAAGTTAACGCATAAATCTATACTTTCGTATATTAATTTTATGTGAGTAAATGAAGTAGTTATATATATAGTGGAACGTACCTCTAGAGATAGGACTGCTTCAAACTTTCATTGACAATGTTTGCTCTTGTGCCACTTTACTTTATACCACTGGCAGGATTTGATGGAAATCACCTCAAAATAAGGTTGGAATGCCACCCATGGGATACTTGTTTCCTATGATGTCTTACAATGTTCGGTCAATTCCTTCATAAGCACTTATGTGTCATCAGAGCTTCGTCTACAATGATTGTTGAGGCGTCTCGAATGACATTTGCCAAGGCTGAGGTACCAGTAGTTTTGCAAACTGGCTGATCAATTCGATGAGCATCCAAGGGTACTTTAAAAGGGCTTTTAGGGGTGCGGGCACCTTGAATTAGAGTGGCAGCAATGCAATTGGATGCTATTGCAAGTACACTCTTTCCCATGAATCTAATTTTTGCAAGAACCAAATTGATTACAAAAGTCTTGCCCGTGTCACCTGGAGCATCAAGAAACATCATGCTTCGTTCATCTCACCTTATACTTCCAATATTGCCATGAATGAATTGTACATTTCTCTTTGATAACCTGTCAGTTTTTCTTGCATATACTCTGCTTGTAAGGAAATTTCTTCGATATTGTAATTTACTACAAGTTGATAATCTCTTGCAAGTCTTTCATCTCCTCCTTGCCTCGGTGCATAAGGAGTTTTGTTGTGTATGCCATCATTAAAATCTGCTTCTGAATTAAATTCTTGTCCGTGTCTGTAAACAGACCATATCTTTAAAAGTGTAGTATCTGTTCATATATTATATTCCTGCTGGTCTAAACTCGGTCAGTAAATAATAAATTCTCCTAGACTGAGGCACTTTAAATCATTGTCCCAATCCGGAGTATTCTCTTTTGGAAAGCTGGATTTTACTCACATTAAAAACCAACCTTGTGTCTGACTAACTTTGCTCTCCTAGGGATGCAAGTAAATGAGGACATTATTTCAAATTATGTTTCTCTATCCCCATACTACCCCCGGGCAGCGGCGTTTAAATTATAAAAAGAAAATGATTTCTTTTGGAATAGAAGTCGTGAATTTATCAATTTATAAAATCGTTTAAAGTTTGTTAATCACTTATTTGTAAAGAATGTTAAAAAAAAACACTCATGAAGTACATCGTCGTAGCAAATTTTCGTTTATGTAAAAAAAAATGTGATAAAATAGTTTATTTTTACTTTAAACATATGTTTACCTTCTCTTCTAATAAAAGAAAACCCACATTTTTTTAATAAAAGAAAATTACTTAATGCATCGTTTTAAAAAAGAAAGAACCAGATCACCTAAAAAATAACTAAAAAATAAAAAAACTTCCTTAAAAATTAAAATAATTGAAAATAATTTTTTTTTTTTTAAATTACCCCCGTTTTAAGCGCCAAATAATAAAATTAAAAATAGAAATAATAAATCAGCTTTAAAGAATATTTCTAAATTAAAACAAATTAATAACGTCGAGTTTAAACGAAAAATTCCGTTTTAAATAATTTGCTTAAAGGGAAATAACTCTAATAGTTTAATATGAGAGTTCCGGTTTTAAACGTATCTGTTTTATTAATAATTAAGAATAAATTAAATCAAATATAAATTGAATTAAAAATAAACTAAATAAATTTTAAATAATGTCTCTAAACAGTACAATTTAAACGATCCTATTACAAGAAATAATTAATAAGATCTAAGTAATTATTAAAATAGATTTCTTTAATGTAATATGTCAATGAGGTCACTCATTCAGTGCAGATTTCGTTTGTAAATACTATATATAGAAATAATGCATAAACTTGATGTAATCTATAATAACCGATTTATATATTATTTCTTGACTAGAACCTCCGGTGTGTTTGCGGTATTATGGCACAAGGCCACTCAAAATTAGGGAAGGACGTCTGTGGTCATCTTCATCACTTTATTTTTGGTTAGTTTGCGCTAATCCTAACTGGATTCCTTTGATAGAAATAGCCTATAACGGATTTATATATTTCTTGATTAGGAGAGGTGTACACAAAAATCTCCTTTTAAAGAAATAACTTAAAACGGATTTATATACTTCTTTGTCCATGGGGAGGTGTACACACAGCCACACTAACACACACGAACGCTACTACTTTATATATATAGATTGAAGGGTTAATATACCACAAGATATGCAAAGCAACTCAAAGCAGACTTCAAAATGTAACATGGTAAAAAAGAAAGCTTCCAGATTCCGCTGGGGATCGAACCCAGGACCTATCGCGTGTGAAGCGACTGTGATAACCACTACACTACAGAATCCAAGCCGAAGACAAAGCTGAATTAAGGAATCATATCCACTTCAGTTTTCATCGATTTTTCGAAGTTATTTGATTACAAATACCCAGAAGGAGGTAGTAGAGGTAAAGAAATTGACAGACACCGACATATGGATGGATAAATAGCTAAATAAACAGATAAATAGAGACAGAGGAAGACTAAGACAGAGACATAGGAAAAGAAAAATATAGAAAATAAAATGAAATAGCGTTTGCAATAGAGAATAAAAACAGATATATATCGATACAAAAGTTAGTAGGAGTCGCTGAAGAGAAAGATAGTTTTAAAAGTCGATTAATAGTGAGATAGATATATATATATATACAGGGGTGCATTTGAATTGCTGGCAAAAGGGCATTGAATATACTGGTGACTATGAAGAAAAAAAACTATAAAGTACACAAGGCCGCTTGTTTTAATGATACTACACCTATCTTCGTAGCCATTCAACTTTTTGAGTTTAAAGTGGGAGACATGGTCCTTAAATACATACACACAAATAGACACACGCACATATATATATATATATATATATATATATATATATATATATATATATATATAAATAGACATTTTTCATATATATGTGTATATATATGTTTAGATAGATAGATAGAGAGAGAGAGAGAGAGGGAGGGGGGAGAAAAATAAAAAAAGGAACAAATCAAGTTATGTGTTCATCAATGTTTCGTCTTTATTTCGAGACTCGCTCTGGATGAATGAAATTAAGAAAACAAAACACCAGTAAAAATATTTGAAAATATTTTTTTGATGTAATGAACTGTATGAAACTTTTCCATTTCAGGAACGGAAAAAATTGTTGAAAATTAAAAAAAAAAGCGGGGGGCATAGCGTTGTGAAAGGGAGTAAGAGTTTTTATAACATCATGTATATATATATATATATATATATATATATATATATATATTTATATAATATGGATATATATATATATATATATATATATATATATATATATATATATATATATATATATATATATATATATATGAACAAGTTTGACTTATGTCCAGGTAATCTACATCTAAAACTTTAAGTGTTTAGATCCAAAATTGGAGGAGGAGTTTGGTAGCGTCTGCAAATGTTAACTCTTTCAACTGTGACCTCTTGGCAGCCACATTTTCGACCAACAACTTGCTGCATATCTGAAAACACAGTTTATGTAAAATGTAAAATTTTTAAACACAAAATTTGATGAATAGTGTGCTAGAGACCGAAAAAAAAATCTTTTGAACTTTGACCCCTTGACAGCCAAGTTTCTGGCCAAAAACTAATTAAAAAGCCTGTATACATTTTATGTAAAATTCCAAATGTTTAGACTGAGAGGTTAATTTTTTTTTTAACGTTGACCCCAATTTGGACTCGATAACAAATATTGTAGTGGGCTAAAATCAAATTCAAAAGATTGATCTATGTCCAAGGAAACAATATATAAAATTTTAAGTGTTTAGACTCCAAATTGGCGAAAGAGTTTGGTAGAATTTTTAAAGGTCAAATCGTTGAACTTTGACACCTTCAGAGCCAAATTTCTGGCCGAAAACTGATTAAAATATTTTCCCAAATCTCAAAACCCATTATGCCAAATCTTGAGTCCGTAGACTGAAAATTGACGGATTAATTTGGGAGGGGAATGCGCAAACACTGACCGACAAACACAGACAATTTCACTTTAACATATATATATATATATATATATATATATATATATATATATATATATATATATATATATATATATATATAAAGCTGAATGTGTGTGTGTGTCTGGTCACGAATTGGCTCCTATATGGTTGACTATTTAAAAAAACTGATTACATATAATGATAGAAGATGTATCGAGACACAGGAATGGGTATGTTTTATCTGCCAGAACGGTGGTTCATTAAAATTGTGAGGTCTGCGTTCCACAAAGTATGGAAATAAAAAAATTATAAATTAAAAAAAAAATTGTTTACAAGTGGTTTTGATATAGATGTAAATAAAAATACTTTGATAAGTATATTTTATCTTAAATAGGGATGGTATAATAAAATTATGGGGTCTGCGTTCGCGCTTGGCTTCAATGGAATGGAAATTGACACAAACTTTAATAAAGACTTTCCATATCTATTTGCGTAAGTAAACTTTGATAATTATGTTTCACTTTGAAGAAATATGGTATAATAAAATTATGGGATATTCGTTCGCACCTGACCTCCATAGACTGGAAATATGTCACAAAGTTTAACAAGGTTTTTTAATATAGATCCACAGAATATTGTGATAAGTGTTTCAGTGTGAACAGGTATGGTATAATAAATTATAGGGTTTGTCTATTTTATTTTTACTTTCATCATATTTTACTTTGGTTTTGATATCCCCAAATTCGAAGCTCTCTCTCTCTTTACAACCCTTCCTTTTTATAATCTATCATACTTTCATAAACCAGAGTCCATTTTCCGTAGGCTGTTTTTGAACCCAGTCAACGACGGGTACTTTTGCTAGTATATATATATATATATATAAACATTTAAACAGACAAAGATACAATATATAGCCTTTTATACATAGAAGAAGGTGATTGGCTTTGCCCCGTCGAATAATACGCTTAAATATAATATTTTAATTTGTCCAGATTTCATATATATTATTATGGAGTCGTGATTTCAACAGTAAAAATAAATATTTGCGTGGCATCAGCTAGAACGAAACTAAAATCAAAAATGAAGACTTTCAAAACTGTACCAACATGACACGCTCACGATCTAATTAAAAATTAAAAATAAACTACAATGGATGTACACAATGTTTAATGTGATTTTTTTTTTCAATTTTTACCTATTTTTGACCCCAGAAAACCTACTTAAACCGGCTAAAGACCGCTGTGCGTATATTAGTTTCGATAGAGATAATGTTTGAAAATATGGAGAAAGGCAGACGGATAGACAGACAGAAAAACATATAGCGCCTTTTATATAAATATATATATATATATATATATATATATATATATATATATATATATATATATATATATATCGCTAAATTTCGAATCTCGCCAGTGGATAATTATATTTTAAAAATAATATATATATATATATATATATATATATATATATATATATATATATATATATATGTGTGTGTGTGTATATATCACATTCTTTTTTACAAAAATTTTTTATGAGTCTGTATATATATATATATATATATATATATATATATATATATATATATATACAAGAATTGGTACCCAACGGTTGCCTGGGTTGACATGAAGTTCTGTTTAAAACACACTGGTATACTAATTATTTTCATCATGGGCAACGTGGATACCCCCCACAACAAAAATAAAAGTACGGATGAAAACATGTAAATATAATCGCCCAAAAGAAGAAGTATGTGATACCCTCTCCACCAGACATTTCGACAGAAGGGCTACAAAGAGAAGAAAATATTCTCCGGATATTGAGCACTAGAAATACCCCCCCAAGAAAAGATAATAAAAATAAATTATTACAACTTTTAGAATTGATATGTAGTTTGCTTGAAGCATTGTGTGGGATAGGTATGTAGTAGAGATATAGAAGGCTATCACAATGCGAGGAATGGGATATAGTCGGTGTTGGTGAGAGAAGACGAAAATAAAGGCGATTTACAAATCAATTAGTACATACATATATGTCTATATATACATATATTTATTGTTGTATTAAGTACAAATGTCTTACTTGTTATGTCTGTAACAATATCCATAATATATTTCGAAAAATATTCCCTTTTAAAATAGAGGACGTGACAGATCGATTACAAAACATGCTAGATGATGGAGCGGAAAATGAATTGAATGACTGTGTGGAGCCTCTGAGCAAATGTAAGGAGGGCATTCATATGTATGGCGTGTTTCGGGAATTAACATATTTTTGTTCCTTTTTTTATAATTTGTTATATATATATATATATATATATATATATATATATATATATATATATATATATATATATTAGTTTATAACTTGTTGCTTTAGCGTAAGCTTTTTTATTTTGTATATTCTATGTCTATTTCGTTGTCTTTCTTTTTTTCTTCTGCTATGTATTATTCATTTATTTGTCTAATTTATTGACGTCCTTGCTTGTTCAGTAGAATGGCATGGTGTATCTAGGTCACACAAGTCGCTAGCAGGCTTGCACGGGTTAACTTTTGAAGGAGAGAAGTAGAGGGAGGATGTGAAAGAGGAGGGGGTGGTGTGTGCGGGGTGGGGTGCTCTTAGCCGACTGTTGGGGTGTTTAGGTTAGGGGGTGTGGTTGTCAGGAATAGGAAGATAGGTGGGAAGGGAGACACCCTATTCCTGACAACCACACTCCTAACCTAAACACCCCAACAGTCGGCTTAAATTATGAAAAATAAACGAATCTCTTAGTAAAAAAAAAAAAAAAACAGCGCCGATCTTCGGTGGTGCTTAAAACGAATATCACCGTTAAATTTGTTTTATGATATGAAGAAATTGTTAGGTGATTAGAAAGTGGGTGTCCATTTTACGTTACATTTATATAGGAAAGTGATCCCCCACTTTTTGAAAAAGTGATTTTTCATATCATGAAAACTATTTATCTGACCCAAATTTAAATGTGATATTTTTAACACTATCGAAAACCATTAAACGTTGGCATTTTCAAGTTTTTTCAGGAGTTGGAAAGAAACTTGACATTGACCATTGTTTTCTAGGGGTTAAACGACGCTGGGTCACGTTGTAACAATTGACCATTTTTAATTTATGATATTAAATAAATTATAAAGCAAATCTGTTTCGCAGGCAATTAAACACACTTGCTGTGGTATATAATTATTATAATAAATCCTGGGCAACATCGATTAAATTTTATAAACATAAAACAAAAAGAGCAGGAGGATGATGGATTTTGTTCACATGTGTCTCTGTGACTACCTCTGCCCTCGAGAGGATGCAAGTAAATGAGGACATTAGTTTTAATTATTTTTCTCTAACAAATAAAAAAGGTTACTTAAAAAAAGTAAGAATAAGTGAAA
>NC_136509.1:100118029-100140529 GCF_053919585.1 Euprymna scolopes
GATAGCGGTCGTAAGTAATTCGCAAATGTATATTTCAGTCGCCCACACCTTCAACCTTCTGGAGAATATCACTTTTACAATTGATTTTTTTACCAGTACTGTAACCACTGCGCCACAGGTTATATCGACCGAAACTTTGTGAAAATCACACTCAAGATGAGAACAGTCCGATGAATAATAATACATATAACCAATCCTCATCTTAAAAATTCAGAAACGTCATAAAAGTATTTATTTAGAAATTTGAATGAATTATGTTAAAAAGTTTATCACCTAAAACTTATAATTAGCCAGACTAATGAACCATACACGTGAAATATCTATCAATGGTTATTTGACAGACATACTCTCTCTCTCACCCTCCCACCACACGCAAACACACATATATATATAAAATGGTGTGGTGGGGGTCTATTATTCTATAGAATAAATAACCAAATTTTTTACTACTAACCTTAAGTCTGGCCGACTATGACATAAAACCACTCGTAATCGTTTTATTTTTCGCGGTGCCCGGAAAACACGTACCCGGAAAACTCGCATTCGGGAAATTTGTACCCGGAAAACTCGTTCAATTTTGCTAGGTAGGAAAACTGGTCCATTATTGAATAAAACAAATTTTATGGCCGTTTTTAAAGGAGATATTGTTTTTAAAGGAGACTACGCACCTCCATAATATTTTCAAAAATTATTTTTACTTGTTTACTTTTGTTTAAAAATAAATAAACTTAGTCACAGTGTCAAAACACGAAAAACGGAACCATATATTTATTTTAAAAAATACTTTAGTTTTAGCACTAAACAAAAAGAAAACACTTATGTATTATCAAAAAAGCAAATATTTTATTCAGTAGAATTTAGTTTCAACAATTCTTGTGTCATCACAAAACAAAAAATAATAATAAAAGTAAATAGGTACTTTTGTACTTTTGGTACCGCGCTGAAACAATGACGTTATTATTTCGAAAGCCATTCTTAACATGAGGAAGGGAGGGTGTTTTGTAACTATTCTGTGCTTCCACCTAACAATTTTATAACAAAAAAGATATTGTGAAACTTGAATTTAACCTGTAAAAACTATTAAAAAATAACGCGGTACCAAAAATACATAAGCACGGAAAACACTTCTTGTATTATTTGAAAATATAAGAATTTTTTTGTTTGTTTAAAAGTAACATGAGACGGCGGAAATTACCTGTGGCCGGGTATGTAATAATTTGCAAATTTACAAAAAAAAAAAAAAAAAAAAAAAAAAAAACACCCCCTCCCCCCACAAAAGTGGTTCCATTCTCCTCCCCCCACCCCACTAAGTAAATAGAAAGTGTGCATCTTTTTTTAATAGGAGGTAATGCTTGGGAAACTGTGCACTCGGCCTCCTCTCCCCTCCCCCCACAAAAGCGGTTCCATTCTCCTCCCCCCACCCCACTAAGTTAATATAAAGTGTGCATCTTTTTTTAATAGGAGATAATGCTTGGGAAACTGTGCACTCGGCCTCTTCCCCCCTTCCCCCAAAAAAGCGGTTCCATTCTCCTCCCCCCACCCCACTAAGTAAATAGAAAGTGTGCATCTTTTTTTAATAGGAGGTAATGCTTGGGAAACTGTGCACTCGGCCTCTTCCATCCCCCCCCCACAAAAGCGGTTCCATTCTCCTCCCCCCACCCCACTAAGTAAATATAAAGTGTGCATCTTTTTTTAATAGGAGGTAATGCTTGGGAAACTGTGCACTCGGCCTCTTCCCCCCTCCCCCCACAAAAGCGGTTCCATTCGCCTCCCTAATTTCTTATTATATCCCCGTTTGATTAATTCGTTTGTTATTAGATTAGTGTTAACACATCGTGTGTAATTACTGTCTATATGAACGATGTTTTTTCATAGGCGGCGAACTTCAAATTAAGATAAATCACATAAAAATAGTTTCATTATACAAATGCGTGATTTGTTCCAAAGATTAATTTTTAACATTTTATCAATTTTTAACATTTATAATTAAAATACAATTCGGGCATATGTTCCTTGCGACTAGCGCTTATATAGCGTAAGGTAGAGGCCCATTTTTTACAAACTGCACGCATTACATTAGGTTATATTTCGGCAACAACGCGTCGAATGTTGTTTTTCAAGTGGTCTCTTTTGTCTGGTTTATCAACGTACACAAATGATCTACATATCGCCAAAGAAAAGAATCTAATAGGGTTAAATCGCACGAATGATATGGATAGTTGAAAGGTTGATTTAATTAAATTATTCGTTCGTCAAATTTTCAAAGTGACTTTTAAAATACATTTGTGCAATTTTGAAACACTGCTCGGGTGTAAGTCTCTTTTTTTTACATGGAGGTCACCACTTATCAAGGCCCAGAAACCACTCGGGGATAAGGGTTAACGACAATGAATTGCCAGACAAAACTGAACCGGTATAAAGAAAATGGAGTTGCCAATTTAAAGCACGCCATCTTTATAACACTTTCTAGTATAAAGTATGGTTCGCTTTAGGGTAAAGATTGAAATTATTTTCATCTGAAATTAATCTTATATTCCAAAAGTCTTTTTATTTGTGTCTGTCGTTATTTTGAGATCTAATTTCCTTTTCAGCTTTTTTTTTCCAAATTAGAATAGAATATAAACTTTGAAGCATTTGTGGTATATAGATTTCTTTGAAAATATAGAGACCAACCGAGACGATAACTTTGTTTCCTCGTGAGATACACTCATAGAAAAAACGTAATATATATTTATATCGGTAAAAATCTAAAACGAAATATTTAAAAAATAAAAACGATTATAAAAAATAAAATTAATTAAATAAATAAATAATAAAAAATAACGGCGAAATGTACGACCGGCATGAATTTTCATTCTTCTTAAGTATTATTGCATCTCGTATTCTTGCTTGGGTGGGCTTGCTGTTTTCTTGTGTCTTGTCGATCTTTTCTTTGATATAGTTGATTCTCATCGCGATGTCTTGTGTAGTTAGTGCTGATTCAATTTCTCTGTTTAGGTGTCCTTTTCATAGCTATATTCAGTTTTCGTGAGTCTCGTCTTTTCTCATCCCAATAGATTGTCTGTGTTCCTGCTTCCCTGCGCAGTTTTTTTTTTTACCTCTTGCCTCTCTGGTCTCTGTCTTGTTTATTTTTAACCCGTCTAGCTGAATCTACTGTGAAAAATTTCCCCCACTCTTTATCTGTGCCTAAATCAAAACGTGGATTCCATGAACAAAGCTTCTTTCTTAGAACTGCACGCCTGTGGAACTCTGTTCCGTCTGCCTGCTTCCCACCGGACTACAACTTGGATGTCTTCAAGTCCAATGTTAACAAATTCCTAATGAACCGCCCCCTTAAGTAATCACTTCATCAAATCTCCACACTAACGTAATGTACTTGCAATAACCCTTATCCCTGAGTGGCTTCCGGGCCTTGATAAGTGGTGATCACTGTGTAAAAAAAGTCACTTTCTCTGTTTTGCGTTGTGTTGTTTTCTAATTCTAATGTTTCCTATTTTTTGTGACATTCACACAGTCTTATATACAAACCAGTCGTCTTCCTATGTCCTTCTCTCACTTATAGTCAATAAGCGTCGTCCTTTGGTTGTACTACATTGTGCATGATCATAAGCTTCTTGGTCTTCTGGACGAGATGGCCCAGTTCTTCTTTGGTGCAGCTTATTAAGGGTATAGAGTATTTTACTAGGGATACTGTCCAAGTATTTATTCCTTCTATTCTAAAAAATCTCAGTCGTCTGCGTGTTTTTGTGTTTGTATGTCCGCTAAAAGATTTGTCATCTACATCAAACCGCATGACCCGAGAGACTTAGAAAGAGCGGTCACTCGGACACATAATATCGAAAAATTAGCAAATTTTTCCGATGGTTAGTTGTTTTACACAAGTCCGGGAGGTGACTGGTTCTCAGTAGACAGAACAGTTTCCGATGGTTAGTTGTTCTACACAAGTCCTGGAGGTGACTGGTTCTCAGTAGACAGAACAGTTTCCGATGGTTAGTTGTTCTACACAAGTCCCGCAGGTGACTGGTTCTCAGTAGACAGAACAGTTTCCGATGGTTAGTTGTTCTACACAAGTCCTGGAGGTGACTGGTTCTCAGTAGACAGAACAGTTTCCGATGGTTCGTTGTTCTACACAAGTCCTGGAGGTGACTAGTTCTCAGTAGACAGAAAAGCTTCCGATGGTTAGTTGTTCTACACAAGTCCTGGAGGTGACTGGTTCTCAGTAGACAGAACAGTTTCCGATGGTTAGTTGTTCTATACAAGTCCTGGAGGTGACTGGTTCTCAGTAGACAGAACAGTTTCCGATGGTTAGTTGTTCTACACAAGTCCTGGAGGTGACTGGTTCTCAGTAGACAGAACAGTTTCCGGTGGTTAGTTGTTCTACACAAGTCCTGGAGGTGACTGGTTCTCAGTAGACAGAACAGTTTCCGATGGTTAGTTGTTCTACACAAGTCCTGGAGGTGACTGGTTCTCAGTAGACAGAACAGTTTCCGATGGTTAGTTGTTCTACACAATCCAGGAGGTGACTGGTTCTCAGTAGACAGAAAAGTTTCCGATGGTTAGTTGTTCTACACAAGTCCTGGAGGTGACTGGTGCTCAGTAGACAGAATAGTTTCCGATGGTTAGTTGTTCTACACAAGTCCTGGAGGTGACTGGTTCTCAGTAGACAGAACAGTTTCCGATGGTTAGTTGTTCTACACAAGTCCTGGAGGTGACTGGTTCTCAGTAGACAGAACAGTTTCCGATGGTTAGTTGTTCTACACAAGTCCTGGAAGTGACTGGTTCTCAGTAGACAGAACAGTTTTCGATGGTTAGTTGTTCTACACAAGTCCTGGAGTTGACTGGTTCTCAGTAGACAGAACAGTTTCCGATGGTTCGTTGTTCTACACAAGTCCTGGAGGTGACTGGTTCTCAGTAGACAGAACAGTTTCCGATGGTTAGTTGTTCTACACAAGTCCTGGAGGTGACTGGTTCTCAGTAGACAGAACAGTTTCCGATGGTTAGTTGTTCTACACAAGTCCTGGAGGTGACTGGTTCTCAGTAGACAGAACAGTTTCCGATGGTTAGTTGTTCTACACAAGTCCTGGAGGTGACTGGTTCTCAGTAGACAGAACAGTTTCCGATGGTTAGTTGTTCTACACAAGTCCTGGAGGTGACTGGTTCTCAGTAGACAGAACAGTTTCCGATGGTTAGTTGTTCTACACAAGTCCTGGAGGTGACTGGTTCTCAGTAGACAGAACCGTTTCCGATGGTTAGTTGTTCTACACAAGTCCTGGAGGTGACTGGTTCTCAGTAGACAGAACAGTTTCCGATGGTTAGTTGTTCTACACAAGTCCTGGAGGTGACTGGTTCTCAGTAGACAGAACAGTTTCCGGTGGTTAGTTGTTCTACACAAGTCCTGTAGGTTACTGGTTCTCAGTAGACAGCACATGCGAAGTTCTGATTTCTGATTAGTTCTATGTGAATTAATTCGATTCATTAGTTCCTAGCAACGTCGTTTAGAAAGTGAATCTCCCGACTGTGCGGGATCATACCCCATTATGAAATATTGCAACAATCCTAAATTATTCCATGTAAAAATGTATTTTTATTTGAAGGAGATTACGTAAACATCGACGCTATTTGTTAACTGCGCTTGCGCGAACGTTCGCTTCGTTATTTCATTTTAAAAAGCTAAATTTTCAACGCGTTGATATCCGTGACGTTTTGGTTCGATCGCTAGAGTGTCTGCTTACGAACTTCAGTTTAGCAAGTTCGCGCCCAGCACGCTGAATTCTTTTTTTCTTTTAATAACGTTTTCTTTCACCTATCTTTTAAAATTCTCAACTTTATTACGCGCGCCAATCACGTAGCATTCTTTTTTCTTTTAATAACACCATAAGATGACATCCAGGCCCGTTTCATTATTATTTTTTTTTATCCGTATTTTACAAACGAACAAAGCCGGGCGCTCCCTTCCCTTTTCCGCTAGTTTATTATATTTCTACTATTTATTTTAGTTTCTATGAGTTCGTAGACATTTTTGCTGACGACACTACCATCTATGGCAGCACATCAAACGCCGTAAACGATCAAGTTCTCTATGATTCTCTCTCTCCTCCGATCTTGAGCATGTGGTACAATGGGGAAAAAGTGTCTGGTTACTTTTAATGCATCTCAAACCAAGCTTCTATCTTTACATCATCAATATTCTGATCCCCATCTGACATCAATTGAAATAAATGGCTCCCGTTTTGGGGAGGCTCCATGTTTTGATAAGCTTCTGGGCTTGACCTTTACTCCTGATTTAAAATGGAACACGTACGTCAAATCCGTTGCCAAGGTTGCTGGAAAAATGGTGGAATCCTTCTATCGATCCAATAGATATCTACCTGCTGATGCAATTCTCTACCTATATAAGAGCAAGGTACGTCTAAGGATGGAGTATTGCTCTCACATCTTGGCAGGAACTGCTAGGAAGACTTTATCCTGCCTTTACAGAGTTCAGAATAGACTTCGTAGCCAAGTGGAAATGCTGTTTTTTCTTCCCTGCAACTTCTTGACCACAGAAGAGACGTTGCGAGCCTGTCTCTATTTTATCCTTATTTTTATGGCAAGTGATTGTCTGAGCTCCAATCTATAGTTCCCCCTCGCCAAATATTCACAAGAAACACTTGTCTGGCTGTAAACACTATCAACAATTGCACCCACTCTTTATCTGTGCCCAAACCTAAACGTAAATTACATGAACAAAACTTCTTTCTGAAAACTGCATACCTGTGGAACTCTGTACCGTTTACCTGCTTTCCAGCTGACTACAATATGACTGTCTTCAAGTCTAACGTAAACAAGTTCTTGATGAGCCGTTCCCCTTAAGTAATCCAATTTACCAAACTTACACTTCTAATGATTACTATATTTTCCTTTTGACAACTATACACTCTTTAACCCTGATGCTCGAGTGGCATCTGGGACTTGATAAATGGTGATTCCCTTGTAAAAAAAAAGTTTTCTTGTTTTTCTTCGATATTTTAGTCCAATTTTATCTTTTATTTCTGTTGATTTGATCGGGCCTGAAATGACCAAAATAAACAGTTGAATATTTCCACGAGAAATTGCTTTCTATTCTTGAAAATTATTTGGACTTTACTTTGACAATCAGTCTCTGATGACCGAATTAGTTATGTTCAGTCCTAAGATGATTCCCACGTGGATTGCACATTAAAATCTTGTCAGGAATCTCTTTTCTCCAGTGAATTCGACATGATTCAAACAGTATGATGTTGATATAATTTCACTTATAATGGCTCAACATTCCCTATATTTCGGTGTATAAGCCGACCGTCATATAAGACGAAGGTACAAAATTGGAGCAAATTTTAATAAAGTTATCATATATCGGTTGTATAAGACGACTGCTAAATCACGAAACCATGTTTGTTTAGCCTAGGCTTGAGATTGCAACAACTAGTATCTTATGAAATATTGGTTTTTAAAGATGATTTTTTAAAAACTTTGAGGGTCGTCTTATACGCCCAAATATACGGTAGTTATTGAGCACTTTTAAAAAATATAGGTTTTGTAGTTTAATACATTTGGACTTATTAAATGAACACACACGCACGCACACACACACACACACACACACACACACATATATATATATATATATATGTGTGTGTGTGTGTGTGTGTGTGTGTGTGTGTGTGTGTGTGTGTGTGTGTGAATGTGTGTGAGGACACTTCTCAATCTATATACTCAATTATATTGAAAACATTGCCAGGGCCGCTGCGAAAAAGGTAGGCTCTCTCTACCGTGCTAGAAAACTGCTGACACCTGAAAGTATCCTGTACCTCTATAAGGCGACCATTCGCCCATGTATGGAGTATTGCTGTCACATTTGGGCTGGTGCATCTGCTACTCGTCTCTCGCTCCTAGACAAGGTTAAAAAAAGAGTCGCCAATCTGATAGGCCCCGGACTGGCATCTAAGCTTCAGCCTCTGTCCCATCGACGAAACGTTGCATCCCTCTGCCTTTTCTACAAGTATTTTAATGGTGAATGCTCTAACTAACTGCAGACACTTGTGCCCCCACGACATAGACACCCTTGACAAACCCGAAAGGCAGTTAAATCCCACCCCCACACAGTAGAGATCCCTAGATGTAAAAGATCTTTCTACTCCAGTAGTTTCTTCCCCAGAACCGCTAGACTCTGGAATTCCATTCCAGGTTCCTGCTTCCCTAGCTGTACTGACATGCAGAAGTTCAAGTGCAACGTGAACAGACATCTTGCTGCCCAAATCCCAACATAGTGGCCCAGTAGTTGCTGCCCCTGATAGTAGCCACCTACACCAAAGTGGCAATATGCCTTGTTTGGGGTAAAAAAAAAAAAAAAAAAAAAAATATATATATATATATATATATATATATATATATATTCAACGAATTTTTGATTTACAGACTTGAAATTTTGTATATACGGTATTCAGACGTGTGGAAAACTTCGTAATCGTTCTCATCCGAAAAATGGGCTGCTAAAGGGTAAAATTGAAAAAATTGAGTGATCGGTTTTTATCTATTTTCAACTATTTCACGCATACGCGGCCGTGAAACATGACAGCTTCTTTATATTAAAAATATATAGGTTTGAAAACACTTTGTAAATATCGAGAGTTGTTCTAATGGTTGTCGTAGTTGATTAAATGTCTTTAGGTTTTGGTTTAAATCTCAGCTAGAAGATTTGTTTTTTTTACTTACAAGAAGTGAACTGTTTAGGAAACAAAAAACATGTTCCAGTTTTTGGATGTATTAAAATATAATATTTACGCGTATTTTACGACCGAACAACGCCGGGTAGCCTGCTAGTATATATATATATATATATATATATATATATATAGTAAGTTATAAAATATATATGGCGATTAAGCTACACTGGATTCTTCAGGCTTATGCGTGAATTCTGTGGTTGTTTGTCGTTTTTATATGCGTATCTTCTATTGAGATTTTAGTTACTAGAAAGCTGATTTGCTAACTAAAATCTCAATAGAAGATACGCATATAAAAACGACAAACAACCACAAATTCGCGCATAAGCCTGAAGAATCCTAGAGTGGATGAAACGCGAAATATTCAGTGTAGCTTAATCGCCATATATATTTTATAACTTACTACCTAGCTCTACCTACGTATTGAGCACTTTTGAAGCAAATACTTAAAGTTTACGCATAAATCTATACTTTCGTATATTAATTTTATGTGAGCAAATTAATTAGTTTTATATATATATATATATTTATATATATATATATATATATATATATATATATATATGAGTGAGAATGTGTGTGTGCGTTAAAACACTTCTCAACCTATATACTTACCGAATTTTTGATCTATGAAATGAAATTGTGTGTATAGGTATTCAGACATGCGAAAAACTTTTTAATTGGTTTTCATCCGAAAAAAAGGCTGACCAGGAATCAGAATCGTTTAATTGGTATGTGGGAGTTATCGGATTTGTATCTGTTTGCTAACTGTTTTACGACTGTTCATTCGCGAATCGTTCACATTATGTTAAAAATAAGTACGTTTGAAAACATCTTTTAAGGAACGAGTCAAACTGGCCTAAAGGTTAGCGTAAATGAATTACTATCTAGGTTTCGGTATAGATCTCAGGTCGAGTATACTTTTAGTTACAGGAAGCGAACTGTTTAGAAAAACATAATACTCGCATGACTATGGCTCGGTTTCCTTTTTTTTTTACATTTTTAAGGAATTTGCCGTTACGTTTAATACCGGGAAACGCCGGGTACATCTAGTATATATACAACTCAATAACAATATGCAGGGGTTAGACAAGTATCCTATACGTCTATAAGGCCACCATTCGCCCATGTATGGAGTACTGTTGTCACATCTGGGCTGGTGCATCTGCTGCTTGTCTCTCGCTCCTAGACAGGGTTCAAAAGAGAGTCGCCAACCTGATAGGTCCTGAACTGTTATCGAGGCTTCAACCTCTGTCCCATCGACGAGATGTTGCATCCCTCTGCCTGTTCTACAAATACTTTAATGGTGAATGCTCTGACGAACTGCAAACACTTGTACCTCCCTGACGTAACTACCCCCGACAAACCCGACAAGCTACTAAGTCCCATCCCTTTACAGTAGAGATACCTAGGTGCAAGAAACCCTTTTACTCCAATAGTTTCTTCCCCAGAACTGCGGGTCTTTGGAACTCCTTTCCGGGATTCTGCTTTCCCAACTACACTGATATGCAGAAGTTCAAGTGTAATGTTAACAAACATCTTTCTACTCATCTACCTTCATAATGACCCTGCTAATTAAGTCCCTAATAGTAGCCCCCTGCTTCAAAGTGGCACTGTGCCTTGTTTGGGGTGAAAATTTAATTAAAAAAAATAATAATAATAATAAAAACACTTTATGAATTTTACATCAATTAATAGATGCTTCAAAACTATAAACATTTAAAAATTATCAAAATTAAGGGTTTATGCTTTTATGATACGCATTTTTTTCTGGCCCAGTTCTAGCAATGTTTACAGGGCGCTTAAGAGGAAAAAATGTGCAACGCTTTTTCTTCCCTCCCCCCATTGACATATTTATCATATCTAGTATATATTTTGTTTTCTTTTTATTCAGTTGCCTGTTTATTAGTGTGGGGACATTTAATCGGAATCGGAAAAATCGAAGCTTTTGGGGGTATCGGAATCGGAAATTTTTGAGCCTATTTTCCGATGCCAAAACCGATTAAATTAAATTATCTTTTTCATTTAATTTTGGTTTAAGAAACATATTCCACTGCTTGAAGTAATAATAAATGATAAATATTTATTGATTAAAACTTCCAGTAAAACTAAAATCTCTTGATTACCACCTCACAAATGCGTGTTTCTACGTTTGAGAAAATATATGCACATTTAAGAAGTTTTTTTACAGTAATCGGGACAAAAAATAACACTTTTATAGTTAAATATTTAGAGATTTACAAAGAATCAGAATCGGAATCGGCAATTGTATCGGGATCGGGAAAATATTGGGATCGTCCCATCACTAGTATTTATACATAGGAATTAAGAACTTTCCTCTTTAGAAAGGAGATTAGCATCAATGAAATCGACTCCATTTAATTTTGTAACAACGTCTTAACTTCGAAGTGAATAATAGTAATCCTTGACTGCTTTAGTCCTGTTGAAAAATCGGAACAAAATGCGAACTTTAAGAGTTTTTGCCGGTTCATACAATTTTGTGTAATTTCTCGTATGCTGGAAAATATATGGAAATACGGAGGCGTAAAGATAGGAGAAAGATCTTATATACTAAGTGTATTTTTAAGTTGAATTTAAAACTCACTATTATGTTCAGTAACTGCTTTAAGATAAATTATTATTGAGAAACGGATTATATATGCAGACACGTTAAAGGAAATCATTATGAAAATGTCCCTGCTTTTTATATTTAATATAGTTAATATGAAAATAAATAGTCGCCATATAGCTAGCACGTAATGAATTGAGTAACAGCAAGAGGAGTCAGTTTAAGGGCGTTATCCCCTCCGACTAACACTAACTCGTGAGTGGACTAAATATAAAAATGTTAAAAAACGTTAGGAAATTAATTATTTCCTTTTCAGAATACAACGTAATTGATAAAAAGTTGTTCATTAGATAAATTATTATTGAAACAGGGGAAATTTGTATTATTTGATCGGAATTTATTAATTTTATTTATTGAGGATAATTATCGTCATCTTTCTTAGTTATTTGTTGTTTCACAACGTTTCGGCCAACTATTCTTCTGGCCTTCGTCAGGTGGTAACCACGACGGGTTAGGAACTCTGAATCTTTTGACTGGTGAGACGACAACAACTATGGATGGCAGTAATTGCTGAGAATAGAGTTAGGATATTTTGAGTTCCTATCCCGTCACGACTACCACCTGATGAAGGTCAGAGGAATAGTTGCCTGAAACGTTGTGAAACAACAACAATAAAGATTAGGATAATAGTTCGCAATAAATAAAATTAATAAATAATACTCATCTCAATAATGAATTCCAATTAAATAATATATATACCATTCGGTACAGACCCGACAATGGAAGATAATAAATAAACATGGATTTATAAAAGCAAAAAATCCAACCTTGATCGCCCTTCGGGCCCCGTGGCGCAGTGGATAGAGACGTTGAATCTCTACGGTTAGAGGTGAGAATTGTCTGAAGATAGCGGTTTAAATCCTACCCAAAGCCGGTCAGAGGCTTACTTGGCCAAAAACGTGGTGAGACGACAACAACTATGGATGGCAGTAATTGCTGAGGATGTAAATAGGAGATTAGGAGTTATTATCCTGTCGCGGTTACCACCTGACGAAGGCGAGAAGAATAGTTGTCTGAAACGTCGTGAAACAACAACTAAAAAAACATGAGGATAATAGTCCGAAATAAATAAAACTAATAGGGGAAAATTTCTACATATTTTAAAAACTTTCGTTCAATCCACTGAAGTATAAAGGGTTAGTATAACAGGCGAATATTTATTGATGCAACCTGGCTGAAGAGTTGATAAGCAAGATATTTATTCACATCACATTTTAATTTTATCACATGTCTAAAGAAAAGAATCTACTAAGGTGGAAAATCTCCCTACATTTAAGATCGTCTGTAATGAAGAGGTGTGATTTTGCTGCTAGTTGAGTGGGTCGAAGGTATTTAAATTGGGCACGCATTAAGTTCATTAGCGCATCTTCCATTGTAGTAGTTGTAAAACAACCATAGGGGAGAGATGCGACAGGGGTCGAGGATTGACAGGCAATGCAAGACCTTTTGCATTAAAACTTCTCTTTTTGCACTCTGTAAATCTTTTGCAAGAAGATTAAAAATTTTAGGTATTTTTTATTTTCATACGAAGTTTAATGAGTGACTTCGGTAAGACAGGCAAACAGTCAGATATACAAATAGATATAGATTTTTTAATGTAAAATTATACCCAATCAAACAATTGGATTAGCGTGTTGTAGAACACGTTCGTCCTAGAAAGTGTAAAATTGTACATGTGAGATACCAACCTGAGTTTCCGGTCGTTATGTGACTACATCCATTGTTAAGAAGAAGTGGATATATTCCACTTCGTTGTAGTTCGTTTGTTTTGTGTTAGTGAATACGCTTGCATGTAGCATGGAGGCTCAGGTGGCCGGGTACTCGCCTCAAATACAAATGACTGGATTTTTGAATCCTGAATTCGGATATGTTCAAATAAGCGCAAAGGAGTGCGAAACTCGAGTCTATGACTTCTGTTCTGGAGCGTTGTTTAATTTGAAAAAATAATTACTGATAGATAAAAAATGAAATCGATGTTACCAAAATGAATTCTTTAGAGTTAAAAATTAAAGAGAATGGAGATAAGACTTGCCTAGCTTTACAATATTATCAAAGATGTTTTCCGGAAGAAACATACAATTCTGAGTCATCTATTAACTTTTTTCATCTTGCAGCTTATATTGTCACGCAGTTTTTCTACCTAAACAAAGAATTTCTAATGTTTCTGAAGAGTATATGCACGAAAAGAGACATCAGTGACATAATAATAACAGTTAGTTTCAGCATAACGAAACATGAATTCTTTAAAATTAAAAATTAAAGGGAATAGAAATACTTTCATTATTCGCTGCAACCTATTTTCTCTTTCACATTTTTATCGGAAGAAATGTTAGGGAAGAAGTTCCAAATTGTTTCCCAACAAATTATGTAAAGGGATCGCATGAGAGGACGCAAGTGTTCATCATAGAAAGAGAAAAAAATTTACGTAATTTTTTGTTATTTGGATTATTACCTTCAGTACTATTTGCACAACGTTTCGGTGGATGCCTTTTTCGACCTTCTTTTTTTCTCGAACTCGGAAAATTTTCTGCCAAACTGCATGGATTTTGGAATGGCGCTCTTTATTTCACCACTAGCAAGGGTACCTGGTGCTGGCCGGGTGTGGAGAGGTGGTGCAGTAAGGAACCCCAAGAAGAAAGGCATTCAAAAAGTGGTAGTAGCGGTGCGCCCATCGCGCAACAGGAAGTCACGAGCATTGGAATTAAAGGTAGTCAATCAAAAGAAGATGATGACTTGCCCAGTTTAGAGTGAATAAATAAATGATTTTGGCTTATCTTACAATATTTGTCGTCCGAGAGACCGTGCTTCAAAATGATATCGATTTTTTCACGTTCCGACCTGTCTGTCGGAAAATTTTGAGAGATATACAAACATACACATACACACACACTTTGCCTTTTATATGATAGACTAGCCTGGGTGCCCGGCGTTGCCCGGTTGCGTGGAGGTGTGTGTTGAGCAAAAAAAAACAAAAAACGTGGTAGTAGGCATGCTCGAACCCGTACCGCGAAGGAGGAAAAGAACGTGAAAAAAGAAGATAGTGAATTCAATGAGTTGGTAATTAAAATTTGTGGAGAATAATGGCACAAGGACGAAATAAAAAAATAATAAAAAAAGATATAGAGAGAGATGGGATCGAACTCGAAAATGTAGGGTAAGTAGTCTTCCTCGCTAACCATTAAGCCCAAAGGGATAGTTAAGGTTCGCTAACAGCATCTTTATAGGCAACACAAATAGCACACACACCTAAATATATAAGTATATATATGTATGTGTATATGTGAACACACACACACACACACACACACACACACACACACACACATATTTTGGGGTTATTTGCTTCCTTAGGAAGGCGGCTGTGATCCGAGGTCGTTACTAATGTGTATGTGTGGGAAGGGGAGGACTAGCTCTTCTGAAATAAGGGTAAGGGTGCTTTCATTCTATTTTGATATTTATATTTTGGATTCTTGGATTTTAGTATTGTGATTTTTAGTTTTAGTCTTTTCGGGTATTCCTTATATTGTGTTTGTTTAGAAAGAGGGGTGTATTTAAAATAGGGGATTTTTTAATGTTTCTATTTATTTGTCTCCCCATGCGGGTATGGCCAGACCCAGGATCGGTTCCTAGTGTGGGGAAGATTTTGTTCCCCAGAGGGGGGCATTGGAGGGGGTATAGGTATGGAAGGGGTATGATAGAAGGGATGATAGTTGTTTCAGTCATGAGGGGGTTCTCCTCCACTGACTGAGGAGGGAGCGAGGTGTTGGAACAGCTAGACTGAATCAACTACAAATGACACTGCGGAAAAGAGGATACCCACTACCACTAATACAGAAAGGTATTAAACTGACTGAAAAAATTCAAATAGACCAACTAAGAACCCTAAAAGAACACAACAAAGAACAAATTTTAGCATATGTCTCTACACACAACACAAACAACCCAGAACTATTCACACAGATAACAAAAAAAACCTTATCCTCCTCAATCAGAACGACAAACTAAACAACATACTTAAAACAGCAAAAATAATAAAAAGCAAACGCCAACCCAAAAACTTAAAACACATCCTAACTTCCTACAAAACTCTCAATGAAAAACCAGGACACGGAATGATAAAATAATGTTAAAAAATACACATTGTTGGTGACTACTCCCTTATTTAAATATATATATATATATATATATATATATATATATATATATATATATATTACAGTTTTATCTGTGTTAGCTTCATATGTTTCCGATGTTAGACCATGTTTTCGATCCGACAGCTTCGTAAGATCTTGCAGCCTGACAAAGCTGTCGGATCGTAAACATAGTCCAACATCCGAAACATATGTAACCAAACAGATAAAACGGTAATAAAAAAAATAAAACACATATTTGCTCTGCAATAGTATTGACCACTCTCTTCAAGGTTTTACTAATTACCAGTTTTACCATATATATATATATATATATATATATATATATATATATATATATATATATATAAAACTTTGGAGTATAAAACAATGCTCCCATAACTCTAAAAAACCAACGTCAAGTTTAAATGCTCTATAACAACATTGAAATTAATAGTTACGTTTCTTTATATGTATATATGTTTATATGTATATATGCATATATGTATGTATATTTGCATATATGTGTGAATGCATTATATATGTATGCATATATGTATGTATGTACATAAGTATGTATTATATATGCATGCATATATGTATGTATATATGCATATATATATATATATATATATATGTAGGTATATATGTACGTTTTATCGTCGAGTCGTACGTTCAGTTATTTGAAAAATTATGTGTGAATTTGTCATCATCATCATAATAAAAATGTATTGCATATGTGTGAGTCTAAAACAAACTTATTAAAAAAAAATTCAAGCGTCTGTAATTTCATATCAATTGAACTGTTGTTTTACGTATGACTTTTGGAATGTTCCTTCAGGTGTATTTTACATGTGTTTGTGTGTGTACGTATGTATAGGCATATGTATGTGTGTGCGTATATGTGTGCCTCCACAGGATTATGGTTGCATTTGTGTGCACATGCATACATATGTTGGCGTACATCTGTATGTACGCATGTGTTTATTGTCATGTGTATGTGGGGTGGAGAGGACTCCCGTAGGTTGCGATGAAGGCGACCCCTCTAGGAGAAGCAAATCTTAGATTAAAAAAAAAAAAATGTAACAGAAAGCGGGAGACCAGTACCCGCATTAAGCTGGTCTGCAGTTTGACTTGTTGCTGGCTATCTTGCTCTTGCTTGTTGCTAGATGTCAAAATTTTGAACTGAGAGAGAGATTTAGCTGTTGTACAAAGCTAAAACTCTGTTAACATCATCTGTGTATAGATACTCCCTCAGCCATGGAAATGTTGTGACGCGTGTAGCCTGAAATGCTGGAAGCATGTAGTAATTGAGCTGCCATCATTATATGTATATATGTATGTATAGGTGTATGTATGTTCATGTACAGGTGTATGTATATGTGTGTATATCTATTTGTATATGTATATGTGTATATGTATGTATATATGTATGTGTGTGTATGTAATTATGTATATATATTTTTTGTATGTATGTATATGCATGTGTGTATGCATATATATGCATGTGTGTATATCTGTGTGTGTATCTGTATATATGCATGTGTGTATGTATATGTATGCATGCATATGTGTATGTATGTATGTGCATGTTTGTGTATGTGTACATATTTATGTATGTGTATGTATATGTAGGTAAGTGTATGTATATATATGTGCATATGTGCACATGCGTGTATATGTATGTATATGTGTGTATGTATTTGTATTTGTGTGTGTATTTATATTTATGTGCATGTGTATGTGTGCGTGTGTATGTATATGTATGTATGCGTGTTATGCATTCTGTATGTATATGTGTGTGTGTATGTTTACAGATACGTATGTGTGTATGTGTATATATGTATATTTGCATTTATATATATATGTATGTATGCCATTGACTTGTCTTGTGTATGTTGGTGTATGTGTACTATGTATTGTGTATATATGTATGCATATATGTGTGTTATATGTATGTGTGTATGTATGTGTATGTATTTTTGTATGTATATATGTGTATGTATACTAGTAACCGTCTTCAGTGCCATGTCTGTTTCAGCGTGTGAATTTTCTAGGCAGGACTAAAGTCATTCTCGGCTCATGGACTTTCAATGTCTGAGGGAGTTGCACTCGTCTGATAAGACGTTGCAATCATCATATATGTATGTGTGTATGTATATGTGTGTTTATATGTATGCGTGTGAGTATATATATATATATATATATATATATATATATATATATATATGTATATATGTGTGCATGTAAAGGCTTCCTTCAGTCCTGACAGACTATGGATACCCACGGTAAGGGTGCCTGCGCGTGAAATTTTTGTGGCAAGAGTTGCGCATTCTCCAACCACACCTTTCCTGTGTCAACATTGTTGAATACCAGTGGCAACTGGAGGTTCAGGACGACTGGAAACAATGCCGAGATAAGCGGAAAGCACATACAGCGCCTAGAATTCCCAAATGGTCACCCATCTGGTATTAGCCAGGCTCAACGTTGCTTAACTGAGTGATCTGACGGGAACCGGTGTGTTAACGTGATTATGCCGTATATGATGTGTGCATGTACGTATATATATATATACATATATATATATATATATATATATGTATATGTGTGTGTGTGTGTGTGTGTGTGTGTGTAAACGAATGCACCTGTCTTTATTATTATCATGTCTTCAACAGTGTCCTTTTCACTTTATATTCCACCATCATGCTGTCTACGATAATATATCCAACATGGCGTCGGCCACGTGTTTTAAAAATGTGATCTAACACGTGCGTCGCTATGGCAACGTATCAAATAGAAGATTATATATTAAAAATTTCAAGTAGAATTACCTCATTTAAACGACGACTTCAAAAATACTGTTTTTCTACAAGAACGTCGTCTTTTAAACTTTTTTTAAAGAAATGAACTTAAAAATAAATTACACAACAAAAGATTAATACATCTAAGATTTTAAATCTGTTTGTTGATTATATAATATGTCTTTTGTGGAGGCTAATGTTTATATATGTTATATATTACACTAGCGTTGTTGTCCGATGTTGCCCGGGTATAGGGACACTAAAATACAAGATTTGAACAATGTATAATCATTCTTCATCTCTTCTTCCCTCATTCTCTCTCTCTCTCTCTTTCTCTCTCTCTCTCTGTATGTGTATACACACACACACACACACACACATACATATATATATATATATATATATATATATATATATGTAAGTATAAAACAATGCTCCCTAACCCTAAAATCATTAGAAAGTACCAACAAGAATGTAATACCTATAGCAATATTAAAACTAATAGTTACGTTGGTTACTTAAACACTACCTTATTGCACCTCCTCACCCATTAGACTTCAGTGCCATTTTTCAACACCTAAAAAAACAACATAACTCCAACATCTTTGTCTGTAAGACAAAAACAATCCACTATGCAAAAAATTTCAAATTTCTGAAATGCGTGTACCCATCTACGTAAAGGCCTCAAACCTGCAATAAACCACGTCGCATTCCAAACAACCCAACACATATCTACTCCTCTTCTATGCGAAACAAGTGCTGACCTCAAATACACCTCTGCTCCAAGCAAGCTGTGAATACTGGCCATTGTTATTACTATTGATATTTATTGCTCGCCAATCTTTTACAAGACATCATTCAACTCCTAAGAGAAGAAGCCCTCGATTTATGGTGAAAACGTCCATACTACACATAAGACATATATCAACATTTTTGATTTGCAGAAAAAAATTTAAAAAAATAGAAAAAATAGAAAAAGTATAATCAAACAGAAGCTCTTCTTTAATTTTTAACAATGCTTATTTAAAATGAAAAAATGCTGCCTAACTAATATATATATATATATATATATTAGTTAGTGTTATCGAAATTGGGAATCGGAAAAATCGGAACTTTCAGGGTATCGGGATCGGTATCGGAATCAGAAAAAAGTACTCTTATTTCCGATTCCCAAAACCGATTTCTTAAAAAAAAACATGTTAAACTTAATTTTACATTGTTTGCATTTAAGGTAAAACTTCATCGTTTTTAAGAACCTAGTGATATTAAAATATATATTCAAAATAATAACATAAAAAACGATGTAAATTTATTTTACCCCGGCTAAAAAATAAAATAAAATGGCTTTTGCCCGATCATTGACGAACCTGATAAAAACCTTTAATGAATTATTCGACTTTGAGGTTTTTCACACTTCTACGCTAGACACATTTGGGTTCCAGCATTTCTTTCATTTCGGCATCTCCTGTCTGTTAGTAGTGTATACTTGTCATAAAAGCAACTTTTTAATATGCTGATAAATGCCATAAACTAAATCGAGTAATAAACGATTCCTGAGTATCAGTTGAGTTTATATTATTTATATTTCTACTGATAAGACAGGCGTAAATACACCGCTGGAGATTGAAAATGTGTCTGCCAACAAAAATGTAAGTGGTTATTTTTAAAAAAATATAATAGAAAATATATTTTACTAAAATGTTTTCTTTTGTTTCGTTTCTAAATTTAACCTTATATTTTCATGGAAATATGAAAGTTAGTGGATTATTTTACTATATAAAAATTATTATTGTTGTAGTAGTATTTTGAGGTATATGGAAGTATAAATTTTTTTATTGATATAGTAGTATATGGAGGTATATGGAAGTCTTCAACAAAACCCTCTAAGCAAAAGTTAGATTACGTATGAACACCCTGAACAATTTGTCGAGGACGAAAAACATGAATTCTTTTAGAATTTAGAGTTTCGCATAAATTTAACATAAAGATGAACTTCTGAGCTATTCCAGTGTTTTAGGGCAGTTTTCTGGGCATTCTTTTGGGGGGGGGTAATATAAACTTTTTAAAATGATTGAATATTTTATTATCATTCAAGCCAGGTTTGGAGTTAGTTGTAAAAAATCAAATTCATAGAAGAACAGTCCTAAAATGTGTTTTCAATCAATATTTATTCAATAATGGACCAGTTTTCCTACCTAGCAAAAATGGATGAGTTTTCCATGAACTAATTTTCCGTTGACGATTTTTCCTAAATTCCTTATTACTTTTGTGCCATTCATTTTAGTTATCTTCTCAGTGAGACTGATTTAGACATAAGGTTGGTTTATAATGTACAGACGCCAGCTCTCTAAGAAGGGTCATTCTAAATTTGGATAAAAATGAAAATTGCCTCAATCTAGAAAGATTTCTTTTTCATTGACCGGGGACAGAAAAAATAGAGTGTAGTATCAGAACAGGTACTATACTTTGAATTAATCATTTGTTAAAAAATATAGCATAGAACAACGTCATCAAAAGTGTGAGAAAGTGGAGATCGTTGGTTATCCTCTATCTTACACTATCTATATTTCTTAGCCAGAATCATTTCACTCACCACAATATCACATTTACTTCTATTCAAAATAGTGTCCATATTGCCTTGACGTAAATACTCCCGACAAACTCAACAAGCAGCTAAATCCCACCCCTTTACAGTAGAGATCCCTAGATATAAGAGAGCCTTCTACTCCAGTAGTTTCTTCCCCAGAACCGCTAAACTTTGGAATTCCCTTCCGGGTCCCTGCGTCCCCAACTGTACTGACATGCAGAAGTTCAAGTGTAACGTGAACCAACATCTTGCTGCTCAACTCCCTAAATAGTATCCCAGTAGCTTATGTCCCTGATAGTAACCGCCTACATCAAAAAAGCACTGTGCCTTGTTTGGGGTGAAAATGTAATTAAAACATATATATGTATATATAATATTTTTCACTAAATATTAATACTTTTGTAATTAAATAATATTTTCCATAATATGGCTAAAAAATGTCAATAAATTGCCTGCCAATAATAAATTTATTCAGTGTTAGAAATTCAATCAATAAAACTTCATACAAAAATATCTGTCTGCTTCTCTCCTTTCCACAAAAATCTATTGGGTTTAAGAAAGAATTTAACGGTTATAAGTCAAATTTTCTGTATCTCTAATGACATTGTTGTAAATGCAAATGTTTGTGTCACATGAAAAGAATTTAAGATTTATTTATATTTATTCCTCAATGTGTATTTTGAGATACAAATAAAAAAGGAACATGTCCGTTATTTAATAATTTTGTTTCACATTTGTTGCCAGTACTTTTTCCGTTTTTTTTTTTTTTTGCGTGCATTAAAAAAACTGTTATAGATGAGACTTGTTGCAGACCATCAAACAGTCATTATGGCCTTCTTTTGGTGCAACTCTGGCTTAGGGGAATATTGTGGAGCTTCGCCGGCGTCTAACCACTTAGCTGAGTGTTGCCAGTTGTCGTAAAGAACCCACTTTTTATTGCAATTCACAACCCCATCGAGAAACGGATCGTTCCTTTTTGCGTAAAGGAAGGAAGAATTACACATCATAACGGCGTTTCTTTTGGTTGTCGTTTAATTCGTGAGGAATCAATTCATAAAGATTTTTTTTATCTTTCCAATCTCTCTCAAGCTCTTGGAAATCCTCCTATACGTTACGTCTAATTCAGAAGCATGTTATAAAACAGTTGTGTGCGGATTAGCTTTAGGTTCTTCATTTATCGTTGTTAACATCTGATGGCCGACCACTACACTCAACGTTTTCAAGACTATCATCACCGTCAAGAAATTTCTAAAACGACTATTGTACAATACTGGCTCGTGGGACAAACGCTTCGTTGATATCGCGAGCTGTTTCAGGTATTATAACGAAAACATACTTTAAAAAACATCAAAATTAAAAATTCTACATGAACCTTATTGTCAACCTAATATATATATATATATATATATATATATATATATATATATATATATATATATATATATATATATATATACATATATATATATATATATATATATACATATATATATATATATATATATATATATATATATATATATTATACGTCATAATCACGTTGACACACCGATTCTCGTCAGATCACCGAAGTTAAGCAACGTTGAGCCTGGCTAATACCAGATGGGTG
>NC_136509.1:100145529-100210529 GCF_053919585.1 Euprymna scolopes
AAAATTTGCAAATAGATTTGTGTTATCGCAACAGCCGCCCACCATTGATTTCTCGCTGGCAGCGGTCATTGGTCTCCAATGGAATTTGAGCGGCAATAAGCCTCCTCAATCCCAGTTCTCTTGGCACTTGTCCAGCGAAGATCTGGTCAGCGCTCTCTCCTCGATCCTTCCATCCTCCTTGACCTTTCTCGATTATTTGGCATCACTCTTTTTTCGAGGGCGGTGATGAGGGGATAGAGGACAGGATATACAACTTGTAGATATGCAGCTTCAATGTTGCGCTTCTTCATGTTTTGCCTCTGTTGCAATTTGGCTGGCCCGCGCACGTGGCTTATGTGTTTCCGAACCCAAGGGTTTTCCTTAATATTTCAGTTTTTTTTTCATTATCGTTATTTTCAGCTGTTTTTTTTTATCATTATAACTTTGCAGCCATTCCCCTGATTCCAATTTCTCCCATTCTTTTTTTCAAAATTTTCAGAATTGTTCCAAGTGCTCGTACTATTATAGGTATTATCTTGATTTTCTTTAGTGTCCATATCCTTTCAGCTCTCTGTCTAGCTCTGTGTATTTGCTCCGTTTCTCCTTTTCTTTGAAATTCACCCTGTGGTTAGCTGGGACAGCAAAGTCTACGATTTGCTTTGAAGTAGTTGGTTCTGATTGCGTTTTTTTGTGCAGCTGTTATTAGGGATTCAGATTCTCTGTTTAGGTATCTTTTTCATAGTCCCATTTTTTGTCATCCTTACGAATCTTTCGTGCAGCTGTTTTTCTCTGTTTATTTTTACAGTGTCTCGCGCTACATTGATTAGCCTTCCTTTGTTCTGCATTTTTCTAATTCTTTTTTGTGCCATACATATAGTTTTCTTTATTAATTAGCCCTCTTCCCCGCCTTTCCTTTTCACGTAGTATCATCCTTTGTATGGTCATATGTTTTTCTGGTCTTCTATTAGAAATGCCTCAGTTTTTTCTTTGGTCCAATTATAAACGATCTTTTATAAAATTTTGCGATAAAATTTTCTTTCTAGTTTTCTTATTCTTCTGAGCTATTGCTTTCTAATTTTCTTTTTTCATTTGTGTTGCTTTGATGATGTGTGCTTCCAGAACTCCCAAATATTTGCAGTTGCCATGTTTGCCTGGTGTCCTCATCTCCGCTGCCTCCAGTTTTCTCCTTCTGTGTGCACTTTTCCATTCCAAATACCATTCGGTTGTTATTATTATTCTTCTTATTATTATTCTTATTATTATTATTATTATTATTATTATTATTATTATTATTATTATTGCTGCAAGACTTCGTTCTTTGGGAGCTTTAATCTAAAGAAGCTAGGCATAAAAATGGTTATTTTCACGTTTCTTCCTCGTGCATTAATTTCCCTTTGTAGTTTTGTCGGCGGTTTATCATTGGTTTATGTTATGCAACTTTAAAGACGAATTCTATGAATTTATCCCCCTCTCTCTTTCACACACACACACACACACGCACGCACATACACACACATACACACACATACACAAACGCACACACACTTACACACACACATACACACATACACACACATACACACACATACACATACACACACATACACACACATACACATACACGCACATACACACACACAAACACACACGCACGCACGCATATATATAACGTGTACATGTGGCTTGTTTTTAAAGACGAATTCTATGAATTTACTCCCTCTCTTTCAAACACAACACACACACACACACACATATATATATATATATATATATATATATCCATTCATATATATATATATATCCATTCATATATATATATATATCCATTCATATATATATATATATCCATTCATATATATATATATATATATATATATATATATATATATATATATATATATACCGTATGTGTGTGGTTTGTTTTTATAATAGTTTTCTGCTTCATTGTGGGATTACGTGGGATTGTTCATGTTTATTTTATGGATTAATAATATCAAATATTGTTTTAAATCCGTTTTAGAACTGCTGCTTAAAGAATTTGACTCTCTTTGCATGTTTCTGTTCACACACATGTATTTCTTCTACATCTCCCATGTATATATATATATATATATATATATATATATATATATATATATATATACATGGGATATATATATATATATATATATACATATATATATATATATATATATATATATATATGAATTTAGGAAAACTCGTCCCCGGAAAACTCGACCCCGGAAAATTCGTCCCCTTTTGCTAGGTAGGAAGACTGGTCCCTTATTAAATAAATATAGATTGAACACACATTCTATGACCGTTCTTGAAGAGGATATTGTCTTTAAAGAGAATTTAAAAAAATATTTTTACTTGTTGTTGTTTCAAAAAAAATTAAATTAATTTTTCTAAGTTTTAGTTTTCTACCTAGCTTTGAAAGTTTTTGGTCTTTCAACTTTCAAGAGTTTATTTAGTTAAAAAAAAAGTAATGTCGAGTGTTACTTATGAACAAAAAAATGTCCGATATAAGAGGATCACCTATTAGGAGGATAATTGCTCCAAAATAGAAAACTATAGAAATATTAAGGTAGATATAGTTTTAAAACGAGCCCCCCCCACACCAAAGAAAATAAATTTGTATATTTTTTGGTAATAATGCACATCCAATAATATTTTAAAAAATATTTTTACATGTTTATTGTTTTAAAAAAATTAAATCGCTTTTTCTAAGTTTTCGTTTTCTAGCTATGTTCGTAAGTTTTTGGTGTTTAAACTTATTTTAAAGAGTTTATTTAATTAAAAAGAAATAATAAGTAATGTCGCACTCGACATTACTTAGTAAATAATTTTTAACAAAAAATATCCGAAAATTAAAGAAAATACTGAGGTAGCTACAGTTTTAAAACGAACCTCCCCCACCTCCAAAAGAAAATAAATTTGTATATTTTTAAGTACTGCACAAGTGCCGCCGAAATGACATTTAAACGATACCCCCTCCCGATGTTAAGAATGGCTTTCGAAATAATAACGTTATTATTTCAGCGCGGTACCAAAATTACATAAGACCGTGTTTTCTTTTTTGTTTTGTAATAACACAAGAATTATTTAAACTGAATAAATTTTTCTAAATAAAATAATTAATTTCTTTGATAATATGTGTTTTCTTTCTTTATTTTTGTTTCGTAATGACACAAATTGTTAAAACTAGAGTATTCTTTTAAATAAATATTTGGTTTCGTTTTTCGTATCTTAACTCCGTGATCAAGTTTATTTTTTTAAGCAAGAGTTAAAAAATAATTTTAAAAAATATTATGGGGTGCATAGTCTCTTTTAAAAACAATATCTCCTTCAAGAACGGTAATAAGATGTGTTTTCAATCGATATTTATTCAATAAGAGGCCAGTTTTCCTACCATGTAAAAAGGGGGGAGTTTTTTAGGTACGAGTTTTCCGGGTACAGGTTTTCTGGAGACGAGTTTTCCCGGGACGAGTTTTCCGGGCACCATATATATATATATATATATATATATATATATATATATATATATATATATATATCAGAGAGGCGGTAGCACTCTCTATATAGGGATGGCCCGTACACGCCTATATACGCCTACAAAACAAAACTATCCAAATCTCAACTAAAATCAACTTATAAGTTTCAAAAAGCACATATTCTTACAGAGAAGTGTCTTACGAATCCAGCGAGTGTCAGAACGTCGGTTAAAATGTCAAAAGAGAGCAAAAAAAAAAGGGTACAAAAATGGCTAATTGTTCTTCTTTCTTCTTTCTTCTTTCTTCTTCTTTCTTCTTTCTTTTGAGACGATGTATCTCGGTGTACGAACGGTCTCTGACAACAGTTCAAGCATCAATCGACTGCTCTTTACACGGAGAAGTGCAGTGATCCATCTCTTTTTAGCTAACTTCATAATTAAATAAGATTACGTGTAATAACAAGTTTTAAACACTATATACCCAATGTAGACAGACCACTTCGAACACGGAACTTCTCTCAAAAGTGACAGCTCCAAATAATACACCGGATGCTCACAGACGTTCCAGTTTGCCAGTGGCCTATATTTCTTGGACGCTGAATATTTGAGGTGAACGTTAAGGTTTTTTCTTTAAACAGTAACCCACCAGCGTTAATGAAACCACGAAATCTTTATCTCAGTTGATCAAAATTGTTATAAGAGTAACCTATCAGCAAGTACGACGTCAAAAAACAATATTATAAAAACAAATAATTCTTCAGATTTTGGACTGTAAAATATGTACAAAATGTCAATGCTGTGACCAGGATTCGAACCTAAGTTAGCACGGCCACAACGTGGGGTCCTAACCTCTAGATGATCACGGCTAACACTGACGTCTGTCGCTCTTGGCAGAAAGACACATGACTACTGTCAAACTATTGAAAAATAAGGAGGAAACTTGAAATTCTCACGCATGCGCAAAAATACACTATAGCAACCATTGTTAAATGTATCTGAATCTCTTCGCTCGCTAAGAAAAGTAGATCAGACCAGTTCTTCTAAGAACTCACCAAACGCCAAAGGAAATAAGTTAAATTAACCGCAAAAGAAACTGCAAGAAAGTCAAGAAAAATTTAATAGTGAAGGTATGAACATTTTAGAACTTTATAATATTCTAACTGTTTTATCAGAGAGGCGGTAGCACTCTCTATGTAATATAGAACCGATGGAGGACCAAGAGGCAACTCCTAAGGCCCAAAACCCAAAGACCTAAAACCCAGCAGGAAGCGACCTGCTACTAATGGAGGCGGCAATGAGCCGCCTCCTAAAAAAGACAATACTATCATGAATGTAAGTTTAAAAATAAGACTGTAAGTAAAAATACTAAGTAACAAGAATAAAAAAGCATTGGAAATGCAAAAGGATATAGGGATGGTATGCCAAAAAGTATACAAACAAGATAGCTATGAATGGCTAGGCACATGGAAATAGAATTGCATCCAAAGTATAGCCCTATAGCTTTTTACAACTGTAATGATGGCACGGAATGAAGATTGGAGAAAAGCTATAGGGCTATACTTTGGATGCAATTCTATTTCCATGTGCCTAGCCATTCATAGGTATCTTGTTTGTATACTTTTTGGCATACCATCCCTATAACCATTTTGCATTTCCAATGCTTTTTTATTCTTGTATATATAATGACGAAAGATATCTTATAATTAAAACCTATCAAAATAATAAACAGTTCAATATAGTAGATAGAGCAATTAATTTCCTCCATTTTAGACTCTTTGTTGTGGCGGAACCATCTGCTTAACTTACAAATCAATACACAAAAAATACCAGAAGACAAGGCCGTGTGACGGGAGTCGATATCCGGTTGACCAGCCAAGGTTGTTTGTTAACTAGACGAACAACCCCCACCTTTTATATGTTCTTGTATATACCTTTTGTTTCTCTATTCAAGTGTCCTGTTTTCTTTGTAACCCGCTAATTCGAGGTAGGCACGAAGGAAACCGAGTTTAAACACCCCAGTGTTCGTACAATACTTTTAAAGGCCTTTTTTTTATCCAACTTGTTTGGAGTCCTGGTGGTGGGATCTTGGTTTGTCTTGGTATGATTCTACCTACACAATCACATAATCAGTTTAGGGTTGACTTTGTGGACATGCCTAGTAACCCCTTCTATCTCTATTGGATATTTGTTTTTCCAGCATGTTTGGAGTGCAATAGATTGAATGCTGATGGTGAGATTGTTTTTAAGTTTGGTTTGTCTTAAAGAGATTCTAGCTTTCTCTCCCTTTTATGGTATCATGCCTTCTACTAATTATCACAAAATCAACTTACTATTTCTTATATACCATCAGAGGTTTCAGGACGAATTTTCCTGGTGTTCAGTCTTTTCCTTTTTGCAAATCTCTTCACAGCCTTTTGTGAGTCTAATCTATATTCTGTTGATAGCAACGATTATATGTTGATGGATTTTTGCATTTTACACCCTTCTACTCATTTACGTTGCCTTCAAAAAATCTTCCCGTTTCACAAGGATCTTCCTATTTCACACGTCTTTACTCTTTGAATTTCATGGATGTTTTATTTGTCTTAGATTATCTTTGCTACATTCTACTTCCTATTTATTCAGTTGTTGATAATGCTTTGCAGCTTCATCTATCAAGTTCCATCTTTTGTTTTTAATGTTCATCATTATGTCTGGCTCCTTCACTCTAACCACACAAATCTAGCTAAAGAAATCTGTTTTAACATCTCTCTCTATCCTTCTCTCTCTATCTTTCTCTCTCTCTTTCTTTCTCTCTCTCTCTTTCTCTCTCTCTCTTTCTCTTTCTCTCTCTTTCTTTATCTCTTTCTCTATCTCTTTCTCTTTCTCTCTCTTTCTCTCTCTTTCTTTCTCTCTTTCTTTCTCTCTCTCTTTCTCTCTCTTTCTCTTTCTCTCTCTCTCTTTCTCTCTCTTTCTCTCTCTTTCTCTTTCTCTCTCTTTCTCTCTCTCTCGTCCCTCTCTTTCTCTCTCTCTCTTTCTCCCTCTCTTTCTCTCTCTCTTTCTTTTTCTCTCTCCCCCCTCTCTCTCTCTCTCATGACTGGTCTCATATTCCTACACGCTTTCTTGATAATGACCATCATCAAGCATCCATACTTGATTTTGTTTTCTTCCTGAATCATGTTCTGTTTCGTCTTCTCTTCTATTGATTTCTTCCGATCATGCTGATTGATTTTCCGTGAAGTCTTCTATTGATCTTCCCTTCCATAAGAAAAAAAAATTAACTACCGGTGGGCTGATTGGAATGGGCTTCGCTGCTTCCTATCTGACGTTCCATGGGATCTTATCTTTGGTATGTCTTTGAATGATACTGCAAAGGATTTTACTGACTGGCTTCTTGTTGGAATTGACTTGAAACCTCCATTTCCCCTTCTCCTTCCTAGTTTTTACCTTCTCTACACATGTTTTTTATAATGACCATCATCAACCATCCTTACTTCATCTTTTTCTCACTTCTGTTTCCTCTTCTCCTCCATTGAGTTCTTCTGATCATATTGTTGTTGATGTTGAGATTGATTTTTCTGTAAATTCTTCAATTGATCTATGGTTAAAGAACTGATTGTCATGAGCATGTGACGTTCCATGTTGTCCTACCTTTTGTCACATCTCCGAATGATGCTGCACAAGAGGTTGATGACTGGTTTCTTGTTGGAATCGACACTTTCATTCCTCTCGGACTATTATTCTCATCTTTATTAGTTGTTGTTTTTCATCTTTTATTGGTTTGTTTATTCACAACGTTTCGCCCAACTATTCCTCTGGCCTTCGTCAGGTGGTAACCACGACGGATAGGAACTTTGAATCTCCTAACTGCATCCTCAGCAATCACTGCCATCCGTAGTTGTTGTCGTCTCACCACCTTTTGGCCAAGTAAACCTCTGACCGCTATCTTCAGACAATGCTCATCTGGAACTGTAGAGATTCAACGTCTCTATCAACTGCGCCACCGGCCCCGAAGGGCGATCAATAAAAATAAATTAATATATATAATGCTCATCTCAAAAAATGAATTCCAATTAAGGAATAATATATATACTTTCATTCCTCATCATCAGATTCAAACTATGGTAACCATTCATTACTTCAATCAGTATCAATTAGGATGGTTCTGAGGCTTTTGGACAATCCTGCAGAAAAGCTAGCAGTGTTTGTAAAAGAGCAATTTCTTTAGATTAAGATTATTTACTCCCAAAGGAGTCGTTACTCTATCTCATCTCGAAAAGTCAGCTCTCGTGATTGTTGGAGAATCTATCGTAGTGTGGTTAATAAAGGCAACTCTGCGATTCCCCCTTCTTCCTCTTTTCAGTTTATTTCTCTTCTATTTGTGCTTCTGCCATTATCCATCGTAATCATTATTTCAATCAATATTATCAAGATAATCCGAAGGCTTCTAGACAATTCTACAGAGGAGCGAGGAGTGCCTGCAAGAGAGTAATTTTCGAGGTTAAGTCTAACTTTTCTCAAAAGATTCGTAATTCTATCTCATCTCAAAAGATTAACTCTCATATTTTTTTAAGAATCTCTAATAGTGTTATTAGCAGAGGTAAGTCTGCTATTCCCCCTCTTCTTAATTGTCTTCAGTTTATTCCATCTTCTAATGATGAGGTTGATCTTTTTGATCGTCTTTTTGCTGACAATTCTTCTATCAATGATTCTGGTACTGTTCTTTCTGATTTTCCGTTGAAAACTGATGTCTCTTGAATCCTGTAATCACATCAAAGGGGGTTGCTAGGGTTCTTTCTGATCTTGGCCCTTCGATTCCTGTTGTCGTTCACAAGCGTTATGTTCCTGAACTTTCGTTCGATTCTTTCAAAATGATTCTATCTCTGTTTATCAAAATCATGTTTCCCTTTTTGTTGAAAAACGTTCTCTGTTGTCCTTATCTTTAAAAATGCTGGTGATCGATCTATCAGTATCGAAATTAATAAGTAGCGTGCTCTTAGTCTCTTCTCTGTTATTACCAAACTTTAGTCAACGCAAGCTTATTGATTTCTGAAAAATCTGGACCTCTTTAGTGATGTTCAGTTTGGCCATCATGGTTTTCGTTCATCTGCTGATCTTTTAACTGTTGTAGCTGTGCGGATCTGTTGGGTTATGGCTTCAGGAGAAGGTAGGGCCATTGCAATCGATATTTCAAAGGCGTTCGACAAAGTGTGACCATTCTGTTCTTCTATATAAACTTCGAGATTATGGTATTGGTGTTAATGTTCTTGAAATCATTAGGTCTTTAATTTCTGATCAAAGCTTACGAGTAACTCTGGATGGTGTCTCTTCATTCTCTTCTTATACCAATGCTGGTGTTCTTCAGGGCGATATTATAGGCCCGAAGGTGCAGTTGATAGAGACGTTGAATCTCTACGGTTCCAGATGAGCATTGTCTGAAGATAGCGGTTTCAATCCTACCCAAAGACGGCCAGAGCCTTACTTAGCCAAAACGTGGTGAGACGACAACAACTACGGATGGCAGTGATTGCTGAGAATGCAGATAGGAGATTGAAAGTTCCTATCCGTCGCGGTTACCACCTGACGAAGGCCGGAGGAATAGTTGGGCGAAACGTTGTGAAACAACAACCAATAAAGATGAGAATAATAGTCCTCAATAAAATAAATTAATATAAAATATTGTTACTAGTACGAAACTTTATTAACGAACTAGCCTGGGTGCCCGGCGTTGTTCGGGTATTTGGACGTGTGTGTTGAGCAAAAAAAAAGTGGTAGTAGGAAGGCAGGCTCGAACCCTTTCCGCAAAGGAAGAAAAGAACGTGAAAAAAGTAACGCCTTTGTTGTTGCGTCCATTGCGAAACCGGAAGTGGCGAAGGTTTAAATTAAGGCCAGTCAATCGAAAAGAGGAGATGCTTTTCGAAAATATCGGCGAAAAAAGTAACCCCTCCCTGTAGAAATGTGCCAAGTTGAGAGGGAAAGAATTAATGTTTTTAGCCAATATTTCGATATTTGTCGTCCGAAGGGTCGAGCTTCAAAACGATACCGATCTCGTGAAAATCCATCCCTCTGTCGAAAGTTTTAGGCAGACATACAAGCATACATACAAGCATACATACATATATTTAAGCAGACAGATGAGATTTATATTATAGAAGATGAAAAAATTCCCACAAGACTGGCTGCTGTTATATACGTGACTATATTGTCGCAATTCTATATCCTGAACAATTGCTCCCAATCAAAACTAGTTATGAATCCTTTAAAACATAATGCAACATTTCCTACTATAACGTGTGAATATTATAGTACATTATTTTCAAAGCATCTAATTTTATCGTATTTAATCTTTGTATTAGACTATAAAGTTTGAGAAGAGATATGACTTTTTTTTTAGCACAACACAAAGCAATGTTAATCAATTTCTACTTCTAGACATGTTCACGTGTAAACGGCTCTTATTTTCTTCATTCGTTTTCCGTATTAGTAATGTACAAAGTTATGTCCTCATGAAAAATGTATCACATTTTGCACCTAAACAAAAATAATACAAATATCTCTTCTTTGGTCTCTAATTTAAATTTATTCTAAGATTCTAATGGAATTTGGAAATCTGAAGAAATTTAAATAAGTGTTTCAACCTACTAATTGTTATTGCAATAAACCAAATGTTGTTGCAATAAACTAAAATAAATCCAACTATTCCCAAACAGGTAGGAGTGGAGAGTTTATAAATCAATAAATGAAAAAAAAATGAAAATCCATCAAAGAAAGCGAAAAACGAAACATTTCTCCAAATAAATTAGCTTCTTGAAATCACAGGATGATAGTAGTAAAAATATACTTTGGTCTCAAATTAAAATTCATTCAAAGACTCTACGAAAAGGAAGATTCATAAACTAAAAAATGAATTTAACTTTCCAATAAAATTAATGACTCTTCATTAAATTGCAATAAATGTATTGCAATCTTTATGATGGAGTGCGTTGGAAATTGTTGGAATTGTGCTTGGTAATTTGCAGATGTGAGTTGGTTATAATTTATGCACATTTTATTTGGGATTAATTATCTCAAATAAAAAAAGAAAACTTTCAAGTGAACGAATGAAAGAATTGTCATAAACTGGAAATAATTTACATCACATTTACTTCTGAACAGACTTAACTAAAAGAACAAATTTCAGAGCAACTGTTTTTGAAAACTTACACCGGAAATTGATTAAGTATCTCTTTGTTAGTTTGTCATTACCCATTATCCAAAACATTGTTCTCAAAACAAATCGTTGCCTTTACTGTTCAATTTTATTTCTAACATTATCTGCTTGTTTGTTAATCTTAATATAAGAAGATATTTTTTTAGAAGTTCAAATTAATTTGGTAAAAGTTGATCGAAATTGGTGCCAGTATAAAGAATTCAAAGAGTTTTGTCATTTATACATTACCTCCTCTAAAAAATGTAGTATATACTTTCTATTAGTGATGGGAAGATTCCAATATTTTTTCCCAATTTTGATAAACTTACTGATTCCGTCCTAAATTCCCAATTCCGATACAATTATAAATTCTGATTCTTTATAAATCTCTAAATCTCATCTTAATTTTATAGAAGCGCCAAAAGAACTTTCAAGTTAATGAAGGAACTCTCATATACAGGAGGGAAATATTTTACCTCATCTCCACTGCTAAACAGACTTACTTAACCAAATGAACGCTGCGAGGAAGGTGGGCTCTCTCTACCGTGCTAGAAAACTTCTAACATCCGAAAGTATCCTGTACCTCTATAAGGCCACTATTCGCCCATGTATGGAGTATTGCTGTCATATTTGGGCTGGTGCATCGGCTACTAGTCTCTCACTCCTTGACAGGGTTCAAAAGAGAGTCGCAAATCTGATAGGCCCTAAACTGGGATCTAAGCTTCAGCCACTGTCCCATCGTCGAAACGTTGCATCCCTCTGCCTGTTCTACAAGTATCATAATGGCGAATGCTCTGAAGAACTGCAAGCACTTGTGCCCCCACGACGTGAACACCCTCGACAGACCCGACAAGCAGCAAAATCCCACCTCCACACCGTAGAGATCCCTAGATGTAAAAGATCTTTCTACTACAGTAGTTTCTTCCCCAGAACTGCTAGACTTTGGAATTCCATTCCAGGTCACTGCTTCCCCAACTGTACTGACATGCATAAGTTCAAGTGCAACGTGAACCAACATCTCGCTGCCCTAATCCCTACATAGTACTCCAGTAGATATTTCCCCTGATAGTAGCCCCCTACACCAAAGTGGCAATGTGCCTTGTTTGGGGTGAAAATGTAATTAACAAAAAAAAAAAAAAAAAAAAAGGAACATCTTCCAGAACAACCGTTTTGGGAAACCCATACGGAACTGATTAAGTACATCTTTGTTGGTTTGTCATTATCCTTTATCCAAAAGATGATTGTTCTCAAAATCGTTGCCTTTACTGTGCAAGTCAGAGAGTAACCTTTAATAATTTCTAACATTTTCTCTCTATCTGTTTTTTTTTTTCACATCCTATCCTCCATTCCTCCCTAAAACCTTTTGGGTACTTGTACAGTTTAATCAAGACCTTAAAAAATGAAAATATCGAAAAAAAGGTTATATTGTACGAATCCGTTTTGGACTGAAGATCTCCGAAAAAAAAATTTCGTTTAATTTGATCGAGTGATTTTTTTTTTTTTTTTTTTTACAGCGGAAAAACACGTTTTTATGAGATCGCGTTGAAATCAGCGATTATGGAAATTTTTAACACGCCACGGGGAGATAACTCAATGTAAAGCGCTGTCACCCCCTCCCCATCTTTATTAATAGTTTTTCTTCCTAAAAATTGAACCTTTTGCTCGGTATCATAACAAATTGTTTTTGTAAAAAAAAAAAAAAAATACTTGCTGAAATTAAGTAAAAATTTTTTTCGGAGAACTTCATTCCATAACGGATACGTACAATATAACCTTTTTTCGATATTTTTATTTCTTAATGTCTTGATTGAACTGTACAAGTACCTCTTTTTGTAAATCATCCGTAATGCTGAGCTCATCCTGACTAATATTGTTTTTGTTAATCCAATAAAATACTTATCAATAAGAAACTGAATGTAAATAGTTTGTTCCATTCCATTAACGGCATAAGCACGTTGATACACAAACGTTCTCATTGGATCAGCGATGGTTGTATCTTGTCTTTAATACTGTTCCAAATATTCTAACAATTAATACTATTACGGTAGGTTTTTGTTTCATGTCCAATATACTTTCGATTTATTGCGTAAATTCCAAATATCTACTTAATTTATCTGCACTTTTGAATGCCATCTTATGACTGCAACGACGGAACAATCACATTGACACACTAGTTCTCGTTAGATCACGAAGTTACGCAAGTTTGGTCACTAGTAGGTAAGTGGCCATTTAGGAATACCAGGCGCTGTATGCATCACGTTGGCACCTCTCTGTCAGAATTACAAAACTTAATTTCGCCATCTCCACTGACCGGGATCACATGTAACTAGTTTGATTTGATATTTTTAGAAACTTCCTCCTCTAGAAGAAGCCTATTCAGGTAAATGACGTTTGGTTTTATGTTTTGTTTTTCATTTTTTTAGGCTAATCTACAAAAATAAATATTACAAAAAAAATGTATCCATATTCTACCCAATGCAATGTTGAAAAAGAGTATATCAGCTTTGTGAGCGTGTCTTGTGTAGTTTCGACCTCCCCCCTTTAACTAATTTTGTTGTTAATCTAAAGTATACGGCATACGCACGTTGGCGGTTTCTATTTGACCAATGATGGTTCTGAGGTTTATCGATAATCTTATAGAAGAGCTAGCTGTTTGCAAGAGATCAATCTCTGAAGTTTAGCTTAGATATTTTCGTGACTCTTTCTTTGGGGGGGCAGTGTCAAATTCTCTTCCATTTTATGATATTGTGGTTTTTCTTCGTGTCAAATGTTTCTTTGGATTTCCCTGACAATCTCCAGGTGTTTGCTTAATTTTTCTTACTTTTTGAGTTTCACATTATCAAATTGCATAATCTTATTGACACACCGGTTTTCATTAGATCACTGAAGTTAAGCAACGTTGAGCCTGATCAGTACTAGATGGGTGACCAAACGCTGTATGTAGAAGTACGTTGACACCTCCATGCAAGAATTGCAATTTATATCACAAATTGTAAAACAAATGAAAAGAAACTTCAAATATACAAAGTTTAATTAGAAATCTAAAATTTCAGTTAAAATAAAACGATAATGAAAAAAACACTAATGTTATATTTTATTAAAGAGATGTGATAAAATTTCAGAAAACAATAAGTTCTATTTTTCCTAGATTTTTAATGTATTTATGCAGTATTTTCAAGGAAAACAGTATATTTATGTAGTAATTTGGAAGACAGTTGAGTCGCTATTGAAATATTCCGGAAATGACATCATTTTTCTTCAAATTATGGTGGGGATGAGGAGAAAAAAAAACACACAGTAAGGCTGGATTTTTTAATTGTTTGCGGAGAGGGAGTCCTCCTTAATTTTAGTTTGATGGTTTCATTAGAGATTACTAAACTATTTGGTAAGTTATATACAAAAGTCAGTCGAAATTACTCAATATCCTGAATATAGAGCGGACATATTAACTTCTCCTTCAACCACTTGCTTTTCATAATTATTAATATAAAATTTTTCCTTTTCCACTCCAAACCCTCTCAAATCGATCCATTACGTGCCATTGCTTATGCTAATTGTTTTTAAAAATATTTTCTCTTGTGCTTTTGCACCGGATTTTCGTGATGTTGATTCGGGCTTGACCAGCAGCAGACATAAACTGCTGGAATATGCCGAGCGCCGATCAAATTCAAAAACGCCAAGAAAAAATAAAATAACATTTATCTGACATCAATTACAATGAAAACAAAAGGAAAATAATAAAATAAATATAACAACTTAACGTAAGTTTTATGAATTTATTTTATTTTTTGTTTTTGTTTTAAATAAATAGAATTAAAAAAAAAATTTAGGTTGTGGGTTGGACTGATTAAATTTGTTCGTGATTATAAACTATTCTTTTTTCCTTCCAATTTATCAAAAATTGTCTGCTTCGAGTTTTATTGGATAAAAACGTTTGTTAACACCTTTTTATATAAAGTGATCAACGCTCCATATATTCTGCCATTTATAGAAATCCAGTGCATAAAGTGCAGAAGTAGTCTTTTCATCCTTAAAATATGAATCACAAACTTTTAAAATATTCATCACATTGTAGTAAACCTTATACATTTGAATCAGGCTTTTTAAAGGGGTTTGTTTTGATTTCAGAGTATAGTATTGTTAAATGAACAAATTTCATCTAAAACAAAAAAAAAACGTAGCGTTTAAAAGAATTGAGCTCTTTGCTCTTTGTTATCGTCCTTGGTCTGGATTGGGCAGCCGATAATGGGGAAACATTTCAATCGATGTCTGCTCAGCGCCAGACTATTAAATAAATCCTCATTTCAGTGTAACTACTTTTCAGTTATTATTCTTAATTCACAATTATTTCTGTATAATCTGGATTACTGTTTTCACTGTGAGCGTTATTCGATGAGAAACTATCCGCTCTTATGGGATGAAGTAAAAATTATAGACAGAAAGAAAGATCGCGGACAGTAAGATAACTCCAAGATATAGCGCATGCGACGATTTCCTATTAAGCTGACATAGTCTAGAATTATAAACAATGTAACGTTACGCGTTATCATGTAGACTGGGTCGCAAGAAAATGGGAAAAGGGAGAGGAAAGGAATTCAACTTTCTGTTTCAGTTTTAAACAAAAGACCTTTATTACTTCTCTGGTCGCACGTGCTCTTTTGTCTCTGCTGTGACGTCACTTTGCGCACCTAGGCATTTAGGTAAAAATGCACTTTCGTAAATATTTGAATTAATTCAAAACGTATCGCAAAAACAAAACCAAATATCATCTAAATAAATCGCGATACATCCAGACAGTCAAGCGAGACGGACGCGCAGGTGAAGGGGTTAGGCTCATTACCGCAGGGTCCCGATTTCGAATCTCGCTAGATTCGGCCACTCTGATGAGTCGTAGACGACGAAACACGTGAGTGGATAATTATATTTTTAAAACAATATGTATGTCGCGCCCCATGTCGGGGTACCAAGTTGGTTAAAGGGAAAATTATTTTCAACTCGCATTTAGGTAAAAATGCACTTTCGTAAATATTTGAATTAATTTAAAACGTATCGCAAAAACAAAAACAAATAACATATATATATATATATATATATATATATATATATATATATATATAGGGTGACCCCAAAAAACGGGACCAACTCTAAATAGTCCCCTTTTCTTAGTGTTTTCTTCGAATGAAATGACACTTTGGTCATAACTAGTTTATTATATTCAAAACATCACATCAAAACACTAGGGTCTTTGGCCTTTTTTACTCCGTTCTACAGCATATGTTCTAGATGGCCTCCATTTAGCTTTTGTTTTTTTGGGGGGGGGTCACCGTATATATATATATATATATATATATATATATATATATATATATATATATATATATATATATAGGAAGTGCCCTAAATAAATTTCCAGACTTTTTCGTATGGGAACTTTCGAAGTAATCTCCTCCAGCTGTAATGCTCTTGTTCTACCGTTCCAAAAAATTCTGGAAGGCCCCATGAAAGTCATCTTGTATGGACGTGTAAATGACTTTCATCACAATCTCTTTTATCTCTTCAATTGTCTCATAACGATAACCTCCGAGGTTTTCCTTGAGCTTAGGGAATAAGCAAAAGTCACAGGAGCAAGGTCTGGAATATAAAATAGGTGAGTAACTTTATGCCAATCTGGGTCAAATAATCTGTGACACGGATGGAGTTGTAGACTGATGGAAATGCCACTAACTTGATCTGAAGAGCGCCAGAGATTTTCAGCAGAATCTCTTCCTGAACTCTCTTAAAACCCCAACATAGTATTTCTTCCACATCTTTAGTTCATCACGAATAATTGTGTGTGTACAGTTCCCACACTGACATCAAAACTGTGCACTTGTGTCTCTAAACACATGATGATCCTTATCCATGAAATTCTTTATTTGGCCAATCAACTCTGGTTTTCTGATTTTCTTTCTCCTACCACACCTTTTATAATTCATCGCAGACACCCTGCCTACTTTGAATCTTTTATGCCACTCAAAAGTAAAGTTCGATTAGTGCAAGATGGTTCAAAATCAGTCTAAAGCATCCCATACGTTTCTGTGTTTCCCAAGTTAAAACATAATTTTATTCCATATAGTTCTTCTAAAGTGTTCTTACGTCCAGATTGTCATTTTTGAAATTCAATAGATGTGACAATCAGACTTTTAGTAGATTGTATTCCAGTTCCTGCTGTAGCTGTTCATTTGAACTTAAAATCATAAAAATTGGTCATTCATCTTATAAGATGAATAATAATAACATACTTATTATTCAAGAGTCTACAACAATTTTACATGTGTATCCAAAAAAGTCCGGAAACTTATTTAACGCTCCTAGTATATATATATATATATATATATATATATATATATATATATATATATATATATATATATATATAGGTATGGACAAAAATGGCTGAAAAAAGCAGACCCCTTTTTTAGTCTACATCTGAATGTGGTACATTTAGAAGAATAACAACCAAAACCAAAGTTTTTCTTAAAGGAGGGAAAAAGTACATTTACGCGTTAAAACAATAACGGTGAAAAATGTTGAAAAAAAAAAAAAAAGACACAAATATTGGTTCGAATTTCAAGTCCAAATAAATAAACTTTAAAAATCTCTGGAAAAATAATTATCAATTTTCTCAAACTATTTTAACGATAATTAGTAAAATATAATATTAAGATACCGAATTAAAGAAAATGTAGTTTTGCAAACGAAAAATAACATAATGAACAAAAAAAGCGATTTACAGTATAAAAAAAGGTTCTAATGAATATTTATTGCCAGTCGCACAAAGGCGCACCTTTCAGGTAGTACTAAAAAATCTGTTGGTGGCTATTTTTGTATTTAACCCCATATCCCACCCCCTCGGATTGAGTTTTTATCTGCCACATTTTTCTGCAGTAAGATGCAATGACATAGGGTCAACATAATCGTTTCTTTGGTGATTAATATCCCATTATTTTCTCACAATATGAAACTATAAATTATAAGCAAATACAAAGTGAGTCTCCAATATATGACGTCATGTCCGCCCTTTATTATCAACTTCCAGTTCTCACGATATAATATCTTCAGTCAGAGTCGACCGCTTGTCCTCTTGTTTTTCTTCCACAACACCTCATGTATATGCACTAGGTTACATATCAACTAGTCAACATAACCACCTAATGATAATAAGGAGATTAGAAATTGGAGTCTGGATTTACTTTCAGCAGGCTCGTAACTGTCGTTTTTCTTATTTTACCCTCATATTTCCTGAACAATTTTCCTGGCAATAGGCGAAGAAATTGCTGTTTGCTGAGTTGGAATGAATCCGTATAACACATAACTTTGGCTAGTTTTTTTTACCATGAAGTGATATTTTTAGCTCAAGTGGCTTCATGTCTTGTCTTAAGCGATTTTCCTGAAACAAAGTAAAACGTGAGAAGTGACTAGTCTCTACTCTAACTATAGTCCTAACTCACCTGATTTGTTTGTCTTGTCCTTTTTTTTTCTCAAATAAACGCTAATTTATTGAATATTTTGTGACAAGCATACTCGGAAGCGCCCAAGAATGATGTGTCAGTATCTTAGTCGGGCCTACCCACAGCGAAAATGAGTTCGTCCAAAGGCTATAAAAACCGACATCAGTCGATCAGAATGACTGCCGAAGTTGTTCTGGTACTGTATCTTTCGATGAAGTTGTTCGGGATTGTGTGTCATTTTAACGGAGTTATATCGGATTTTGTTGGGTTGTTTCGATAGAGTTGTTGGGTCGTTTCGACGGAGGTGTTCAGGATAATGTCGAGTCGTTTCGACCGAAGTGGTCGGAATCGTGTCGGATCGTTTCGATGGAGGTGTTCGGGGTTTTTTTTTTTTTTTGTATCTCTTTTTCTTCCTGAAGCCACATGAAATCTATTCGTTTTCAGATAAATTTGACAAGACAAAAAATACGCAAAAATAAAGAGATAAAATAATGGGAAAAACGAATGAGTTAAAGGTGGTCTTCTATAATATAAATCTTACCTGCCTGCTTAAATGTATGTATGTATGTATGTATGTATGTATGTATGTATGTATGTATGTATGTATGACAGAGGCGACGTCTTTTCACAAGATCGGTATCGTTTTGAACGTCAACCCTCCAAACGAAAAATATCGAAAAATTGGCTAAAATCATTAATTCCTTCATCCTCAACTACGCACTTTTCTACAGGGAGGGGTTGCTTGTTTCGCCGACATTTTCGACAGTCAACCCCTCTTTTCTATTGACTAGTCTTAATTTCGCCACTTCCGGTTTGGAGATGGGCGCGACGACAAAGACGTCACCTTTTTTTATCAGGTTCTTTTCTGCTTTCGTACTTCGAGCTTGCCTGTTTACTATCACTTTTTTTTTTAGCTCAACACACACACCCAAAACACCCGGGCAACGCCGGACACCTAGGCTAGTGTTTTAAATAAAGAGGAAAATATTTTATTTTACAGTAAATCCCACGAAGGGGGTAAAATTGGTTGTGAATTATTTCGCGCTTTGCGGGCATCCAAGAAGGCCAAGTAATAAAAAATAAATAAAATTCCTGATGAACCGCCCCCTTAAGTAGACACTTTAAATATCCACACTAACATACTGTACTTATAATAACCCTTATCCCTGAGTGGCTTCCGGGCCTTGATAAGTAGTGACCACCTTGTAAAAAAACAAAAAACAACTCTCTCGTTATTTTCATAAAAACAAAAATAAACGCCCATATATATGTTGTCAGGAAGAATTCATCTCGTCGTGCACCTGTTTTACTTCTTACAGTGTAATACTTCAGGAAAGAAGTGCACAGAGAATCCTTTCATTAAACAAGAATTCCGCGCCCTCTCTCAAAGCTGGCTAAATTCGAAAAGCAAACGCGCTAGAATCAATGACGTCGAAATGTTGCAATAAAATGCATCCTATAACGCTGTTTTCTTTTCTGTCTCTCTTCCGTCGTGAATTCACATACTTATTCATTACTAATAGCATTTCAGCAATCGATATTTGTGTCTTCATCTAATTCTAAACATTCGGCGAAACATTATTTATAAAATTTTAACTTTAATGTCTTATCAGAATCCGACATTTTTATTTATTTATTTATTTTTTTTTTTTGGTAAATTAAATAACAAAAAGTCGGAGACAGAGAACCTATGAATAAATAACAGGTGAAGTTTTTTTTTTTTTCATTAAAATTTTGTTTTCCTGATATTTTTTTGCAGAAGAGTTACAAATATGTTGAATTTCTTTTTTTATTTTGTTGCGGTGGATGGATAATACATTAAATACGTTGACTCGATGTGTTGGGTTCGAGTCTTATCATATGTTTACATCTCGTCCAGCCTCCCAAAAGATGTGACTCATATTAAGAATTCTTTTCTAAAATTTTAAATTATAAAAACTTAATAAATGCTAGATCATACTGCAACATAGCACGTGTGATAAAATCAGCGGTGCTAATAATGCACTTACTGATCCGCGTTATTTTTTAAAATCGTATTTCCAAGTTTAATTAAAGTTTTATTATATGTTTTTTTTAATTCAATTGTAAGGTTAAAGTAAAGAATAGGTACAAAACACCCTCGCCTCCCCATGTTAAGAATGGCTTTCTAAATAATAACGTTATGATTTCAGCATGGATCAATAAGTGCACTAGTACCAAATCATCAGCAGTCGTAGGATAGCTGACTAGCGAAAATATTAGCAGTAGCAGCTGTTTTAGCGATATGCAAATTAGCAAGTGTGCGTGAGGTTGCCTGACAAAAGAGAAAAGCAGAAGAAAAAAAAAAACAGCGCGTGGTCGCGTAGGGTAAAGCAAAGTGAGAGCCGAAAAAGTTTGTGTGAATGAGGACGAGAAAGCACTGGTTATGGGCAGCGTAATGTAACAATTTTAACCCCCTTAACATTTATTTTTGGGGACTCAAATCAAATTAAAAAGTGAGATCCATGTCCAAGTAACCTACATTTAAAATTTCAAGTGTTTAGACCCAAAATTGGCGGAAGAGTTTTGTAGAGATTTCAAAGATCAAATTGTTGAACTTTGACCCCTCGACAGCCAAATTTCTGGCTGAAAATAGATTAAAAAGATTTTCCCAGATCCCAATGTACCTTATGTCAAATCTCGATTCTCTAGACCGAAAATTTACAGAGTAATTTGGTAGGGAAATGTTTACACACACATACACACACACACAGACATACATTTTCACTTGTATAGATAGATAGATAGATAGATAGATAGATAGATAGATAGATAGATAGATAGATAGATTAACTCACTATCAATCTCAAACTCAAAATTATTTGCTATTAGTTTACTATTCTTCTAAAATCCAAACTTATTTACTAATAATTCACTATTAATCTCAACCCCAATATTATTTGCTATTTATTTACTATTTATCCAAACGTATTTAATATTACTTCACTATTAATCTCAAACCCAAAACTATTTGCTATTAATTTATTTTTTTCTTAACTCCAAACTTATTTACTTATAATTCATTATTAATCTTCAACCAAAATTATTTGCTACTTATTTATAATTACTCTAAACTCTAAACTCGTTACTCTTTATTCACTATCAATCTCAAACCCAAAATTATTTCCTATTAATTTACTATTACTCTCAACACCAACCTTGTTTCCTATTAGCATTTCTTCCCGGCGTTGTTCGAGCCCTATGTACTATTCATAACTTGCCCTATGTGTGAATATACTTTCATGTTAAATTTCAAATGTTTAGATGAAAATTTGTCTGAGTAATTTCGTGGAGACAGCTGAGGTAATTTTTTTAAAACTTTGATCCAATTTTGACCCCTTAACATTTATTGTTTTGGTTTCAAATCAAAATAAAATGTTTGACCATTGTCTAAGTTACCCACGTTTAAATTTTCAAGTGTTTACACTCAAAATTGGCGGAGGAGTTTGGTAGAAATTGCGAAAGTCAACTCTTTAAGCTTTGACCTTTTGGCAGCCAAATTCTTGCCACCAAACATATTCAAATGCTTGCCGCATGTCTGCATACCCGTTATATACAATTTCAAATGTTTATACCCAAGATTTGCTGAATAGTTTTCTGAACACCGCAAAGGTCAAATGTTTTGAACTTTGGCCCCTTAGTAGCTCAAATTTTCGACTTAAACCGACTGAAAAGCTTGTCCTATCTCTGAATACCAACTATGTAAAATTTCAAATGTCTAGATCCGAAATTTTACATAAAGTTTATTCAGACATAGGGCAAGCTCTTTAGTTGTTTTTTTTTCCCCCCGAAAATTTGGCTGCAAAATGATCAAAGTTCCAACGATTTTGCCTTGGCAGTCTCTAGCAAACTATTCAGCCAATTTTGGGCCGAAACATTTAGAATTTTACATAAACGGTATTCAGATATGCAGCAAGCTTTTGAATCAGATTTTGGGCTAAAATTCGGCTGTCAAGAGGTCAAAGTTTACTGAGTTGACCTTTGCAGACACTACCTAACTCCTCCACAAATTTGGGGTCTAAACACTTGAAATTTTAGATGTAGGTTACCTGGACATGAGTCAAACTTTTTAATATATATATATATATATATATATATATACATATATATATATATACATATATATATATATATATACATATATATATATATATATATATATGCACATAAAGTTATGAACAATGCATAAGGCGCGGAGCAAAGCCGGGATGAACTGCTAGTATATATATATATATATATATATATATATATATATATATATATATATATATATATATAGAGAGAGAGAGAGAGAGAGAGAGATAGATAGATAGATAGATAGATGCGTGTTTGTCTGTCCATAGGTATAAAGAATGATTGTTGTTTAATCATAATTATCAAACTACTTCTAAAATATTTAAGGATTGCTATTCTCTGCGGAATAATAACTAAAAGAGAGTCAACTAGAGTTTATACTATGTTGAAAACTTCCGCTCGTTTGAACACTCCAGATCGTATTCACCCGAATTCGGAATTTAATTCCCTTCATTCTCGTGGCAATTGCTTAACAGTCTCAGCAAAGGGAGAAAAGGTTGTTATATGGCTGGGTTCGAATTTCATGACCGGCAGGAATTGTCACACCCTATGCTGATGATTGCGTGAGCATAAAAAACTAATATCTGTAGGTATAAAGAATAATTATTGCTTAATTATATATATATTTTATCATTTTATTATTTTATGTATCTGCATACATTTTTATGCATCCAATTTCATTTTTTACTTCGATATGTAAGTAGCGCTTGGTAGTAAGTTTTGAAAATATGTATGGCAAGTAAGCTACACAGAATTTTCCGCGTTTCGTCCCTCTTTCCTATATATATATATATATATTTATATATATATATATATATGTATGTATATATATACATATATGTACATATATATATATATACATATATTTATATTAATAAAAACGAAAGGATGTAGTGTTTACCTGATATACACAATGGTAAACTTCAAACTAATATACACAACAGTATTTATATATAGAAAATGTAATCCCAACCGAATTTAAAAAAAGCTCAATACGCAATAGAGAGTAGAGCTTATTATATGAGAAAGAAAATTAAAACTGTAACTTGAACTTTACAATCCAAATTTATTGTTCGACTGAATACTCCAAAAAACAATTTACAAAATCCTTATTGCGCGGAGTTTCAAAGAATACTATTCTTATTATTATTCTCATCAGAGGACATAAAGAAATCAGCAAATTATATTTGTAGCAATGCTAGCATTTGCTAGTTAAGACATTAAGTGAAAAAATATTAGATATGTAAAAAACTAATATGAAAACAAACCGCGCATAATATTTCAGCTTGGATAAAACTCCTCTCGAGTTGATCCCAAATGCAAAATAGTTCTTTAGATAGAATGTTTTCCAAAATAAGTCCAGCGTGGTGATGCATATAATCCGATTGGAAAGTTTTCAAAAATCCGATTGGAAAGTTTTCAAAATAGCGGAAATAATGAAAGTTGTGTTTTTCTGCAGTGCAGTAGTCCAAAGAGAAGTCTGTCCCTAGTTTAATAAGAAGAGAGAAATCCAAAATAAGAATCTTCACCATCGGCTTAAAATACATACATATATGTCTATAATATAAAGCTGAATGTGTGTGTGTATGTGTGTGGTCACGAATAGGCTCCTATATGGTTGACTATTTAAAAAAAACTGATTACATATAATGATAGAAGACGTATCGAGACACAGGAATGGGTATGTTTGAACTGGCAGAACCGTGCTTCATTAAAATTGTGAGGTGTGCGTTCGCGCCTGGTCCACAAAGTCTGGAAATAAAAAATTTAAAAATTAAAAAAACACATTTACAAATGTTTTTGATATAGATGTACATAATAATACTTTGATAAGTATGTTTTAACTTAAATAGGGATGGTATAATAAAATTGTGGGGTCTGAGTTCGCGCCTGGCCTCCATAGAATGGAAATAGGCACACACTTTAATAAAGACTTTTCATATCTTCTGCGTAAGTATACTTTGATACTTATGTTTCAGTTTGAAGAAATATGGTATAATAAAATTATGGGGTGTTCGTTCGCGCCTGATCTCCATAGAATGGAAATATGTCACAAAGTCTAACAAGGATTTTTAATATAGATCCACAGAATATTATGATAAGTGTTTCAATGTGAACAGGTATGGTATAATAACTAATGGCGTTCATCTATTTCATTTTTACTTTCATCATATTTTGCTTTGGTTTTGATACCCCCAAATTGGAAGCTATCTCTTTACAACCCTTCCTTTTCATAACCTATCATACTTTCATAAATCAGAGTCCATTTTCTGTAGGCTGTTTTTAAACCCAGTCAACGACGGGTACTTTTGCTAGTATATATATATATATATATATACATATATATATATACATATATTTATGCATATATATACATATATATGCATGTATATATACATATATATATACATGTATATACATATACAGTAGCGTCCAAAACTAAGGGACAACATTTTAAAGCCCTAATGTTTGTAAGAAATAATAACTGTGAAAAGCTGAAATTTCGACAACTGGTACTCATTATCATCCATAATAACATACAGAAAATTTGAATCGTTTGCAAAACATAGAAAAAGAATTATAACAAATATTCATTCTCAAAATAGGAACGTGCAAAAATAAGGGACAAAATTGAGAAAAACAATGTAAACAGTATGCTATATTCAAATTTTTTTTATTTCCTTTAAAGAATAAGTCTTACTTAGTCATTTGTAAACGTTGCATCAGCAGAAACCATGGCTAAACACCAAAAACTTTATTACTCTGTGAGACAAGCTATTGTGAAGCTACACAAGGAAAAGAACACGGTTTCTCTGAAAGCTCTCTAAGAGTAATTTCAGAGAAAGTGAAACGTTCCAAGAGTGTTGTAGGCAGGGTTGTTAAATCCTACGATGATACTGGCAAAATAGTTAATGCTTTTAAAACCGGCAGACCCCACAAAACTTCGGCAAGAGAACTGTTTTAAGTCTTGCATAGAAATTAAAAGAGTTATGAATAGTATCTCATGTGTTAATGTGTCAAGACTGTTAATAAACGACTGCAAGAAATAAGGCTGTTTAATCGAATCCCAGGGAAGAAACGACTTATTAGTTGGAGAAATAAGAAGCAGAGATTAGAGTTTGCAAACAGATATGTGATGTGAACATATAGAAAATTGGGCAAAAGTATTTTTCAATGATGAAAGCAAGTTTTATTAATTTGGAAATAGTGAAACACAATGTAAAGATATGTATTAGTGAAAGATTAAGTTAAAATTGTACTAAGAAAACTGTCATGTTTGGGGACGCAAGCGCCAAGACATTTGGAATGTTTTCTAGCCAAGGTACTACGCCTTTCGTCCGGTTGCAAACTCGTGTAAACTCGCAGATCTATAAAAACATTGTTCAAGATCATGTTGTGCCAATCATACAGAATTCAGGTTTCGATATGGCTACTATTATGCAAGATAATTCCCCATATCACAAGGCAAAGATGGTTATGAGTTACCTTAGCCAGCAAGATTTCGAAATTATAGAATGTCCACCGCAAAGTCCTGACTTAAATCCAATTGAAAATCTTTGGAAGACCTTAAGAGTGAAAGCGTTGGAAAGAAATCCTACAAACACGGAAGTTTTGTGGGCGAAACTTCAAGAAGAATGGTCTAACATAAGTATCGATGATTGTCAAGAACTAATTCGTTCTTGTGGTCGAAGATGTGCAGCGGTCATTCAGAGCAAATACTCTTTTACTAAATGTTGATTGTACATATATTTTTATTGCTTTTTTGGCTCTTTACATTGTTTTTCTCAATTTTGTCCCTTACTTTTGGGCATTCCTTTTTTGAAAACAAATGAACAATTCTTATCATTCTTTTTCTATCCTTTGCAAACGATCCAAATTTTAGTATGTTATTATGGATGAGTACCAGTTGTAAAAATTTCAGCTTTTCACAGTTATTATTTCTAACTAATACTAGGTTTTAAAATGTTGTCCCTTAGTTTTGGACGCCACCGTGTATATACATATATTTATACATATTTATATACATATATACGTACATATATATATGTGTACATATATATATACATATATATGCATATATATGTACATACATATGTGTACATATATATACATATATATACACATTTATATATATATACACATATATATACGAATATATATGTATACACATATATATGTATGCATATATATACACATATATGTGTATACATGTATGCACACACATATATATACATATATAGACACATATATATACACATATATACATACACATATATATACGTACACACATATATTTAAACATACACACAAATATATATATATGTGTGTGTGTGTGTGTGTGTGTGTGCATATGTGTGTGTGTGTGTGTATAAAACTGTAAACAGTCTTATTTTACTGCCGGCATCCTTAATCAACCTCGTGTGCTATCCGATTGTCTCCTGCATCAGATGTTCCAAGCTTTACCATGCACTAAAAATCGAATTTTATAAAAGACACAAGAAAAAACCAAAACAAACAAACAAACAAACAAACAAACAAAAAAACAGAAAAAATTGGCAAAAAAAAAAAATCTGAAATCCTTTTCGTTTTTTTTTTTTTTTTTTTTTTTTTACATTTCTGGTTCACTTATCTCGGCCATTTTGTTGTTTTGTTTCTTCGCTGGAAATGAAACCAATGAAAAAAATAGATACGAGTCAATCTTATCTCGCCACTTTTCTGTTTTCAAAAATGGTCCTGAAGCTCATTAAATATTTTGAGGAAGGTACGACTACAAATAGATCAGCTTCAAATCTATCTTATTCTAATGGAAGATGTGTACACAAAACTCGGAATATCCATTCATTCATTTTCTATGAACCATATTATTCCTCGAGTCGCTTTTGGACTTGATAGATTGTTATTCCTATGTTTAAAGGGTGGAACGATTAAATTCTCCTGATAGATTCCATTTCCGTTTGATGAAAATCGTCCTTATTTATTGCAGACCAACTTCTTATTGGCCAGTTGTATACAAATCCCAAGAGCGATAGGAGCCTTTTACCATGTCTGAAAGTAGCGCAATGTTCAACGAGCGAGATCGGAGATATGCTGCTGTACAACTCATGTTCTCTACCGATCCAACTTATGATAACAGGACCATTGCCAGCACTCTCAAAATACATCGCTGGATTGTCAAGAATACCAAAGACGTGGCCAATGTGATGAAGAGAAAATTTCCGGACCTATTATGGCCTTTGATGTTTCAAGCGAAGGCCACATCATACTACCTCTCATCTTCGAAGTCAGCTTAAAATCAACAGCACATTGTACCTGGGTGTGCTGAAGAGTATGGTGGTCATTTGGTGCAATCAGCTGGCCACTGACTAACCCTAGGTATGGTAGCCGGATTCGGCGCCGGACCACAAGTCTAAAGAGACACAGGCTTGGCTTCAGAAGGAGTTCTACGACTTTGCATCTTTCTCTCACTGGCCTTCCCTCCTCCCCCGACCTAAACCCACTGGACTGCTTCATTTGGTCATACGTCAAGAACATCACCAACATGACCTCCCACAACACCAAAACCAGCCTGATTACCGCCATTCGCCGGGTATTCGCTGAGCTCCTGTCCGCACTCCTGGAAAAGGCATGCTCCCAGTTCCAGACCCGTATCGAGGCGGTGACTGAGGCTGAAGGCGGCTACATTGAATAGATGGAAGCTCTACTACATAATCAAGTTATCTGAATTGATTTTTCAATAAAAGTTTAAAATAAAGTTGTAGTCGTGTTTTCTCTAGGGCGACACTTTTATTGTTCCACCTTGTAACAATTTCATTTCCATGAGTTCATTTCCATTTCCTATTCAATCATATAAATGTCAGTGAATAAGATTCGAGAAGAAACAAGTGATCTAAACAGTCGATTGTTTGAATCCTAATCAAATACATAGCCACAATCTAATCATTTCATGTGATTGATTAATGTGTTATATATCTATGTGACGCTTTTCAATAAAATCCTTTCTTGACAAAGTTTTAAAAATTTAACGAAATACCAATAAACGCTCGTCATAAATTGTTCTCATAAGTAATCAGAAATTATTTAATTTTTTTATCCTCTGGTATTATTTATCATTTAACTGACAATGCATGTATCTAGTAATACCTTAGTGTTCTTCAATTGATAGGTTTTTATTCATGAGTTAAAAAAAAATTTCCATTATTTTATTCAACCACAGCAAACAGGTGTCAATCAATAATATTTGGGAAGAAACGGGTGACGGAAAAGGATGCATAAGAGTCAAGTACGAACTAAGACGGAAAATTGTTTCCACATTTTAGTAGGAGCTACTCAGCGCGCTTATCCTGTCTTGATAGAGTTAAAATCCAACTTCGTAATCTAGTAGGTAACGCCTTTTTCTCTTCTCTGCAACCTTTTTCCCACAGAAGAGACGTTGCGAGCCTGTCTATGCTTTATCATTATTTTCATGGCAAGTGCTCGTCTGAGCTTCAATCAACGGTGCCCCTTTGCAGGACTTTCACAAAATCACTTGACCAGCTACAACCACTATCAATAATTTTCCCCACTCTCTATTTGCGCCTAAATCTAAACGCAGATTCCATGAACAAAGTTTCTTCCTAGAACTGCTCGCCTGTGGAACACTGTTCCGCTGGCCTGCTTCCTGACCAACTACAATATTGTAGCTTTCAAGTCCAATGTAAACAAGTTCTTGTTGAGCCGTCCCTTTAAATAATCAAATTCTACCAAACTTACACCATTAACGATTACAACACGACCACTTTACATTCATTAATCCTTATTCTTGTGTGGTGTTCATGCCTCAATACGTGGTGACTTCCGTGTGAGAGAAAAGTCAATTGTTTGAATGCAAATTAATGTAAGAGTCACATTTAAATACTGTTACATTTTTCCGATGCTTGATTTGTTCAATAACCTCGTCTCGTCTTCCTACCACCATTACAAAGTAGTTTATTTCTTCTTTGTACAGAAAACCCCAGAGAATGTTTACGAACTCATTGGACGGAAGTTGGCAGTCTTCCACCCGAACCTTATGTCTTAACCTTCATAAAAACCGACAAGAATTTGTTTTTCTAAATAGTTACAACTAGCGAGGGATAGGGCGCCTGACTTTGTCCAGTCGTAAAATACGCTTAAACATAATATTTTTATTTGTCTAGATTTCGTATATATTATTAAAGAGTCGTGATTTCAAAAGAAAAATAAAGTACTTGGATGCCATCAGCTAGAATCAAAGACATACTGTAACATTCAAAGCTGGTGACGTTACCACTGTGCTAATGCCGTTTTTGATGTTATTTTTTCATTGGCGCCAAATTCATTTGAACTGTGCAAACAGAAAATAAGAGCTGAAGATAAATCTGGAGAATATAGTGGGTTTGGAAGCAATTACATTGAGGACATTATCGAAGCTACTGCAAAGAAAGTGGGCTCCCTCTACCGTGCTAGAAAATTACTCACACCAGAGAGTATCCTATATCTTTACAAAGCAACAATTTGCATGGATCCTTCACTTGTTCTTTTATTCAGATGTATATAAGTTTAAAAATAAATAAAGGAAAAATTTAAAATTTAAATGGCTTTGCGGCGTCCCGGGCAACACCATATAGGTACAGTTAGTAATGATACTAAGATTATCTTTCGTACAAAAGTGTTTGTCTTTGGCATTGTAGACACTAAGTGATCTTAACCTCCATTAGCGCCATCTTTTAAATGTAATATCACAGACGGCACTTATATTTTTGTAAGTAAATAAACTCGGTATAAACAGATTCGAAATACTCTTAATTGTGATTTGATTTTCTGGTGCATATCAAAACGTACAGATTTGATTCGCATCCAACAAAAAAAAAAAAATATGCACAAACGAAACTTTAAAACTAATAGTCTCTAATTATTAATTTATTTATTTATTTATAGCGGATTATTTTCCTCATCTGTATAGTTGTTGTTGTTGCTCTTTGGGGCCCGTGGCGCAGTGGATAGAGGCATTGGAAATAGGACATTCCTACTAGGTTACGATTTTTGAACTCTGTTAAGGCAGGATAATGTGTTTTTAGCAACTCCTGCCCAGATGTGGTAATAGTACTCCCTCCTTGGACATACCTGGCTCTTATACAGCTATAGAATTGCACCAGTAGTGAGGTATCTACTTGAGCGGAAAGAAAAACAATTAAAATTTTTGTTTTTTTATTTGCAAACTGTTATCTTCATGTTCATAGTTGTTGTTGTATTTCGGCCAACTATTCCTTCGGCCTTCGTAAGGAACCAGTGTGTCAACGTGATTATAACCTTAATAAATTCCTACATATTTATGTACCAGAATTGCTTCAATTAAACTACTACTCGCTTTTATATTTACTTCTTTTATATACAAATAAATACACATTGGACTTTATTATAAAGTGGAGTATTCTGTGAGTGGCATTTCTTGTAAACGAGAAACCTTTTACATATACTTCAAGTAGAGAGTTTTGTTCTAGTTTTGGATTTATTGTTTTTTTTTTTTTCTTTTTTAAATGGTTGTGGCGTGGAAATTGAAATATGAGTTTTCGATAACAAAAAAAAAAAATAATTATTGATTTGTTTATCAATTGATTATTTTTTCCTTTCATTTGCTTATAACCTTGTCTGGGCAACCACTCAGAATAAGAGCGACTCTTCTCCATCTGTCAAAACACAACTTATTTTGCAACATTTATATATATGTATTTTTTTCGGTGTCATTTTCATGCCTGTCATCTTGTTTGTGTTGCCAGCGATTTACAAAAGATTCAACCGTTCGATTTACAAAAGATCGAATGTATAACACTGTCAAAGACAGAAAGACAACTTGAGCTTCATTGAGTCGTTTATTTACAACTAGCCGACACGTGTATCGGCGTTGCCCGAGAAATTAGAATAACTGATGAATTCGCTGCCGCAAACTGTTGAATGTTATTACTACTAGAAATGATAAAAAAAATAACACAAACAATAAAAGGTTACGCTGACAGAGCAGCAAATTTACCATATTTATATGTGACCTTAATTTTGTGGATTGGACACTGTTACTTATTGCATAACTTCTATGAATGATCGTAGAATGTGATTTAGGAGATCAATGATGACGACTAGGAAGAGAGTATGACTCAAGACGAACTCCGAGAGAAGTCATTAAACACACATAATAAACTTAATAATGTTATTGTTTGCATGACAGACAATTGACATGAATACAACTAAATTAGGAAATCTGTAAGAAAAATGTAATAGCGTAGCAACTATTGTTATAATACAACAACAACAGCAACAACAACAACAATAATAATAATAATAATAATAATGATAATAATAATAATAATAATAATAATAATAATAATAACTAGCGGGACCTATGGAAATTCCACAGGGGACTCATTCATACGTAATATATTGATGTTGGCATTGTGTAGATGTTCAGCGTAAATGGAGAAGTGAAGCCCGGTCGTAAAGTACGCTTAAATATGATATTTTAATTCTTGCAGATTTCGTATATATTTTTATAGAGTTAATGTTATATCGATTTTTATATATAATAAAGCTGCAATTTCAAAAATAAAAAAAAATATATCCATATGACTTTAGTTCATCAGTTTGAATCGAAACTGAAATAAAAACTTTTATATCAAATCGTTACGTTTGCTTAAGGAAATGATATAGATATACCGCGTATCCTGTCGTATAAATCAACCGTCAGATTAGACGAGGTACAACATTGGAGCAAATTCTAATAAATTTATCATAAATCGGTTGTCTAAGAGAACTACCATATCACGCAACCAAGCTTGTTTAGCCTAGGCTAGTGATTGCAACGCCTGGTATCTTATGAAATGTTGGTTTTAAAGGTGATTTTTTTACGTTAAGGGTCGTCTTATACGCCGAAAAAAGGTATATATATATATATATATATATATATATATATATATATATATATATATAAATAAATATATATATATATATATATATATATATATATATATATATATATAAAACTTGAATTCCTTCAGCCATAATCGAAACCGAACCAAAACGTATCAAGAATTCTTGAGAAAATCTATTATACATATGAAAGTGAACGTGTGTGTGTGTGTGTGTGTGTGTGTGTGTGTGTATCTATGTAAATTTTTTTTACGCAATAACTCTCTCACTTTTCAGTCTATAAACTCGAAATTTGATATACAGGGTACTGAGATTTGGAAACATATTTGTAATCCGTTTTCGGCCAGAAATTTGGCTGTTAAGAGGTCAGATTTCAGCGATTTGACCTTTGACAACTCTACCAAACTCCTCCGACAATTTTAGGTCTAAACACTTAATATTTTAGATATAAGTTCTTTGGACATGGATCTAACTTAATAACTTGATTTGATCCCAAAACAATAATTTTTAAGGGGTCATAATAGAGGTCAAAGTTAAAAATATTGACCGCTTTATTTTGCTCAACATACACCTCCAAACACCCGGACAACACACTACTTATAGGACGGAGCACACGATAGTTCTAAACAATCTAAGTGAAAGTAATATTTTGTGGAACTAACTGGGTTCGAACTTAGGACATTCAAATCGTCAGTCCATGACGTTTACCACTTGACCACCGTCATCTACCATAAACCAAATAAAATAAAAACTGGACACTGATGCGACAACAGAACATGCTATTACAAACTAAGCGTGATCGACCAAACATTTTGAAAATCAAAAGATCAGACAATATGTAGTGTTATTTCAACTGAAGTACGACAGACTAAAGCAAATGCTATTTAAATAGATGAATGACAGACAATCTTTTCTAGAGACGTGGGATGATGTAATTCAAATAAAATGTTTTCTCAGAAAATAAATTAAATCTGCGTTGTCATGGAGATTTCATGAGAAAGAAAAAGGCATCACATATTGAATCCTTCAGTCTTCAATGGTCGAAACAAAACACTGACCTTTTGTTGTGTTTTCTGCGAACTTTGCAATTCCTGTTCATTGTTTAGCGTCTATTTAAAGACTTTATTTTAGCGCTATTGCAGAGGAGAAGAAATTTTGGTGTGAGAATTCAATTAGCAAACGCTGGAATTGGAAGATCAAAAAGAACGAAATTATGTTTAATTCTTTTGTTTTAATTTCATGTATTTTTTTAATATAAAATCAAAGTATTGTTTGAAAGCCAAAAAAAAAAATTAAAAAAAAAAAAAATAAAATAAAATGAAACTTGAGGATTTTTAAATTTTTTTATTTGGTAGCGAATTTTTTTGTTGTTTGTTTTTATTTCTCCCCATCCTCCAATCAAAATAATTATAAAATTAATAGAAATCCACTTTTTATAAGAACGGAGAAAATGAAATTCAAAACAAAAAAAAAAATTGAAGATCAGATACGTGCGATATTTTTTTTTTATATATTTTTTTAAATAAACGTTCATTAACTAATCCTGTCTTGACAGAGTTCAAAATAGACTTCGTAGCTTAGTGAGGGATGCCCTTTTCTCTTCCCTGCAACATCTTTCCCGCTGAAGAGATGTTACAAGCCTGTCTCTGCTTTATCGTAATTTTCATGGCAAGTGCTCGTCTGAGCTTCAATTTATGTTCCCCCCTCGCCAAACTTTCCCAAAAAACACTCGTCTAGCCAAAATCACTATCAGTAATTTCCCACACTCTTTATCTGTGTTTAAACCTAAACGTAGATTCCATGAACAAAGTTTCTTTCTTAGAACTGCACGCCTGTGGAACTCTCTTCCGTTTGCTTGCTTTTCAGCTGACTACAATTTGATTGTCTTCAAGTCCAACGTAAACAAGTTCTTGAGGGACCGCCCCCCTTAGTAATCCAATTTACAAAATCTCCACTACTTATGATTACTACGCTATAATCCAATAACTAATGTATACCTATTAACTCTTATCCTCGAGTGGCTTCCGATAAGGGATTTGATAAGTGGTGACTTCTTTTTTAAAAAAAGATAAAGTTTCTAATATTCGGCTTATAACAAAGCCATCATGAGGATTTTTTTCTAGAAACTACATTTTTATCTTTTATTTTTCGTTACTTGCCATTATATAGTTTAGTGCAGTCTCTACCTTGCATGCTATGAATTTTTATTTAAGAATGAAAAATATCGCACGTGTCTGATCTTCTAACTGCCATGATTTGAATTTAATTTTCTCCGTTCTTCTAAAATGTGGATTTTACACATGCGAGCATAATGGAGCGTTCACCCACTGGCCAAGACAATTCGACATCTATCTTCAACAAATAGACACTCCACCAAACCACACCATAGAAATTAAGACAAAAAAAAATAAAGAAAAAAAATGTATTGTCTAGAAAAAAAATCCTAATAAGGGTTTTGTTATAAGCCGAAAATTAGAAACTTTGAATAAATGAATGTTTATTTACAATTTAAAAAAAAATCGCCCATATCTGATCTTCTAACCGTCATGTTTCGAACAAAATAATTATATTATTAATAAACCTTTCAAAGAAAAAGTAAGAACACTTTGTAAAGAATAAAAGAAATAAACAAGAAAAAATGAATTATAATCGTTCAAAGATTTCATAATTTGAATTTTTCCGCGAGAAAAAGGGCACAATATAGAAACAAAACACACATGTGTTAGGGTTAGGGTTAGGTGCTAGGGTTAGGGATTAGGGTTTAGGGTTAGGGTTTAGGGTTAGGGTTAAGGTTGGGGTTAGGGTTAGGGTTTAGGGTTTAGGTTTAGGGTTTTGGCTTTAGGGGTTAGGGGTTAGGGTTAGGGTTTAAGGTTAGGGTTAGAGTTTAAGGTTTAGGGTTAAGGTTAGGGTTAGGGTTTTGAATAATAGAAGTAAACACATTAAAATACGATCCTGGGCTTTAGTGAAAGAGGGAGAATTCTTTAAAGTGAGAAACCCCCTTTCAAGGTAAACTTTCCAATTCTACCAAGGTGACAATGATAACACTTGTTTCCTATTCCTTAATCTCTCTCCCCATTTCTTTGTTTCAGGTCTATAAAGCACTCACTGCACATTTATCACCCACGCCCAATGTAAGTATCTCCATTCCGGACCTTTCAAGACTTACAGCAAAATCCCGCCCCTTCACTAGAAATGCTTGGAAATGCTCTGCTCTGGGATTTTTTTTTTCATCAAACCGTTTGTCGTCAGAATTTCTGCTCCACGCCTTGTTTCCTCGACTATGCTGCCCAGTTCTCCTATCCATGGTGTACAGTTATAAATCTAATCCCTATCATAGTAGCGCCTTACGTTTCAGTAACAATATACCTAGATTTGAATGAGCAAAGGAAATGAAAAAAAAATAATTAATACCTTCCAGCAAACTCATGAATACCAAAGTTTTTTTCTAATACTCTTTAGGGTTTTAGACTTAAATCCAACCTGTAAAATGAATGACTCTCTCCTTAAAGAAATTCCTTTTCTTCTTTCTTTTTTTATTTATCTTTATTTTTTTTTGTAATCTCCTTATAATTGCATTTTACCCCTGATCTAAAGTAAAAGACTTTTATCGAATCTGTTTCTGAAAAAAATGCCTGAATTATTCTACCATTCCAGAAAGAAGCTCATAGTATCAGCGTTGGCTTCTCTCGGGGTTTTTCTTGGGACCTACTCTCTTCCTGATCGTCATGATTGTTCTCCCAAATCACATTCTACGATCAGTCATAGACATTTATGCAGACGACAATACCATCCATGACAACACTTTAAAGGCCAACAATGACCAAGATCTTTCTCTTTTCTGATCTTCACCACGTGGTGCAATGGGGAAAAAGGTGGTTAATGAATCTAAAGCCAAAATTCTTTCTTTTAATCAATACCGCTCTGATTCCCATCTGATTTCAATTTAAATGAATGACTCTCGTCTTGGGGAAGCGCCATGTTTTGACAAACTTCTGGGACTGACCTTTACTCTTGATCTAAAATGGAACACATACATAAAATCTGTTGCCAAGATAGCTGGGAAAATGATTCGATCATTCTATCAGCTGTGAAAGGTATCTCCCTCACAAAGCAATCAAAAGAGCCAAATTTGCACTAATTGGGAGTACTGTTGGGGAGGAATTGCTCAGAACACATTTTACTCCTTGAGTAATGATTTCCAAATCTGATGAGCTACTTCTTTCTCATGGCTAATTGGAATATTCATTTTGACCAGCTGGATTTTATTTTATATAAAAAAAGTCTTTCTACTGATTTTACATTACCTAAAATTCTGCGTCTACAAAGGAATATTGTTGTTTACTCTGGATACTTCAATGAAAATAATTGGATTTTATCTTCAATGTGTGAACTTTCAACCAATCTAGAACCTGATAACATCATCATTTTCTATTCAAGGATTTCACTTCTAATCGGATACAAAGAGCATATATCCTTATTTTGTTTCAACCATTGCTTTCTTTCTCTCTCACCCTCTCTCTCTCCCTCTCTCTCTTTCTCTCTCTCTCTCTCTCTGTCCCTTAAAAAGTTTTAATCTTTAATACATTTTCTGTCTGTGTGCTGCAATAGTAAAATTATTTTTAATATTTTGAGAATGACTTTTTTTCTGAGGAAGTGAGCCAACATCGAAACCCCAGGGATTAAGGAAATTACTTTAAATGCTTGTATTTTTTGTTCAAACAATAAATTTTTGTTTTGAAAATTATGTTTTCTGAAATATAAAAACTAAATTTTATATATATACATATACTTCCGGTTATAAAACAGATGAGTATCGGCTGAAGAGAGCTTGATATGGGATCTAAAATGGTCCCCTATTATCAGGTTTAAAACCGACGGTACCGAAGACTTATCTCATCTAACATTCTGTAAATAAAACATAAATTCTCTTTTTCTCTCTCCCTATATATATATATATATATATATATATATATATATATATATATATATATATATATATACACACTAGCATTTCAGCCCGGCGTTGCCCAGGTGTTTGAAGGTGTATGTTGAGCAAAAAAAAAAAAAGCGGTCAATGTTTTTTAAATTTTACATATAATAACCCATTAACATGTATTGTTTTGGGCTCAACTCAAGTTATTAAGTTAGATCCATGCCCAGGGAACCTATATCTAAAATTTCAAGTGTTTAGGCCCAAAATTGGCGGGGGAGTTTTGTAGAGTTCTCAAAGGTCAAATCGTTGAACTTTGACCCCTTAACAGCCAAATTTCTGGCCGAAAACCGATCACAAAGATTTCCCCAAATCTCAGTATCCTGTATATCAAATTTCGAGTCTGTAGACTTCAAATTGACAGAGTTATTGCATAGGAAAATGTACACACACAGACACACACACAGACACGTTCACTTTTATATATATATATATATATATATATATATATATATATATATATATATATATATATAGTGTTATAATGGAATAATTCCAGGAGGAAATCCGGGTATGAGAGCTCAATGTGGTAAACAGAGCAATAACATAAAAAATGTAATTGTCTAGTTTAGATGCTTGAAAATACCATAAGGTTGAAATAAATTATTGCATCGACAATTATGTACCTATTTACTATGCCTCCCCACGGGACAGAGTTAGACACCAGGGTCGTTTTTTAACGTGGAGAAAAGGTACAAAAATAAAAATTGTCTCAGTCGTGAAGGATTTCTCCTCCACCGAAAGAGAACAAGAAATAGAAGTGCAGCATCTGAAGAACAGATACTACACTTTGATCTTGTCCCGAAGGCCAACAATTATGTAAGTTCCGTGTTATATATATATATATATATATATATATATATATATATATATATATATATATATATATATATATATATATATCAGGTTGACTTCTTGCGGTTTTTAACTTTTAAATTCAGATGGACATATCTCGGCTCAAACTAAAAAAAATTATTGATCAAAATAATAACCATCAGAATCAACACAAAAGAAAGTTATTTATCCTCGTAATAAAAATCTAGTGTTCTAATGGCGATGAAGTTGCTGGGGGCGTTTTTGATATCGCTAAGGTGTTTGAAGCATTTCTCACGCAGAAAGTTGTCAAGATGCTTTAAAAAGTGACAGTCAGTAGATTAGAGGTCTGGAAAGTATGGCGGATAAGTCAGAGTTTCCTAGCCCAATTCATTGAACTTTTGCAGGGTTGGTTTAGTAACGTGCGGTCGGGCATTGTCGTACAGGAGAATTGGACCTTTCCTGTTGACCAATGCTGGGTGTTGTTGTCGAAGTTTTGATGCATTTCATCCATTTGTTGACAGTACTCCCCCCCCGTAATTGTTTCGCCTGCATTCAAAAACTGTAATGGATGACACTAGTCGCAGACAACCAAACAGTCAGCATGACCTTCTTTTGGTGCAACTCTGGCTTCGAGAAGTGTCATGGAGCTTCATTGGCGACTAACTACTTTTTTTCAAGGTGGTCACCACTTATCAAGGCCCGGAAGCCACTCGGGTATATGGGTTATTGCGTGTACAGTACGTTAGTGTTTAGATTTGATAAAGTGTCTTACTTAAGGGAGCGGTTTATCAGGAATTTGTTTATGTTGGACTTGAAGACATCCAGGTGTAGTCAGGTGGGAAACAGGCCAATGGAACAGAGTTTCACAGGACGTGCACTTCTAAGAAAGAAGCTTTGTTCATGGAATCTACGTTTTGGTTTTGGCACAGATAAAGAGTAGAGAAAATGTTTGACAGTGGTTTCAGCTAGACGGGTGTTTTTTGTGGGAAGAGAGGTTGCAGAAAAGAGAAAAGGGCACCTCCCCACTAAGCGACGAAGCCTATTTTGTACTCTGTCAAGGCAGGATAGGCTGTTTTTAGCAGCTGCTGCCCAGATGTGGCAGCAGTACTTTTGGGCGTAGTTGGCTTTTATACAGATAGAGAATTGCATCAGCAGTGAGATATCTTCTGGAGCGGTAGAAGGATCCTACTATTTTTCCAGCGACCTTGGTAACAGACTTGATGTACGTGTTCTATTTCAGGTCAGGATAAAGGTCAAGCTCAGAAGCTTATCAAAACATGGGGCTTGAGCATCGCCAGTTGTCGTAAAGGACCCACTTTTGATCACGTCATAACCTGGTCGAGAAATAGGTCGTTCTCGTTGCGTAAAAGAAGAGAATATGATACTTTATAACGGCCTTTCTTTTGCTTGTCGTTTAATTCGTGAGGCACCCATTTATCAAGTGTTTTTGTATTTCCAGCTTTTTCAAGTAGTTGAAAGGCGTCGTATACGTTACGTCTAATTCAGAAACAAGTGCTCGAACAGTTGTGCGTGGATTGATTTGACTAAGGCTCTTAATTAATCGTTGTCAACATCCGATGGCTGACCACTACGCTCATCATCTTCAATACTCGTCGCCGCCACGGAATTTCTTAAACCACCATCATGCTCTGCGTTCCGTAGTGGTTCTTGGGTCAAACGCTTTGTTGATATTGCAAGCTGTTTCATCAACTTTTCGGCCTAGCTTGAACTGAAATGAGAAAATTGCGCGAATTTGCTTAGATCTTGCAATCGTGTTAAATTTACTTATATATATATAAATATATTATTATTATTATTATTATTATTATTATTGTTATTATTATTATTAATACTTTATATTTTTTATATATTAGTATAAACAGTAACCGTCTTCTATATTTTCTTATTGGGAAATGGTATTATCCACTGGAGAGCCATGTATTTAACAGCTATTATTATTATTATTATTATTATTATTATTATTATTATTGTTGTTGTTGTTGTTGTTGTTGTTGTTGCTGTTATCATCATCATCATCATCATCATTATTGTTGTTATTGTTATTGTTATTGTTGTTGTTGTTGTTGTTGTTGTCGTTGTCGTTGGTGTTGTTGTTGTTGTTATTATTATTATTATTATGTTTATTATTATCATTATGTTTATTATTATTATTATTACTACTGCTACTACTACTACAACAACAACAACAACAATAATAATAATAATAATAATAATAATAATAATAATAATAAAAATAATATATATAATATATATATATATATATATATATATAGAATTCTTGTGTGCAGGGCGTTTGCTCAGTTGGTAGAGTGCTTGCCTTGCATGCAAGAGGCTCGGGTTTCGAATCCTGAGTTCGGATGTGTCTAACTGATGAGCCCAAATGAGGGCGAAACTCGAGTCTTGGACTTCCGGTTCTTTGACTGTCATGGCTCTTGTGAGCTGCGACGTTGTTTGGCTGTGGAATTTATTGTAAATATATATATATATATATATATATTAGGTACTTAAGTTTTTATGCATGTTTATTCTTATAAAATTTATATGCTAACTAACATGTTGCAGAATAGATCTTTAATCTATTATGTAATATTTAATCAATATTCGTTATTGGGAAATGGTATTATCCACTGGAGAGTCATGTATTTAACAGATGTCCTGTTTTAAATCTCCGAAACAGCTACATGGTAAGCAGCTGAGAAACCCTGTTTTCTATTTTACAAAATTTTAGTTAAGGTTTTCTTTTTTATCTTTATGAACTTGAATTCTCCTTTAATAATTGAAGACTTGCGAAATCAGCTTATGCATGTCCTAAGCCTATTTCTATTTAACAATATTAGGAACGTGAAAGACCATTAAAAAAGGCTGCATTGGCTGCTCTGAGTCGGATAGCGATTCAGCAATGGAACAAGCTGATATCCCAATATGGAGGAGTTGACATCAATGGCAAAGGCAAGATGAGGAGTCTAACATACTATTGATGGAGATGCGAGTCATTAGATGTAGCATGATGACCAAGCATGCAAATAGTTTGGATGCGAGTTATCCTCTATTTGCATCACTTGCAGATGTCAAACCTTCTTTAGACTCTCTCTCTCTCTCTCTCTCTCTCTCTCTATATATATATATATATATATATATATATATATGTATATATATATATATATATATAGTAATTTATAAAATGTATATGGCGATTAAGCTACACTGAATATTCGGCGTTTCATCCACTCTAGGACTCCTCAGGCTTATGCGCGAATTCTGTGGTTGTTTATCGTTTTTATAACTAAAATCTCAATAGAAGAGGAGCCTATAAAAACGATAAACAACCACAGAATTCGCGCATAAGCCTGAGGAGTCCTAGAGTGGATGAAACGCCGAATATTCAGTATAGATTAATCGCCATATATATTTTATAAATTACTAACTAGCTCTACCTACGTATTAAGCACTTTTGAAGTAAATACTTAAAGTTTACGCATAAATCTATACTTTCGTATATTAATTTTATGTGAGTTATATATGTATGTATATATATATATATATATATATATATATATATATATATCTTTTCAGCGAAGTTATATAAAGATGGAACCATTCTTTGAATTCTCTTTTATAATTGAAGACTTGCGAAATCAGCTTATGCATGTCCTAAGCCTATTTCTATTTAACAATTTTAGTTAAAGTCTTTTTTTAAAATCCTTTTTATAATTGAATTCTCTTTTGTAATCATGAACTTTTTAGAAGTCGAATTATGTAGGTTTTAGGTCTGCGATAGGTTAAATTTACTGTTTCTTTTCTGGAAATATAAACTGCATTCTTATTTTTACATTTTATTACTCAAGGCTTCTTTAGACTATATATATATATATATATATATATATATATATATATATATATATATATAATCTTTTCAGCGAAGTTATATAAAGATGGAACCATTCTTTGTCATTGATTTACCATTTTTCATGTTTTGTCTTGAGCCTAAATTTATGAAATGTTTATGATGTCTCGCAAATGTCATCAGTTATTTAAATTTCGGAATTGCAGAAACGTATTTTAATTATGTTTTCGTCGTTTGTTGTAAAAGAAAAATATCATAACCTTTAGAAGACAATAAAATAATGACCGGTTCGAATTCTTTCAAGCAAGATAACAATGAACCAAGGCAAAAAAAAAACAGGTTTAACTTTGTGTGGCTGTAGTATCGGACCACCACTTATCAAAGCGAAAAGCCACTCAAAGATAAGGAATAATGGAATCGTTTTCAGTTGAGACACAAAGGAACGATTGATGAGTGATGAAATGACCAAAGTTGTGGATGGTTATTCATGACAGGTGAAAGATGAGGAACATTATGGGATTAAATCATGTATGTATTCAAACGGTATTCACCCTAGGTGGGTTGAACCAGCTTCTGCAAATCAAAGGAGCATTAAATTAACAGTCGCATCTATACCAACATGTAACAGAACACGGATGCACGTATGTAAATGCATGTGAAGTGACGTCACTAATGGGGAAAAAGGACTATAAAAAGATAAAGAGAACGATCACGAGAGAGACAGGATAACGTTTGAGATATCGTAGGAGACGTGATGAACGTTCTAAACGTCACGGCTGTACCAATGAGCAAATAAATGTTGTTGCTAGCGAGTTGGAGTTATTTCCTATTCTTTGTATTGGTTTCCTTTGCGACTGGACCCGCACAACGTGCGTTAGTAATCAGACAACGTTGCAAACGTTGGGTTTTTGCAGTTCTTGCCGGGGGATGTCAACGGCCTCCTACGTACAGCGTCTGATATTCCAAAATAGTCACCCATCTGGTACCGATTAGGCTCAACGTATTTTAACGTGGGTGATCGAATGAGAACCAGTGTGTCAACTTGATTATACCTTAATAACATTGATTAATGATTATTACTTATTTTGTTTGCTGATATTAGATTTGAAGATGACTAAGATGTAAGCTGTTGGAAGCAGATCCATGATAATGTATTCCACAGACGAAAATCCCTTTCAAAGAGACTCATTCTGTGAAAATTAAGTTTGACACTCAGCACGTAGTGGAATAAAGGAAAGTAGCGACACAAATGTATGCAGGCAGCACTCCCACTAGATTTCAAAGTCAATACTGAAGTTTGTCTAGGTAACGTTCTAGTCAGCACTTCCCCAGATGGGGATGCATCTTTAGGCATATCTGATGAGTAGTATCCGGTAGCGGATTACATAAGGAGTCATATTCCTTGAGTGATAGAATGATCCAACAAGTTTTTTCATTGATTTTAGAAACAGATTGGATGTAAGTCTTCCATTAAAATCAGGAACGAAAGTTTTAATCTTATGCGAGTAAACAACTTGTGAGCCGTTGGTAGGTAGGTAGGTAGGTAGGTAGGTAGTTTTTGTTTTACGGCATATCAACCTTTTTCAGGTTATTTAATGCCGAATCTAGTTATTGTGAGGAACGATTTTTAATGGAGTATATTTGTTTTTTAAGTCGGATTCTATTTAACCCATAGTTGGGACCCTAACAGGTACTACCACTCCGGGTCAGAGTGGAGCTGGGAGCAATGGCAATTAAAGGGTGGCTCCACACTCCCCAAGGCCCGCAAGGTGGGGGCCTCACCATCGGATATAGTTATAGGTCATATCCAGGACCGTGAGCCGTTGGGTCATAAATTACGATAAAACATAATAAAGGAACTATTACCCCATCTCTCTCTTTCTCTCTCTCTCTCTCTCCCTCTCTCTCTCTATCTCAGGTTTGATGGAAGGTGTCATTGGTAACTTTATATACACATGTACGCGCGAGCGCACACATATTTATGTTGTTTTGGTAAAAAATATTTTTTCAATTACATTTCACTCTTTGTGTATACCAATACTTTTAGTTTAGAAGCTCAATGTCTGTATAATATAACAATAGAGCATACATAAAAGAATAAGAATTGCATTCCAAAATACAAATATTTATTTTTCATGCAAAGATATACAGTGCCACGCAAAAGTGTTGGATACATACATACATTACTCTAAATATGGTTCAAGATTTTACCTAAAATTTGGTCAGTATATTCATATTACTATTCTAACTTAATTTTGGGATAGTAATTACAAAATCAAAGGTAAAAAAGTTTCTATTTAAAAAAATTATAATTGACAAACGCAAAAGTATTGGATATACTTATAAAAATCACTTTTCTAAAATAATGATATTCTTTTTGTTGTAGACGCTGCCATTTTTCTGCGGTACCTGTGTTGCTGTGTTTCTTCCAAATATTTCGATTTTCGTTTCGTCTGACCAGATTACCTTGCTCCAAAATATTTTGGGTTTCTCCCAATAGGTTTTAACATAATTCAAACGTGATCTGACATGTTGACGCTTCGACAATGGAACTGTTCTTGGAGATCTTGAAATAAAACCTTCACGATTTAGAACTCTACTGATTGTATATTTGCTCACATCACTCCCAGTTCTTGGATGTCTATTTTAATTTCACCACGAGTAATAAAATAATACCTTTCTGCTTACCCGCCTTGAATTTTTTACGCTTACGTTTAATTTCCTTGGTCGACCACATCTTGGATGATTTGTAATAGCTCCACCAGGGTTTTCGAACTTTCTAATAACGTTTCCGACTGTACTACAGGATAGATTAATTTCTCTTGATACTATTTGATACCCCTTTCCTTTTTTGTGCTTATCAATGATTTTTTGACGAATATCTATTGACAACTCTTTAGCTTTAGGTATTTTTATAAATGAACTGGTTGACTTTGAAGCGGGTGAACACAAACCGGAAGAACTTTATAAAAATTATTTTAATATAAAGCTCTCTTATTGGTCTAAAATTATTTTAGGAAAATGATTTTTATAGGTGTATCCAATACGTTTGCGTTTGTTCATTTATATTTTTCCTCAAATGTAAACTTTCTGTACTTTGATTTGCTAATTACTATCCTAAATATAAGTTAGAATAGTAATAGGAATATACTGACCAAATTTTAGATAAAAGCTTGAGCCTTAATTAGAGTTAGGAAGAAAAATGTAATGTATCCAATATTTTCGTGGTACTGTATATATATATATATATATATATATATATATATATATATATATATATATATATATTTAATTGGGCTTTTCCGTAACCACAACCAAGGTAAATGTTTCCCGCATGTGATGCTTTTCCCGTTAGGGATTCCTCCCCGCCTTTTTTTCTTTTTATTCAAAAAATGCTACATTGCTTAAAGTGTGTTTATTCATAAAGTCTGAAGAAATGCTGGTTTTTAAAAATGTTCAAACAATATCATGCTTGAAATTGTCGGACTAGACATTGAAACAATTGTAACGTAAAATGAAATACACTTTTTGTTGCCATCAACACCTTGTTTGAAGTCTTCAATTTGCACAAACAGTGTATATATATGTGTGTGTGTATGGGTGTGTATGTGTGTGTGTGTGTGTTAGATAAAGTAATGGTAATTAAAGAAATAGTAAGTAATTTTTGTATAGAATTGTAAAATATTCAAAAGACTTTTTAATTCATATAAATTAAATAAAACCTATCTGGATTTACGATATGAACAAAGATGGCTGCCGTAACAATTGTTGAGTCTTCTATTAACTTTTATTTTCATACATATTTTTTTCTATCTCTACAAAAAATTTCTAATTCTCCTGGAGAGTATATGCTCGAAAAGTCAGTATGATATATTAGCTATGGAGTTAATGCATGATCGTAATACTTGTGACATAAAGAAAATAGTTTTTTGTCACTTATAAGAAACATTTCGCTGAAAGTATATTAAAATGAAAAAATAATATAGATATATTTCTATGAGTCGTTCTGTTTATAAGTGTTTATTTTTGAAATAAAAACTAACATCCATTGAATTATTAGTGGTTTGCCATACTTATAGGTAAATGTGAACTGAACAGATACCATAATACTTAAAGTTACATTCAAATTTTGATACATATTTTTCAAATGAAATTCTTAGTTGAAAAGACAGAATAGTTTTTAAAAAAAACTCTCCTCATATTAAGACTGGCTTTTTAAATAGAAAATGAAAATAAAATGTAACCTTTTTTCATATATTTTAAAATATACATTCATGACCCATTGGGTCAAATATTCCATTTATATCTTAACAGTCAATTAAGGTCAATAACACTAATTAAGACAATGCGGAAATGAACGATGTTAAAAAAGCAGACAGTATTAACAATTGTTTATTTGGATAATTTAAACGCAAAAATAAATAAATAAATAAATAAATAAAAATTGGGACGCTGAATATGTACGCAGTAAAATAATACGTTTTATTGTCGCGTTGATTATTTATTTGTAACGTAAATTAAAAAATATATATATATTCGGGGTTATTTATTTATCTTGGTAGTGTAAAAGAAAATGTATGAATGTTTTTTTAAAAAATGGAGAGTAAATTTAAAAAAAAAAGCACAGTGGGTAAATCGCCGTTGTAAAATGCTCTTATGTTTGTAAACGGGTTAAAGTAGATTTATTTGTAAGAAAATTGCGTTAAAACAACTTAAACGTAATAGAGAAATGAATGATGTAAAAACAATAGAAGTATTAACAATTCTTTATTGAATAATTTAAACGCGAAAAAAAAATTGGGACGCTGGAAACGTGCACAGTAAAACAATACGTTTTATTGTCGCGTTGATTATTTATTTGTAACGAAAATAAACAAAAACTATTTTTTGGGTTATTTATTAATGTTGGTAGTGTAAAAGGAAATGTATGAATGTTTTTAAGAAAGGTGTATTAAAAATGGCGAATAAATTAAATAAATAAATGGCGATCTGTGTTTATTTGTTTACGCTGTTATTGGTGTATATTTATGTACGCATGCGAAACCGGAAGTCGTAAACCGGGTGTGGGTTACAACATCCGTTACAAAGTTCTTTGAGTTTTATAATTATATAGATAACAAACACACGTTGTTGAATCTTCTATTAATTGTTATTTTCTTGCAGCATTATATTGTCATGCATTTTTTCTATCTAATCAAAGAATTTCTAATTTTTCTGAATAGTATATATACTGAAACGAGATGGTATTGCCATAGTAATAACTGTTCGTTTCTGCATAACGTAACGAATCTGTATAAATATACTGAAATTTAAACATGCTGAAGGAGATTTTTGCATGGAAAATTGTGAGGTCTGCGTTCGCCCCTGGTCCACAAAGTATGGAAATAAAAAATTTAAAAATAAAAAAAACACATTTACAAGTGTTTTTGATATAGATGTACATAAGAATACTTTGATAAGTACGTTTTAGCTTAAATAGGGATGGTATAATAAAATTGTGGGGTATGCGTTCGCGCCTGGCCTCCATAGACTGGAAATAGGCACAAACTTTAATAAAGACTTTTCATATCTATCTGTGTAAGTATACTTTGATAATTATGTTTCAGTTTGAAGAAATATGGTATAATAAAATTATGGGGTATTCGTTTGCACCTTACCTCCATAGAATGGAAATATATCACAAAGTTTAACAAGGTTTTTTTAATATAGATCAACATAAAATTGTGATAAGTGTTTCAATGTGAACAGGTATGGTATAATAAATGGGGTTTATCTATTTTATTTTTACTTTCATCATATTTTGCTTTGGTTTTGATACCCCCAAATTCGAAGCTATCTCTTTACAACTCTTCCTTTTCATAACCTATCGTACTTTCATAAATCTGAGTCCATTTTCTGTAGGCTGTTTTTGAACCCAGGCAACGACGGGTACTTTTGCTAGTATATATATATATATATATATATATATATATATATATAGTAAAACTGGTAATTAGTAAAAACCTGAAGAGAGTGCTCAATACTATTGCATAGCAAATATGTGTTTTATTTTTTTTTTACCCTTTTATCTGTTTGGTTACATATGTTTCGGATGCTGGACCATGTTTACGATCCAGCAGCCTCGTCAGGCCTTACAAAAATGGTTGTTAGTATTTGGAAAAAGTGTTTTAGAGAAAAAAGTGGGGTAAGAGATTATAAGGGGGAGGGAGACGGGCATCGACAATATTTAAGTTTTGAAGGTTAAAATACATTAGATTGTAGTGTATGGGGGTAGCAGATTCATAGCATATATATATATATATATATATATATATATATATATATATATATATATATAAAGCAAAGGATAAAATAATTTATGGAAGAATCATTTACTTGGGCCCTAAGAATTTAACATCAAACACCAACTAGTGTACGATCGTTTCTGAAACGATACAGATTTTTATTTGAATAAAGTCAAATCAACATTAGACATGAAATAGAAACTTTAAATATATGATCGACATCAAAGTGAAGTTATCAAAAAATTATACAGCAAACCAAGATTATAGAATAAACAGAGGGGAAAATAATCTACTTATAGAATTGCTTATAACAGCTATATCATGCAAGTATTCTGTTTACAGATAACTCGTATCTAATAAAGATGAAACAATATTTTCACTCTTTAATTCATGTTGCAATGAAGAATATTCCTTAAAAAACTCAGAAGAATTAAACTGATATTCGAAACTATGCTTTCTTCATTTTACGTATTTTACTTCCTTTATTTTTGAGTTTTTGTCTTTGCTCCCAGTCAAACCTTGAACGAATAAAGACGCCTTCGTCCGTGTCTTGATGGTGCTTTATTAGTACCGTGGTAAGGAAAAGAGTAAATCTCTTTGTGAATGTGTCGAATAAATCGGTGATGTTATTTTAACTTGTGCGTGCTTAGAGTATTTTTTAAAATTTTAGGTGTTAAATTAGTTTACTGTTTCATTTAATTATTTAATTTTTCTTGTGTATTATTATCCTTAAGTAAACTTTATTCCGTGCATACACTTGTTTGCTACTTCACTTCTACAGTTTAATAGGTTTTGGGCGAGTTTAAAATTCATCATTTCAAATTTCTTATTCAGACATAATCTATACCGGTTGCCTAAATTTTTACATATACTGGCGTGTCATACTTTTTTCCACACGATTATTAGTAAATAAAATAATAATAATAAAATAAAATAAAATAATAAAATAATAAAACAAAGTAGATTTGTTTGAGATCGCAGGAATGAATCGCGAGTATTGTTTTTATTCGGCGTTTTTTATTGAATATGTTTTTATGGTCTTAATATTTGGTTTTAGAACATGTTCTGTCACTAGATTTTAAAGTTGATTGGAGCTCAGGTGAGCAACTTTCATAGAAATAACGATAGAGTAGAGAGATAATACTAGCGTCTGTTCTGTGAGAAATGAGTTGTAAGGAACAGAAAGTATTATTCCCACTAGATTTCAAAGTTTATTTTGAATTCTGTCTATATACCGCTCTGTTGTTGTTCGGGGGTTTTAAGCAAATATTGGGATTTGCTATTAAATGTTCTGTAACATTCTTATTTCTATTTGGATAATAGTTTTTAGATTTGAGTTATTTTGGGTTTTGGAATATAGACTGTTGTCATTTATTATATATATATATATATATATATATATATAGTAAGTTATAAAAAATATATATGGCTATTAAACTAGGATTCGTCAGACTTATGCGAAGAGTTGTGATTGTCTCGGTTTTTTTATAAACACACATTCTATTGAGTTTTTAGTTAGCCAATCAGCTTCCTGTTAAAAAAACACACAAAAAGGAAGGGTTGAACCCAAGGTCAACAGGGGCTATCTAATATAATATATATAAAAACGAGAGACAACCACAACTCTTCGCATAAGCCTGCTGAATCGTAGCATGGATGAAATGCGGAATATTCTGTGTAACTTAATTGCCATATACATTTTTAGGTCTTACTATATATATATATATATATATATATATATATATATATATATATATATATATATATATATATATATTCACAGTGATCACCACTTATCAAGGCCCGGAAGCCACTCAGGGATAAGGGTTATTGCAAGTACATTACGTTAGTGAGGAGATTTGCTGAAATGTTTACTTAAGGGGGCGGTTCATTAGGAATTTGTTAACATTGGACTTGAAGACATCCAAGTTGTAGTCCGGAGGGAAGCAGGCAGACGGAACAGAGTTCCACAGGCGTGCAGTTCTAAGAAAGAAGCTTTGTTCATGGAATCTGCGTTTTGATTTAGGCACAGATATAGAGTGGGGGAAATTTTTCACAGTGGATTCAGCTAGACGGGTGTTTTTCGTGAAAGATTGGCGAGGAGGGACCAGAGATTGGAGTTCAGACGAGCATCTGCCATGGAAATAACGATAAAACAAGGACAGGCTCGCAACGTCTCTTCTGTGGGAGAGAGGTTGCAGGGTAGAGAAAAGGGCATCCCCCACTAAGCCACCAAGTCTATTTTGTACTCTGTCAAGGCAGGATAGGCTGTTTTTAGCAGCTCCTGCCCAGATATGGCAACAGTATTCCATCCTTGGACGTACTTGGCTTTTATATAGATAGAGAATGGCATCCGTAGTGAGATATCTTCTGGAGCGGTAGAAGGATCCCACCATCTTTCCAGCGACCTTGGCAACAGACTTGATGTACGTGTTCCATTTCAGATCAGGAGTAAAGGTCAAACCCAGAAGCTTGTCAAAACACGGGGCCTCACCCAGACGAGAGCCATCCATCACAATTGATGCCAGATGGGGATCAGAGCGTTGATGATGTAAGGATAGCAGTTTGGTTTTGGATGCATTAAAGGTAACCAGCCACATCTTCCCCCACTGAACCACGCGCTCGAGATCAGAGGAGAGAAAACCGGAAAAACTTTGTCATTTACAGCCTTTGATGTGTTGCCGTAGATGGTCGTGTCATCAGCATAGATGTCAACGAATGATTTAAGTATGTGTTTAGGGAGGTCATTGATGTAGATCAGGAAGAGAGTTGGGCCCAGGATTGACCCCTGAGGGACTCCAGCATTTATATTGCAGGCCTCCGGTTTTTGTCCATCTACCACTACTCTTATGAGCCTATCAGAGAGAAATGATTTAATGATTGAGAAAACATTTCCAGTTATACCGTAGCTGGAAATCTTGTGAAGTATATATATATATATATATATATATATATATATATATATATATATATATACAGAGAGAGAGAGAGAGAGAGAGAGAGAGAGAGAGAGAGAATAAATGACAAAGAACTATATTCCAAAATTCATGATGTTGACTATCTTATAATTTATTCCTTTAAGAGGGTCAACATCATGAATTTTGGGATATAGTTTTTGTCATTTATTCTTTACATATCACTGTAATTAGATTAAGCTTCTTAAATATGAATTGGTATATATTATAAGAAAATATATTTCTACAGAAGTATATATATATATATATATATATATATATATATATATATATATATATATATATATATATATATATGGTAGCTTTACACAGTCTTGACAGACTGTGAACACTCACTGTAAGAGTGCCTGCGTGTTGATTTTTTTTTTTATAAAAAAGTTGCGCATTTTCAACTACACTTCTCCTTCGTCGTTGTAATGCGGTATATATATATATATATATATAAGTTTAGTGGTTATATTTAAATTCTAAAAAAAACAACATATAGACACATATATTCGAATTAAGAATTTATTGTTTGACAAAAGGAATATAGAGAAGGGGTTATGTTGATTTCCTTAATATATATATATATATATATATATATATTTATTTATTTAACAGGTCAACCAATATCTATGAAACAGCCCTAAAATAGTGGATACAAAAATATTGATATCAAATATAAACAACAAAACACCAATAACTATAATAAAATTTAAAATAAAGGAAACAGAAATATAATCTGGTATACGACGCCATACAATCAAATGCTAAAAACAAAACTTGCCAGGAAATTTCTAAATCTTATCGAAAAAGCACTTTCCCGGAACCAATCCCTTACACAGAACTTTCAATAAAAATACCCTAAAGTTATCCGACAGCTACTGAGAAAATTTAGAGATGATAATTAAAGCACATAATAACAAAATGTTAAATAAAAGCAATGAAAACAACAACAAAATAAACAATAAAAAAGTGGACACGATTACAAAAATAAAACTAACACAAAAGACACATATGTAACTAGTAGAAATAATAATAATAATAATCATAATAATAATAATAACAACAACAACAACAACAACAACAACAACAACAACAACTCCGGACAACAACTAGAAATAAAAATAAAAAATATCGAACAAGATTAATGCAACTGTATATACCGCACACTTTGACCACTTAAAATAAATGACTAACCAAAAGCATAGTTTACCAGGCCACAATATTTGCGAAAGAAAACCCGAATAACAAGAAATATTACGTAGGTATGACTTCCTTAGATTTCAAAACTCTATGTTATGACCACAAAAGTACATTCAATAATAAAAAAACACCATATGAAAACAACTCTAGCAAACAAATGCTGGGAACTCAAGAAAAGCGGGCGTTCGCCGGTAGTCGAATGGAAAATAGTAAGACAAGCAAATACATGTAGAGACCTAGACGATCCATGTAGATTATGCCCTCATGAAAAATTTGCTATTATATACTTTAAAGAACCCCAACATCTATTAAGCTGTAGGTGAGAAATAGCGAACAACTGTGTTCACAGGATAAAATTTACTCTAGGATAGAGATACAAAATAATTTTAAAACTAACAATAACAATAGAAAATAGACAAATAAAAATAAATGAATAAACATGCATATACATAAACTATCACACATATGTATACATATATTTAAAAAAATTATGTTAGTTTATATATATATATATATATATAAACTAACATAAAAAATTTAACCTCGATTTAAAACAGGTCAAGGCACTAGATATCTACGCTAAAAAGCACACACAAAAGAACGGGTCAACTGGAGGTAAACTGGACCTTTGTCCTGTAAGTATCTGCTCATTGCTGATTAGGAAGGGTGAGGTGGATACTAGAAAGCTGATTGGCTAACTAAAAACTCAATAGAAGGTGCGTATATAAAAACGCGAGACAACCACAAATTTTCGCATAAGCCTGAAGAATCCTAGAGTGGATGAAACGCGGAATATTCAGTGTAGCTTAATTGCCATATATATATATATATATATATATATATATATATATATATATATTAACTCTCTCTACCATAATTTTCCCCCATGTCTTTTCCAACTTTATCCCCTTTTTCTCTCTCAGTCCCCCGCCTACTATTTCTCATTCCCGTCCTCTTTCGCTCTCTCTATATCTGACTGATATATTTGATAAAACCATTTCGTGTTGAAATAAATTTATAATGAGACCGAGCTACGTTTGTGTCGTGTTTTTCTTTTAACTTTATGGACCTATGCTTGGCTATGTATTGGGTTTAATACTTAAGAATCCATAAATAAATTGTAGTATCTATTTAAGCGTTAATATATATATATATATATATACATATATATATATATATATATATATAATCGCCTGAACGAAATGATTTTGCAATGTATATTTTAGGCAACAGGGTGAGTAAATTTTAAAATCTAATGAAGCACATTTACACAAAGTTAGATATAAACATAACTTTTTATATACATATATATATATATCCTATATATAGGTGTGTGTTTATACACACACACACACATATATATATATATATATGTATATATGATGATTGCAACGTCTTGTCAGACGAGTGCCACTCCCTCAGACATTTAAAATCCATGAGCCCAAATGCCTGAGGGAGTATCTATACAAATATGATGTTACAGAGTCTTAGCTTTGTACGACAGCTAAGTCTCTCTCTCGGTTCAAAATGTTGAGATCCAGCAACAAGCAAGAGCAAGATAGCCAGCAACAAATTAAACTGCAGACCAGCTTAATGCGGGTAATGGTCTTCCGCTTTATGGTTTTTTAAATCAGAGATTTGCTTCTCCTAGAAAGCTTGCCTTCACCACAGCTTACGGGAGCCCTCTCCACCCCAATACACATATACACACACAAATATACACGGTGCTAGTTGGCCGTTGACCCAGAAAAAGAGTTCATTCGCCCTTTGGAAGGTCTTGTTTTTAATTCTTCAGGGAGACTAGCCGCCCTCCTCACCAAACAAGTCTGGTGGGGGAACCAGTTTAGTCGCCGGTGACCCGACCATGAGGCAGGTAGTACTGGGTTACATGGTACCAGTAGCACATGACATGACCTGACACATATGTATATATAAATATATATATATAAACAGATATATATGCATATATATACATTTATATATATGCATATATATTGTGTAGTTAGATAGCGCGCACATACACACACACACCCACACGCACACATACACACACACACACACACATATATATATACATATATATATATATATATATATATATATATATATATATATACTGGAATTTTCAAAATATGAGACTATGTAAGCATTTTCCACAGTCAAACACTCAAACATGATATGTTCAAATAATGAACTCAAATGAAAGCGAAACTGGAGTCGTGGTTTCTCAGCTTGTTAGTTTGACTAGTTCATGTGAGCTGAGATGTGAATTCACTGTGGATATATATATATACAAGCAGAAGTACCCGTTGCTGACTGAGTTCAAAATGGACTGTGATTGATGAAAGTATGATAGGTTATGAAAAGGAGGGTGTTGTAAAGAGATAGGTTTTGATACTCAAAAATTTTACCCTGAGCAAAATATGATGAAAGTAAAGATAATTTTCGCGAAAATATATGTTTTTAAATCAACTTTGTTTCCATTCGTAGCCAAGAATGACCAACAAAATGATGTTTTCTTACAAAGAGAAAATGGTATACATATATAATAACATAAATATACAAGAAATAAATGTTACAATAATCAATAAAAGTTACTTTTATGGTAGAAAAGTTCATTGGTTTGTATTTTTAAGTAGTTTGTAATTTTTTTTTTAATTCACGAACCGGTTTCAAAAAAAAATCAAAATGACAGCTACTTTGAAATGGAGAGCTTCGTTTCAATTTTAAATACGATAAAACATGATATTTGTATTTATGCTGATTGTGAATGTATTATTATAGAATCAATCCTCTATTGAATATTATCCAAAGCATAATATTACAAGAATTAATTTGCCTAGTGGACTAATGTCCCCCCCAAAAAATAATAAATAAATAAATGAATAAATAAATAAATAAAATAAATAAATAAAAATAAAAAATAATGATAATGTCGTTGATCAAATTCCGGCTGTGTTTGTTTGCACGTCAGCTGATATTTGGGTTTGACAAGAAATATCCTGGAAAGTCACTTCTGATTAATGTTTAGTGTTAAAATATGCAAACGAAAAATGATTTGCGGCGATTTTAAATGGTACTTATTCTTTTACAATAAATTGAATCCATTAATAAAAAAAAATGATCAAGTACACTCGGTTTTGAAATTATTTTTCTTATGTAGAGGAAAGAAAAACTATTTTTAGGATCGGCTTTTTTTTTTATTTTCGGTACTTATCGGATAAATTTCTATACAAAACATATCTAAGAACACTGCCAGACATATAAATTAGCTTTATGTGAAATTTGCAAAAGATAGGCTCAGCCATTTCTGAACGTATTAGAAGGAACGCTCACACACGCATGCACACACACACAACATGACTTTTATATAATAGTAGATAGTATATATACATATATATGTGTGTGTGTGTGTGTATTCTTTATATATATCTATGATGAAAATTTTAAAGCAAAACATCTACATATCTATATATATGTGTGTGTGTGCGTGTGTGTATGTGTGGGTCTCTGTGTCTGTATGTGTGTGTGTGTGCGTGTGGGTGCTGTGTTTACTTTCATGATAATATACTTGAACGTGGATTTTATTGTTTCCATTCCTTCAATTTTCTCATTCGCTCCGTGGCTTCTGCGAATTTTTCCAAATTTGCTATTATCGTGTGCTTGGAATCATGCGGAATGCAAAAACAAATAAAAAAAAAAAATAAATAAATAAAATAAAATAAAAGTAGCATTTTTGTTTTCCTTCATTATATCCGCGATACAAAATGCAAATACGGAAACGCAAATGTGCAGGAAATGTAATTATTCTAGAGGAAAACATTTACCATATTTCGATTGCCATACAGCAAATTACTTGCGACTATCAACACACGCATATGTATATACAAGCCCTTGTACCTCCTTAACGTAAATACTCTAGACAAACCGACAAGCTGAAAAATCCCCCCTACACAGTAGAGATACTTATATGTAAAAAAAACCTTCTATTCTAATAGTTTTTCTCCAAAATTGATAGACTCTGGAACTCCCTTCCGGTTTCCTGCTTCTCACCTGTACTAGCATGCTAAAGTTCAATTGTAATGTGAGCAGACATCTTGCTACGTAACTCCCCACCTTGTACCCCTGCAACTTATATTCTCGATAGTAGCCCCTACATCATAGTGCCTTGTTTGGAGTGAACATGGAATAAAAATAAAAATGTAAATGTATATATTGTTTTATTTATATTCAGATAAACATTTTACATGGTCATTACACAAACATGCAAGTTATAAATAACCAATGACCTCATCAGGTGATGCAAGTTCCATTTTCTTGCAGGATGTGTGTTAAATGTAAGTATAGTGTGTTTTCAATAAGTTTCTAGACTTTTTTCATACTAGCACTTTTATTGATAGTATACATATGAAACTCTAATCATCTTATATAGATAGTATACATATGAAACTCTAATCTCCCTCGGCTGCAATGCATTTGTTGTACCGTTCCAACAACTTCTGGAAGCCCCATGCAAGTCCTCCTGTGTGAGCGTGTCAATGACATTCATCACAGTCCTTTTATCTCCTCAATTGTTTCATAACGAAAGCCTCTAAGGTTTTCCTAAAGTTTAAGGAATAACCAAAAGGCACAGGTGGCAAGGTTTGAACTATGAGGAAGGCGAGGAACTGTCTTGATACCCATCTTTGTCAAATAGTTTGTAACAAGGATGAAACACTCTTGAGACAAACTTTGTGCAAATCTTCCGCATCTTCAATTCCTCATGAATAATTATGTGTACAGTTCCCACACTGACATCAAACTGTGCACTTATTGTCTCTATAAAACCCACAACACTCCTTATCCATGAAATTCTTTATTTGGCCAATCAACTATGGCGTTCTTACTTCCTTACTCCTTCCAGACCTTTCATAATCCCTCACAGACTCACTGCCTGCTTCGAATCTTTTATGCCACTCAAAAACTGATGCCCGATTCATGCAAAATGATCCAAAAGCATTCTGAAGCACTCCCTACGTTTCTGTGGCATTTTGTCAAGTTTCAAACAGAATTTTATTGCATATTGTTCTTCGAAAATATCCTCACGTCCATATTGCATTTTTGAAATTCATCAGCTTTGAAAATCAAGCTTTAGTACGTTGTATTACAATTCCTGCTGTAACTGTTCATTTGAGCCTGAACTCATAAAAATACTTCAGTCATTTCAAGATGTATAGCAATAACATACTGATTTTTTCAAGAATCTACAGCAATTTCAAGTGCCTGTATAAAACGTATGCAAACTTATTGAGGGCACCTTGTGTATATATATATATATATATATATATATATATATATATATATATATATATATATATATATATATACTAGCATGGGTGCCCGGCGTTTGGAGGTGTGTGTTGAGCAAAAAAAAAAAGTGATAGTAGGAAGGCAGGCTCGAGCCCGTACCGTGAAGCAGGAAAAGAACGGGGAAAAAACGTGATGTCTTTACTGTTATGACCACCGCCAAACCGGTAGTGACGTAGGTTTTAATTAAGGCTAGACAATCGAAAAGAGGGGATGACTTTCAAAAATATCGGCGAAAAAAACGACTCCTCCCTGTTGAAAAGTGCCCACTTGAGGGTGAAGAAATTAATATTTTTAGCCAATTTTTTGGTATTTGTCGTCTGATGGGTCGAGCTTCAAGACGATACTGATTTTCTAAAAATCCTTTACCTCTGTCGAATTTTTAGGCAGACATGCAAACATACATACATACATTTATATATTGGTAGCTCAAATTTTCGATATACCCGAACGTAATTAATCAGTTATATATATATATATATATATATATATATATATATATATATATATATATATATATTATTGTTTGACTGTCTGTCTGTCCATTCAAGTTGTTCTCGAAAACTACAGAATCGATATGGATGAAATTTTGTTTGACCCTTTTTATTATAAAGTGCAGCAAAATAAGTATAGGGATTAATAGGGATTAATAGGGATTAATAGGGGAGAGTAGTTAAAGCAAACGTCAGCACAGATTTAACCATAATCAACCATCATCTATATTATTTATGAAAACGATAATAAATTTTTTCAATTGCCAAAAGTGGCGCGAAATGAAATCTTCATGTTTTGTTTCTCTCCTTTGCTTTATATCAAGATAATCTTTGGACAATCAATGTTTTATGATCAAAACAGAGCGTCCAAGCGACGTTCTCAAGATAGAACCAGCTCAATAGTAACACTCTTACGCCCTCTCCCGACTACCACCATCTCATCACCACCACCACCATCAAAGAATCGTGGATTTCTATGTTTAAAACAGAAAAATCGATTCTGACGAATCTGGGGAAAAGATGTTTATTTAAAATTTTCAGACTAATCTCATCTTGAGTGTTATTTTCACAATGTTTCGGTCGATGTAACCTCCGACCTTCTTCAAGCATATCTTGTCGAATTCGGAATATTTCTTTTTTCGCAATTGTATTTCTGAGTGTTACCCATAATGAGTCTTGAACCGTCAACTTACAGAAGAGTTTAAATTTATAACTGAATTTAATCAAGTACTTTATCCATTACGCCAGGGAGCCTTGTGGACAAAAGTTTGACAGAAAGAAAATTTAAACCCAAAGATGGCTAGAGGTTACATCGGCTGAAACATTGTGAAATCGACACTCAAGAAAATAACTGTAGTCCAAAGAATCCAAATAATACGACTAATCAATCCTCATCTTAAGACTTCAACAGTGAAGGGGTGTGATTTTGCTGTTTTTCAGGTTAGTCGGGTTAGTATGTACATCGGGGGCATAAGTGCTACTAGTTCATCAGAGCATTTTTCATTAAAAGTACTTTTAAAATAAGACAAATTAAGAGAAGCAAGAATTACGAGGCAACCAAAAGTAATCCCAAGTTCTATTTTCTATTCTCCGCCACAGTAAGTAGTAATTGCCCCCCCCTTTATCAGAAACAACTTTAATGGAAATTAATGACTAAAGGACAAAATAAGGAAAGCAAAATTTGTAAAACTGCTACAAGTAAAAACCTATTAAATTATTACATATGTTAGTGTACACATCCGATGGCGGGGTACTGCTGAGATATATTTAGAGGAAAAAATTTGATTACTCTTAATAATTGCCAATAATACAACACTCTATAATATTCATGAGCGAAAACCGGATGTACACATATCTAAGGCAACTACAAAATCCTTAGAAAACGAACTTCAGTCTAGAGTGGAATGGGGCTCTAAATGGATGCTGACATTTAATCTTTCTAAGACTAAGTTTCTTTCCTTTTACAATTACAACAAACCTTCTCAACCACCAATAGCCATGGCTAATAACACCCTAAGTAAAAATCATTCTTGAAACGCCTCGGCTTAACATTCACATGCAACATGAACCGGAAAAAAATGCACTAAGGAGACTTCCAAGGCTGTTGCCAAGAACGTGAGCTCCCTCTATTGTGCTAGAAAATTACTCACACTTGAAAGTATCTTACATCTCTACAAAACCGGCATTTGTCCATGCATGTAATATTGATGATGTCTCCACCTTTAGTTTCTCTTTCTTAGACAGGATCCCAAAAAGTATTTTCAATCTAGTAGGTTCTGCATTATCCAGCAAGCTTCAATCTCTTTCTTATTGCTGTAATGCTGAATTTTTTTTTTTTTTTTTTTTTTTTTTTTACATTTTCAACCCATACAAAGCACATTGCCACTTTGGTGTAGGAGGCTACTAACAGGGGCATCAACTACTGGGGTACTATGTAGGGATTTGGGCAGCAAGATGTTGCTTCATGTTGCACTTGAACTTCTACACATCAGTACAGTTGGGGAAGCAGGGACCTGGAATGGAATTCCAAAGTCTAGCGGTTCTGGGGAAGAAACTACTGGAGTAGAAAGATCTTTTACATCTAGGGATTTCTACAGTGTGGGGGTGGGAATTTGCATCCTGTCGGGTCTGTCGAGGGTGCCTACGTCGTGGGGGCACAATTGTCTGCAGTTCGCCAGAGCATTCAACATTAAAATGCTTGTAAAATAGGCAGAGGGATGCAACATTTCATCGATGGGACAGAGGCTGAAGCTTAGATGCCAGTTCAGGGCCTATCAGATTGGCGACTCTCTTTTGAACCTTGTCAAGGAGCGAGAGACTAGTAGCAGATGCACCAGCCCAAATATGACAGCAATACTCCATACATGGGCGAATGGTTGCCTTATAGAGGTACAGGATACTTTCGGGTGTTAGTAGTTTTCTAGCACGATAGAGAGAGAGCCCACCTTCCTTGCAGCGGCCCTGGCAATGCCCTCGATGTAATTGTTCCAACTCATGTTTCCTGAGAACGTTAGGCCAAGGAGCTTGAAAGACGTACTCTCAGATAAAGAGTCGTTGGTCATTACTATTGGTGGTAGAAAAGGTTTCTTGTAATTATTGAATGAAACTAGTTTAGTCTTGGCAGCATTGAACGTGACCATCCATTTTTGTCCCCATTCCACTACAGATTGGAGGTCATTCTCTAGTGTTTCTGCCATTTCTTTAGATATGTGTTCATTTGTTTTCCTGTCGTATCTGTTATAGAGTGTGCTGTCATCAGCATATATACCCATCTCAGAGGAATACTGTTTTACAAGCTCTTTAATAAAATGTGTTCTGATGAACTCTTTGTACTTGTACCCAATCCATATACCAACCTCCAACAAAACCATTCAGCAGCACAATCCCAGCACTAAGGGTCCCTAGATGCCAAAAAAAATCATTCTACTTGAAAAGTTTCTTTCTTTGAATTGCTAGACTTTGGAATTCCCTCTATGTTCTTTGCTTCCCTGACTATATTGAGATGCAAAGTTCAAGTTTAATGTGAACACACATCTTGCTACTCAACTCCCTACATAGTGTCCTTGAAGATATGGTCGCAATTAGTAACCTCTTATATTAAAGCGCTTTGTTTGGGGTGAAAAATTGTGACCGCCTCCCCCTGAATTTACAGTAGAGTACACATCCTAACTTCTGGCATATCTGGTGAGCTGACATTTACAATCTAGCGATGGAACATCTTTTTTTTACAAAAGAGTTACCACTTATCAAGGTCCAAAGGCAACTCGAGGATAAGGTTTAATAAGCATACAATAGTCACTGGGACAACAGCGTAGTAATTCTTGGTAGAGGGAATTTGGCATGATTTGATTATTTAAGAGTACGGCTCAGCAATAACTTAATTGCATTAGACTTGAAGATGACCATATTGTAGTCAGCTGGAAACCAGGCCAGCGAAACATAGTTCCACAGGTGGGCAGTTTTAGGAAAGAAGCTTTGTTGATGGAATTCACATTTAGAATTAGGCACAACTAGAAGCGGGGGAAAGTGTTGATAGTGGTTGTAGCTAGTTGAGTGTTTATTGTAAAAGTTTGTCAAGGGAGGAAGCATAGATTAAAGCTCAGTTCTTTTCTCGATTGTTATTTTATTTTCTGGTTCTACTTTGTAACTCTCACTTGGGTAGAGTGAAAGTGTAGTATCTGTTCTAATACTACACACTTTGCCTTTTCTGACCACGTCAGTGGAGGAGAAATCCTTCCAGATTGAGGCAATTTTTTTTGTTCCTATTTGGGGAGCTGAATTTTCCCCACAGTAAAAATCGACCTTGTGTCTTACCCTGCCCTCGTAGGGAGGCATTAAATAGAAATTCCTATTTCCTTCATTTTATCCTTTAGTCCTCACATTTTGTGAATGAGGGGGAAGAATTCCTGTTTTGTGGGTCAGGGTCTATCCATATAATAGCGTAGAGTGAAAAATGGAACTTGGTTTTACTTTTGGCTGGCTCGTAATCTCTGTTTCCCTTATTTTGTCATTTCGTCCTCACATTCCCTGAGTGATGTTTCTGATAAAAGGGAAAGAATTGCTGTTTTCTGAGTCGAAATCTATCTAACTAACACTCATAGTTGGTATCGAACTGCCCTCATATATTGTCAGTCTTTCTATTGATTCACGTTTCTTGCTGTAAATATTTTACATGGCGGAATCGAAGCTTAGAGGTCACTTCTAGATGGCTTGGAACAAATGATACGATGTGAACTGTATCATTTGTTTTGAACCATCCAGGACTGAGCTCTAAGCTTTGATCGTTCCATATCAAACATTTATAGCAACAAATGTGAATCAAGAGACTGAGAATATATGAGGGGCGTTTCAAACGTAATGTTCTTATTTTTAGAGTTAGCTTGAATGGATCAGAGAAGTATTGCAAATTGCATTGTTATGATGACTGAACTTATGCATTCGTGACCTGATAGTTTCATCTCTCTGTTGCGGATATTGACGGTGCGAGACTCTGTCATGCACATGCGTCAGAAGCAGAGACGTGTTATTAAATTCCTGGCAAAAGTGCGTTGAGAATGGGACTGCACTATGAAGAAAAATAAATTCTGGAGAATAAAAGGTTGTTCGTTTTAAGTGTACCACTCCCGTCTTCGTAACTGTTCAACCTTTTGAGTTATAAAATAATAGGAGGCTTTATTCATTGCTGGCCGAAGTTCATTGAGAATAGTGGTGATTATAAAGAAAAATGAATTTTATAGCACAAAATTCGCTTGTTTCAATGGCACCACTCTCATCTTTGTAGCTCTTCATCTTTTTGAGTTAAAAAAATTGGGGACTTTACTTTTAGAAGAACCCTCGTACAGCAGGCAGTAATGCCAAAAACTACTGTAATCTTAAAGAAAATACGTGAATACGTGAACGACTATACCTCTATATATAAAGTAGTAGCTTTTGTGTATGTCTGTGTCTGAGTGTACAACTCTCCTACCACCTACACCACTTGGCCGATCATGACCAAACATCGCATGACTATGGTCATCAACCTAGGGATGCTGTACACCATTTTTCAAGGTTAAGGTACAAAGGTTAAGGTCATATTTGGGGCGACTCTTACAACATCCACTTACTACAAGGGTACTCGTTTCGCAGGCACCTGAGGGTACAGCAAAGTCCTGCACAAAACATGGGTATCTTTGCTAGTAACTGCATGAAACCAAGGCAACTGAAACCGCAAGAAATCTTATAAAATATGTCCCCTCTCCCAAAAAAGGTATCAGTCTCAGCTGTCAAGGAGAAGAACGGAAAGACTAAGGAGGAAAGGAACTAACCAGACCTCAACTTGATTAAGGTGAAAACTAGGTTTATTGCCATCCAAATGGCAGTGAAAACAAATTGTCATTGGCAGTGAGAAATCAATGGTAAACGACTGTTGCTATAATAAAAAGTCATTTGTATACAAGATGCCTTCAATAAGTTTTCAGAATTTTTTGTACAGGCATTTAAAATTGTTGTGGACTCTTGAAAATTCAGTATATTATTACTATACATATTATGAGGTGACTGACCAATTTTTCAGATGAACAGCTACAGCAGGAATTGGAATACACTATACTAAAGCCTAATTTTTCACAACTGGTGAATTTTAAAAATGCAATTTAAACTTGAGAACACTTTAGAAGAACGCTATCCAATAAAATTATGTTTTAAACTTGGAATAAATGCCGAAGAAATATATGGAATGCTTCAGACTGATTTTGGATCATCTTGCATGAATCGAGCATCAGTTTTTAAGTGGCATAAGAGATTCAAGGAAAGCAGGAAGTCTGTCATGGATGATGAGAGGTGTAGAAGGAGTCTGAATAGAAGAACACCAGAGTTGATTGGCCAAATAAAGAATTTCATGAGTTTGGTAGAGTCTGCAAAAGTCAACTCTTTCAACTGTAACATCTTGGCAGCCAAATATTCGCCCCGAAACTGATTAAAAAGCTTGATGCATGTCCAAATACCCTATATTAAAAATTTCAAATGTTTAGACCCAAAATTGGCTGAATAGTTTGCTAGAGACCGCAAAGATCAAATCTTTTGAACTTCGACCACTTGGCCGCCAAAATGTCTGCCAAAAACGATTAAAAAGCTTGTCTGAATGTTTGAATACACTTTCTGTAAAATTTTAAATGTTAAGACAAAAAATTGGCTGAGTAATTTGGTAGAGACCGCAGAGCTAAAATTTTTTAAAACTTTGACCCCAATTTTGACCATTTAACATTTATTGCTTTGGGCTCAAATCAAATTAAAAAGTTTGATCCGTATCCACGTAACCTACATCTAAAATTTCAAGTGTTAGGACCCAAAATTAGCAGAGGAGTTTGGTAGAGTTTTCAAAGGTTAAATCATTGGACTTTGAGCCATAGGCAGCTAAATTTCTGGCTGAAAACCGATTAAAAATATTTTCCCAAATCTCGGTACGTAAAATTTCAATATGTCAAATCTTAAGTCTGTGTTATTTGGTAGGGAAATGTACACACACAAACAGACACATACAGAAAATGTCACTTATATATATATATATATATATATATATATATATATATATATATATATATATATATATTTTGTAAAAATAATTCCAACAAAGAGCTCTATTCTAAGGAAAAATTTCCTAAGATAAGATCGTATCATTTTTATTTTCAGAAAATATATGTATGTATAAATGCTTAGTTCCATTAGGTTGAAAGAAATCTAATATTGTAATATTTATTCATTTATAATGTTACAGAGGTTCAGAGTAACATGATATTTTTTTATATTATATTTTTCTGATTTTTTTCTTTTTTCGTTTTCTTTTCCTTTTTCTTTCCTCTTTCTATTCTTTTCCGTTTTTAAAGCTTTTTCTCGGAATGAATCTCAGCAAGTAACTACGAGATAAG
>NC_136509.1:100213029-100298029 GCF_053919585.1 Euprymna scolopes
TGTAATCAAGGGAGGTGGTGTTTGGTCAACATTGCTGGTGAGCCGTGATTTAATATACAGTTTCGTTTTGAAATCTGCGAAATAATGCTTCATGGTAAACAACTGACGATCTCTTAATTAGCACTATAGTGACTTCGAGAGAGCAAGTTGATGCAGTGACTGCAGGTGATTAAATGATTTACTGATTAAGTAGATTTTTAACGAATGATAAAAAATATCAACAATTAAATAACTTTTTATATAGTTTTATAGGTCAAAAAATTTCCAAGACTATATATATATATATATATATATATATATATATATATATATATATATGTATATATATATTTGTTTGTTTATTGTTATATGAACATGTTTACATCCAGCGATGTAAACATGTTTATATAACAATAAACAAGTATTATCAGCTCTTTTTATTGAGCACTATCTAACAACCTCGTTGAATTCACTAGTCCATTACTTTTGAATAAAAAACCCGAGTATATATATATATATATATATATATATATATATATATATATATATATATATATATATATATATATAAATGGATTTCTGCCTTTGGATTATTATGGACCATCTTCTTCCAATTACGGTATTTCCTTGGATTTTACGTGTGCAAATGGAAATTCAATTAACTTTCTTGAAGTTATATATTTGGATTTTACCGTCACTGGATTATTTATCTTCCACCAGACTATCATTTTATGTGTAATCACCTTTTTCTTCACCATAATCCCTCTGCTTCACTTTTTTTGTTTTCAAGTAAGATCTTTGACTTACTTGTTGTTTCATCAAATACTTCTGCATGCAAAATCCGATCCCGCATTTTGCTAATTCCTACCCTCTGATGAGAGGGAAAGTATTTCTTCGAAACTCCGCGTATTAAGGACTATCCATTTATCTAGTGTTTCCTTTTCAGATTAAATATGTTTTTAATTCATTTCAAAGTCTTTTTTAACATGTTTTATTAACTGTTTGCTCGTATATATTTATATATATATATATATATATATATATATATACATATATATATATATAAGTGAAAATCTGTGTGTGTGTGTCTGTCTGTCTGTGTATATTTTCCCACCAAATAACTCTGTTATATATTTATATATATATATATATATATATATATATATATATATGTATATATATATATATATATACAAGCACCAAATTCCTATCAATCCCAACCCACTATCTAAAGATCAAAATAGAGTTGACGAGGAACAGTGAGCGATATCTCGTTTAGCTTCCCCCACTCATCCCATGAAACAATGGGAATCATTAAAGAAGAGCCAATAATAAAAGAAGGAAGGAAAATATAGGGAAGAAGAAGAAGTGGAGAAAGAAGGGATGGGATAGAAACAGTAAATAGGGATCTGGAAAAATAAATTTATGAATCGATAAAAATAAAAATAAAACGATCTGAAAGTGAAGAAAAATGGGATTAGAAAATGTTCAAAAAATGTTGGTTGTTTTGTTTTACGGCATATCAACCCTTTTCAGGTTATTTGATGCCGAATCTGGTGATTTTGAAGAACGATTTTTTAATATAGTATATTTGTTTTTTAAGTCGTATTCTATTTAACCCATAGTTGGGACCCTAACAGGTACTACCACTCCGGGTCAGAGTGGAGCTGGGAGCAATGGAACTTTAAGAGTGGCTCCACACTCCCTAAAGCCTGCAAGCTGGGCCTCACCATCGGATATAGTTTCAGGTCATATCCAGGACCACATAAAAAGTGTTCCAAATAAGTTCAAAAACAAAATTAAATAATAAAAAAATGAAATAAAAATAAAATAAAATGATGCAAGTTCCAGTGAAGTTTTTCGTTTAGGGTTCCGGAAACCGAAGAAGATGGCAACTGTTTACAAATGCATCAGAACACATTCCATTAAAATATTTGTAAAACAGGCACAGTGATGCAAGATTGCGGCGATGAGACAGGAGCTGGAGCTTAGTTGACAAAGTAGGACCGATTAGATGGACAAGTCTTTTTTGGGCCCTTTATAAGAGGGAGAGACTAGTGGTAGATGCACCAGCCGAGATGTGACAACAATACTCCTTGCATGGGCGAATGGTGACCTTGTAGAGATAGAGGATTTCTTTTGCCTATTTTTATTATTTCCTTCCATGGTTTCGACTGTGAATTGATTCCATTACGTAAACTGCTCTACATTTTATGACTCAATGACACTCATCCATTCTTTTAATATAACTACAGTCTATTGTTCTCAACGCATCTCTCTATACTGTTCAGATTTTGTCATCCTCTGAGGTCATCAGATCTAATTGCATTTTTAAGTTTCCTGTTACATACACACATCGAATCATTTATATGAAACAAAAAAGGATTCAAAGAATTGCATTCGAAGTTTACTTTGTTTGCAGCAAACTTGACATTATCCTCTACGTGATCGTTCATATCTATGATATCTGTAAATGCAAGGCTTTTTTTTTTTTTAGATTTTTTTTTTTTACATTTTCACCCCAAACAAGGTACATTACCACTTTGGTGTAGGGGGCTACTATCAGGGGCAACAACTACTAGGGTACTATGTAGGGATTTGGTCAGCAAGATGTCGGTTCATGTTACACTTGAATTTCTGCATGTCAGTACAGTTGGGAAAGCAGGGACCTGGAATGGAATTCCAAAGTTTAGCAGTTCTGGGGAAGAAACTACTGAAGTAGAAAGATTTTTTACATCTAGGAATCTTTAGCAGCCTGTCAGGTTTGTCGAGGGTGCTCACGTCGTGGGGGCAGAATTGTCTGCAGTTCGTCAGAGCATTCAACATTAAAATACTTGTAGAACAGGCAGAGGGATGCAACATTTCGTCGATGGGACAGAGGCTGAAGCTTAGATGCCAGTTCAGGGCCTATCAGATTGGCGACTCTCTTTTGAACCTTGTCAAGGAGCGAGAGACTAGTAGCAGATGCACCAGCCCAGATGTGACAGCAATACTCCATACATGGGCGAATGGTGGCCTTATAGAGGTACAAGATACTTTCGGGTGTTAGTAGTTTTCTAGCACGGTAGAGAGAGCCTACCTTCTCCGCAGCGGCCCTGGAATGCTTTCAATGTAATGGCCCCAACTCATGTTTCCTGTGAACGTAAGGCCGAAGAGTTTGAAAGATGTACTCTCACATAAAGAGCAACTGGCTATTGCTATTGGTGACATTTTCTTGTAATTATTGAAGGAAACAAGTTTAATCTTGGCAGCATTGAATGTGACCATCCATTTTTTCCCCATTCCACAACAGATTGGAGGTTGTCCTCTAGTGTTTTTTTTCCATTTCTTTAGATATGTGTTCATTTGCTTTCCTGTCGTGCCTGTTATAGAGTGTGGTGTCATCAGCATATATACCCATCTCAGAGGCAATTTTGTCGGGGAGGTCATTTATGAATATTAGGAACAGTAGAGGTCCAAGGATAGATCCTTGAGGCACACCCGCATTTATATCATATTGTTTAGATGTACGACCGTCGAGGACAACCTGGATTTTTCTCTTATCTAAGAAGGATTAAGGATTAAGTATTCTACCAGTGATACCGTATGATCTAATTTTCCTGAGGAGACCCTCATGCCATACCCTGTCAAAAGCCTTAGATATATCTAGAGCTACCGCTCTGCCTTCCCCCGCTTTGTCCAGTGAATGGTATATACGTTCAGAGATTACAGTGAGGATGTCTTCTGTGTAACGGGATTGTCTAAATCCATATTATTGGTCAGTCAGAAGTTTAGCATGTGTAAGGTAATGGACTAGAGCTTGGTTAATTATGGTCTCAAATATTTTGGCGAAAAGTGGGAGGAGGCTAATGGGGCGATAATTTGATGGGTCAGTTCTTTCGCCAGAATTCTTGAATACTAGTACTACAGAAGCAGTTTTCCAACAGCCTGGAAAGCAAGATTCATTAAGGTATTTGTTGTAGAGTTTAGAGAGAACTGGAGCTACTTCGGCTGGACACTTTTTTAATAGTACAGCGGGGATGAGATCGGGTCCACATGCTTTTGAAGTGTCTAGTTTTTTTTTATGATAGCATGCACCTGAGCAGGGGTGGTTTTCAGATCGTCTAGCATGGCGTCTATCCGCAAAGGAAAGTCAGGTAGGGGGTTGTTGGAAGGGTTCAGTGTGGAGTTTGTGGCAAACCGACTGGCAAACATGTTAGCCTTCTCGGTTTCTGAGCAAACAACCTCGTGATTATTGGTTAGTCGGGGAATTGTTGATTGCCCATTATTTACTACACTATTGTAGATTTTCCAGAATTCTCGAGTTCCTAATTTTTGTGCTTCGATGCGTTTTTTAGTGGTTTCAGTAAATTCTCTCTTAGCTGTCGCTATTTCTTTCTTAACGTTACTTCTAGCTTCTATATACTTCTGTCTGTTTAAACCGGACTTATGTAGGTTAAATCTGCGGTATGCATGCTGCCTTTGAGCAATGGCAGTTGCGCAAGTAGAAGTAAACCATTGGGGAGAGTGGGGCTTGTTATAAAATTTCCGCATAGGAACATGTGCTTCAATTATCGTTTTGAACCATTCAGTGGTCTCATTTGCGCACTGTCCAGCAGGAAGAGAAAAAATATTTCCCTATGGGGCATCTCTGATAAGATCTCTGATGGCTTCCCAGTCAGCCTTTTTATAATATCTCGTTGTTTTGAGCACTGGTTCTTCAGTTTTGGGTCTCGAGTTTAGGGCGATTTCGACCATTATCACTACATGATCAGCGTTCCCGAGTGGGCTGTCAACAGTTGTTATACAATCATCGGGAACTGTGGTCAGAAACAGATCTAGAAGTGATACGTGTTGTTCTTGCTGGTAAGGAAAACGGGTTGGAAACATAACCATTTGTGATATGGAGTGAGATATAGAGAAGCTATGTGTTGTGCTGCCCGCTGCATCTCTGTGAGTAGAGAATCCATGCTAGTTTTTGTGGTGGACATTAAAATCGCCAAATACATGTACTTGTGCGCTAGTGTCGAGGGAGAGTGTTGTGTCTACGCCGTCAGAAACTTTGTTTATTATGGTGCAGCCCTGGGTTGAGGGAGAGCGGTAGAGAAAATAAAATGGCTAATGTTATGTTGCATGTTTAGTCTAAAGCACATAAAGGCTTGATCGTCCGATTCTGGGTTTGTTTCTCTTGTCAAGGGGAGGGTGTTACAAATGTAAGTCAAGGGGACGGTGTTTGAATGTTGGAATCTTAAATACGAGATTATAAGCACGAGATCTTAGTGTGTCTTAACTGTCTAGGTTATATTTGTCCTCTGGGGTCATCAGATCTAATATTATCAATAAGATGCCTGTTACACACACATGATATTATTTAATATATGAAAACGAATTCTAAGAATTGCATTCGAATTTTACTCAATTCTTCTGAAGAATTCTGTTACATTCTGCTAATGAGGACGTAATTGCAAACATTGGTTCCATGTAATAAAAAAATGATTCAATTAAAATTTTAATTAGATGAAAAGGAAGTTATGTTTCGTGTTTTTAATTCTGCAGAAAAAAATTGGTTTCTTTTATTTTGTATGCATTTATTTTTTATAACCTTAATTGTTTTCTTTCTTTCTTTCTTTTTTGCAAATTGGTCCATTTTGATGAAAGTCTCCATTCTTTCGGTCATGGGGTTTCAATTGAGTTCAAGATTCGTCAAGTTTTTGAGTTTTCCATTTCTGTTAAAGATTGTGACAAAATTAAAAAAAAAATGTGTTACAAAAATATTTGGCGACAATAAAATAATTGAATATTTAAGAAAATAATTGAATCAAATAATCTTGATTAGAACCAAAAGTTTGTTTAATTATGTTTCAATTAGCAGGCATACCCGGTATTTCCCGGAAATGAATGAGGCTTTCTGTGTATTCCTGCTTTTAAAGAATATAAAATGAATTAAACTAAACATATCACACATGACACTTCCTTAGGCCTAATTACAAATTAGTCGATATTTTAGCAAATATATATATATATATATATATATATATATATATATATATATATATATTGATTAAAATTTCCATTTTGTTTACGGTCATGGAGTTCGATTGCGTTAAAAATTCATAATGCGTTTGAGTTTTTCGATTCTGTTAAAGATTGTGACAAAAAAAAACGTTATAAAAATATTCAGTGACAATAAAATACTTGAATATCTAATTGAATCAAATAATTTGGATTGGAACTAATAGTTTTTTTAATTATGTTTCAATTAGCAAGCATAACCAGTATTGCCCGGTGGTGAATGAGCATTTCTGTCTATTCCTGTTGTTAAAAAATATAAGAACAAAACTAAATATACAACACATTACGACTCCTAACGACCAACAGCAAAAGTCATAATGATCTATTCATTAATTTAGGAGTGTATTTTGTATCTAAACATATGTAAACACACACACATACATAATATTATATAAATAAATACAGAAATCACTCCGGACAAGTTGGGAAGCCACTTGAAGTAAGCACAAGCACAAAATATGATTATTGCAAAGAAAGGAGATGCTTCTTGGCCTTAATATTGAAAAAAAAAACAACGCTATAATAGAAGGAAAACGTAAACACAAAGAGATTTATACAAGTCTGCTACTGGAATAGGAATATATTAAAATGAGTTATCAAAACACCGAATTGATGGAGACTACTAGACCACCATGTCAATCAAGCTGGAACAACGGAAGCAGGCAATAGATCAGACAATTCTGAATAGCAATAGCAAGAATATTCATGAAACATCTGATGTTTTTCTTTTTTATGTTCAGAAGAAAAAAAAAACTTCTTATACTTATTCATAGATATGAGAGCGATTTCATATATGTTAACTAATTTGCAAACGAACTTTCACTAATTCAATATTCACTTGTTTATTTCTTATTGAATGATTTGTTTTATTTAACTATTAAGCTCAGTTCTATTTATGCATATTTTCTACATTCTGCATAATTGCGTAGCATTTAGGATTAAAATACTCTAGCATATATATATATATATATATTGTATAATATATAGAGGAATTTACATTTATATCGGTAGTCGGTACCGACAGTTTCAAGCCCGGTAGTTGAGGACTGCTCTTAATGTCTGCCTCAGTTAAATAAATAATGTCTGCCTCGGTTAAAGACAGATGAGAGTCGGCTGAAGAGAGCCTGAGGCGGACATTAAGAGCAGTCCTCAACTACCGGGCTTGAAACCGTCGGTACCGACTACCGATATAAATGTAAATTCCTGTATATATTATACAAAAAAATATATTGCTCTTATTTCGAGAAAGGTTTTTTTCCCTAATAATAGAGCACTGTATTGGATTTCTTTTTCTACAAAAAAGTACAAGTATATATATATATATATATATATATACATATATATATATATATATATATATATATATATATGTATGTGCTAGTGCGCGTGTGTCTGTATAAATGAGATGTAGATTGCTTGAAGCATTATGTAAGATAGGTATATAAAAGAAATTTAGAAGTCTATCACAATGCGATGAAATTAAATGCAGCTGGTGTTGAGTACGGGGGCGTGCAATAAGTAATGCCTATTACCCACTTCCAGTTGTCTGATCTAGCTGAAATGGCAAGATGAAACCCAGCGTGTATTCAATCCCTAAACTATGCATTTGCGATATATTGATGTAAGGTAACTAGATGATGTTTTTGTTACCAATACGTCAAGGAAAGCTATGGACGAGTTACACTCTCCTTCATAAATATACTTTTACGCAGGATGGATTCTATTGAGTCGGGAAAAATCGTTTATCTCTGAGTATTGAAGAGACACAATGTGCCATTCATATATCGAACGTGGGTTCAGAGGTAATAGTTTTTCATGGAAACCCACGAAAATATTTGCCAGTATCGGTCCCAGGACTGAGCCCATGGACACACCTTCTATTTACCGATACATACGGGTCTTCAATAACTGACCATCTCATTAAAAACCCATAATGTGCAGCGAACTTCAACACGAACTTATTTTGAATTCTGAGTCGTGCTCACTCCAGATTCCATCTAAAGATCTTGGAGAAAATTTATTTTAGTTGAGGAGGCCTTCACTCTGTAAACAGAGGGAATGTCTCTTAGGATTGAGAATTATTAGCCTCTAGGACCTTTGAAAAGCATGACGTTTCTTTATTATAATCGCTTCCTTGATTTTTTCAATCAGGAACAGAACGCAACGTAACTTTATTTTAATGTACATATTTTTTTTATTTTATTTCTAATCTCGATAATCGATATAGCTTTGATAAAGCGAGGGGAACATTTTTAATTTTTCTTCTCCCTTCTTCCCTTCTCTTCTTTAAAATGTGTTTTATGTATTTTACTTTTAATCATTAATAATAAAGTGTTCCCTTTATTATCGCAATATATATATATATATATATATATATATATATATATATATGTGTGTGTGTGTGTGTGTGTGTGTGTGTGTGTGTGTGTGTGTGTATGTATATATATATAGTAATCCGCAGACAATACTGTTTCGCTGTTTCACAGCTCATCAGTGCGGCTAGACAAGCAACTACCTCAAACTAGAATCGAAACCCGATTACCCAAGCGACAGTCGGCTGCTGCTACGCGGACAGTGAATACGGCTGCTGCTATGCAGACAGTGAATTAACAATATTTTGACATTGTCCAAATACCTAAGCTCAATTTGTTTACAGTTTTATCATTATCCGACATATAATAGAAAAATCTTATTATTGAAAATTTATTCAAATTTTCAGTAAAACATTATAAACCTATAAATAACGTATACAAAATTTTAATTATCCGACAAGGAGAACAAATGAATTTGAAAGACATTATTTTGCACAGTTTCATACGATTATGGTAATTTGTATATCACTTGCATATCACTGTGTGTATATATATATATATATATATATATATATATATATATACACACACGTATATATATACATACATATATATTGTACAAATATCTTTTAGATATTTATATATATGCATATACTGTATATTTTTCAGACACACATACAAACATAAATATATATAATGTGAATATATATAAATACATGAAAAAGAAAAAAGAATAAGATTCACACACATTGCCATAATTATTCCTTATTATCCATTATAAAAAAATAATGTGCCTCTTCGTCTCTCTTATAATGAGATGATTTCAAAATTGGAGACTATTTTATTTTGATTTTAATATTTTGGTCAATTTCCTGATTATCTTCAGTGAATTAGAACGGCATTATTTTTTAGTCAAATATGAAGCATCATGGTGCCAACCAAACTTTGGTGCGTAATATTGTTTACTTCATTTTTATCAGTTATATTCTACTCACATTCTTTTGATTGCATTTTTAGCTGCTGCTTACCGGCTGACTACAACGTAGTCGTTTTTTTACATAGGAGTCACAACTTATCAAGGCCTGGAGTGCAGTCGAGGATAAGGGCTAAAGAGTGTACAGTAGTCAATGGGACAATATCGTAGTAATCGTTAGGAGTGGAAATTTAGTAAATTGGATTACTTAAGGGGAACGGCTCATCAAGAATTTGTTGACGTTGGACTTGAAGACGACCATATTTTCAAGTCCAATGTAAACAAATTTTAAAGAATCAAACAATGCCTTATTTCAACAATCGTTACTAATTTTCACGATGGTGTACAACTTGACAAATTTATTAACCATAATCTTCGAGTCGCCTTTTAGTCTAGACAAAAAAATAACTCTTTAGTGTTTTACATTCAAGTAGCAGTATTTTACTTCCTTACATCAGGTGGCTTTATGCTTTGCCCGGAGCTATTTCTATACCCCCCACTTAAAAAAAAAATCCTTTTTACTTCGTTTCGTCTTTTATGGTTTTCATTTCTCTTTTATTCCAACCATCATTAGTGGACCAGATATTATGGCCTCAGCATCTTATGATTGATATATATATATATATATATATATATATATATATATATATATATATATATATATATATATATATATAAGAAACATTATGAAATTTATCAGATTTGTATCAAAACAGTTATTTAACAGTTAATGACAGTTTATAGATATTCAAAAAGATTATGTATGAACTTAAACTATATCCGATGATGAGGCCCCAGCTTTCGGGCTTTGGGGAGTGTGTAGCCACCCTTTAATTTCCATTGCTCCCAGGTCCAATCTGACCCCGAGTGGTAGTACCTGTTAGAGTTCAAACCACGGTTAAATAGAAACCGACTTGAAAAAAAACAAACAAATAAAAAACAAATATATTCTATTAATAATTTTTTCTTCAAAATAACTGGATTCAACATTAAACCACCTGAAAAGGGTTGATATGCCGTAAAACAAACAAACCAACTAAACTAAAAAGATCATAAAAGCAAGACACGAGAACAGGGAGAAAAAGGATATGATAAATATCCATTGAATAAGAAAGTAAAATCCAGAAAATTATAAATCTCGAATCAATTAGTGGTCCATTGGTAATCAATAAGGAACGCTCAATCAGAATTGCAAATGTCCAGGGTAAATGGATTCTTCCAAAACAAATTAGATTATGGAAAAATAAAGTTCTATTTCTGTTTTAAACCGTTTTTTAATAACAGATAAGGCAAATAGAAGTGCTGAAGTGAATATTCAAGGTATAGGATTAAAAGATTGAAACTGAAATTGAGAAAGGGGGAAGTAAGAAAAATAGAAGAAAAATGAAAAAGAAAAAGAACAGAGAAGAGGAAGAAAAAATAAGAAGCCAAATAAGAGGTGAGAAAGAAAGATAGACACAGTTGAGAGAAAAAGAGAGTAAGAAAGGGGTGGAAGCCGATTGAGAACCATCGTTATAAATCTACTTTAAAACAGATAAATATAGTTCAGATGAGGTAAATTTGAGCCAGACAGGAAGATACTTGTGTGAAAATGATCTCAAATTTATGTATTTTAAATTTGAAGGGAGGTTAAAATGGGTTTATAGATCATAAGAAATGGTTAAATAATGTAATGTATAATTGTTTGTATACACATATATCCACATACAAATATATAAATGCATATACACACATATATGAAAAAATAAAATAAGTGAGACTAAAGGCGCCAACTCACTTACACCCAATAGGGACACACACATGAAATTATACGCAGAAAATAGATACATATATACATGTATACATGCACATATATGAAAATATATATGCATACATACACACATATACACATGATGCTTACAATGTCTTGTCAGACGAGTGCCACTCCCTCAGACACTTAAAGTCCATGAGCCCAAAAATGACTTCCATTGCTACAGGACCATTTTAATAGACAAATGCCTGAGGGAATATCTATACATAGATGATGTTACAGAGTCTTAGCTTTGTACGACAGCTAAGTCTCTCTCTCTCGGTTCAAAATGTTGAGATCCAGCTACAAGCAAGAGCAAAATAGCCAGCAACAAGTAAAACTGCAGATCAGCTTAATCCGGGTACTGCTTTCCCGCTTTATGAGGTTTTAAATAAGAGATTTGCTTCTCCTAGAAAAGTTGCCTAAACCACGGCTTACGGGAGCCCTCTCCACCCCAACACACACATACATACACACAGTGCTAGCTGGTCGTTGTCCCCGAAAAAGGGTTTATTCGCTCTTTGGAAAGTCTTGTTTTTAATCTTTAAGGGAGACTAGCCACCCTCCTTACCAAACAAGTCTGGTGGGGGAACTAGTTTAGTCGCCGGTGACCCGACTATGATGCAGGTAGTACTGGGTTACATGGCATCAGTAGCATATGACATGACCTGACATATACACATACATACATTCATACATTACATATACAAATACAAATACATATACAAACAGAAACATGCATGCACTAGTATACAGCAGCTCCTTTAGTGTCACAAAAAATTAATGAAGAGCAATAGAAGAAATCTCTTAATGTAAATTTAGAGCTTAATGTTTATGAAGTATGCTAAGTAATTTTGAATTGATTATATTCGAATTTTTCTTATGTTTGCAGTGAGAAATAAGTTCTCTTTTTGTATTGATTATGTTTATACTGTGGGGAATGTAATTATACTTATATATTCAGATATGCAAAGGTGACAAAACTTAGAACATGAAGTATAAGACTTTGACATTTAAGAATGGAGAAAGAGGTGTTTTTAGATTTAACTTGTTTAATTAAAATGGCTAAGGAAGTTCCCTGGCTATCATTAATGATTTCATTATAATAGGAAGAAGTGTATATATTACATTAAATATTAGCAGTATATTCTTACCTTTTTTAATGTTAAGGTAGCGCCAATATATATCTTGCCTGGCGTTCGCGTAGTGTTAATAGTATGTGGATTTCTATTATAATTTGGGGTATGATTGCTGTTTAATTCAAGGTTTATAATTAGCAATAGTAGATTAAATCTGTACGAGGATATTTTAATCTGTATTCCGGATTATTATTATTATTATTATTATTATTATTATTATTATTATTATTATTATTATTATTATTATTATTATTATATTCATCTATATTGATATTATTTATGTTGTTGGTTGTGAAGTGATTGTTTGTAGGTAACACGATTAGTTGAACGGTCGGTTCACTGATTGGAGTTATATTTGAAGTAGTAGACGGATGAGGGATTTCTGTTATGGGAGGATTATTTCAAAATATTGTAGGGGTATTTCGTGGTAACTGAGTAACAGTACACGAATATATGAAATCTCTATGGATGCAATCGTTTTTGAGTGGGCAGTCTTGCTTATTGTTACAATTGCAGTTAGCTTTCATCATTAAGAAAAAAGGGTGATCTGAGCTAATTTGATTTTTGCTGTTGTTCGAAGCTATTATCATCTGTGCTAGATTGGGCATTGTAGAATGGGAAATTCCAAATAAATTTTTATTAAATATGGTACTATGTATATGTGGTTGCTTAAAAGAATTTTCAACAATATTAAAACATTCCTTTGCTATATTTGTTTTGATATTTGAGCTGAAAGGGGGGGATTAAACCAAATATTTTTCTTTTCCCTAAGGAAATTGCGGAGGTTTGGCTTGTTATGATCGTTGCGGTGGGCGGAGCTATGTTGGTAAAGCAGTTATTGTTAAGTGTTGAGACATTATGTTGAACAAAATAGCAGTAGTAAATCAAATCGGCGAAGAATCAATGCAGTCACAATCTCGATTGTTGAGTAATTCTTAATAACAAAGATGGTGGCGAAGAATCAATGCAATCACAATTTTTGTTCGTTTCAAGACGGAGGTTGACAACGAACTAAATTGAATCCAAAATTCGATATTTATATGATAAAGTTGGAGGCTTCTGATTAATTGATTGTCCTAATCGTAAGTTATAAGTAAGATCGTCAAAATCATAGGGTCGTACACTCACTATGAATCTAAAACATTTTAACAGTTATTACAGTTATTATTCAGCGGAATAGATTGTTTTCTGGAATCTGATTTAATTTTAGTCATGTTATACGTAATTACTGATGTTAGACGATTGGTAACGGAGTTATTATGGTTACATTGTATTTTTTCAGTATACCCTGAGTTTTTTAAGGCGTTATTGAAGAAGGTTGCATTTTGGTTGAAAGTATTTTTGTCTGCGGAAAGTGAAGAAATTCATCTGGAGACAGAAATTACTATAGATGTTATAATAGAATTGGGGTGATTGAAAAATTTGTGAACATAAAAAAGATTGAAATTGGGCTGATGGTAGGGACTGTAGGATTCTGTATTAAGGTTAGCGTGGTATCAAGAAAATTATAAGTTTTTTGCCTGGTTCAATTGTCATAGATAGACCAAAATCGTTAAAAATGCTGTGTAATTTCCTAATAGTTTTAATATATTCCATTGGTCTAGCTCTAGTTGCGAATAGGGCATCATCTTTACAAAGACCCCGTTGGTTGTGTTTAAAATGATGCTTAAGTTCTTTCAAAAGGTAAAGACCTATTGAGTCCGGTACCTCACCAGAATCTGAAGCAACCATTAGGATAGCAAAGTCATTGGAAATGTCTTTTCTAGTCCAAAATCTATTGTTGAAGTGTATAAGAGACTTTCTACCTAAGAGAATTAATTTGGTTTTCAAATCTGCTTAAACATAATTTCTCTTAGCGAAAATAAGGGCATTATTTAAGAAGATAGGAGAAATGGACTAGTGACAGTTGTTGATGTCAAGGGTAATAACATTGATGATGTGTTTATGTTTTAGGGCAAGAAACCAGTTAATTACAGATCCTGAGTTTTGCCAGAGAGGGAGCTAACTTTTTCTCTAATAGAGGGGATAATTCTATCTAAAATTTTCTTAATTACTAAACCTAAGTCAGAACTAGATGGGAAAATCAATCTAATAGATGGGTTATCGTAAAAATTAGTTTTATGGCCCTTAAGGATAAATGTAGGTGTGTCTGGTGACAGGAAATCAGTGGCATTATGGATATTCATAGAGGTCGATAATATCTTAGCATCTAAGTTTATGCTATCCAGAGTGTTTCGTGGAACTATTTTATAAGATTTATGGAGCTCTTTGTAAACGAGTTTTCCTTATATGTTGGGTAGTCGAGTTCGGAGGGAACAAATAAATATTAGCTATCTGTAGTTTTACTGCAAAGTTGTTCATTTTTCAAGTAATTGGATTTGTATGATATCTTTGTTTTTTTACATTTGATTTTCTTAAGTAAACTTACCATAGAGTTTTCGAACTCAACTAGGTTGGGTTATGTTTAGGGTGGGCTGTGGTTTTAAGTCCATAGAAATTAGTTGCTTTCCTTTCAATCCTCTTTTGTTCCCGTAAGAGTTAATTATTTTAAGTTCCGGATGGGATTGAAAAAACAGAAGAATTAGGTGATTTATAATTGTTGATGGAGTTTAAAGCAGAATGGTAAGCCTACCATCTTATATTTTAAGGACTTGAAAAATTAAAAAAATTATCCCTGTTTAGAAGGGGTAGGAATATTTTTTGCATAGAGTTGGTTGGTTAGTTGGTGTTGTTTTATGGCATATCAACCCTTTTCAGATTATTTAATGCCGAATCCAGTTATTTTGAAAAAAAAGTTTTGATAGAATATATATTTTTTTTCAAGTTGGTTGCTATTTAACCCATAGTTGGGGTCCTTACATGTACTACCACTCCGGTTCAGAGTGGACCTGGGAGCAATGGTAATTAAAGGGTTGCTCCACACTTCCCAAAACCCGCAAGCTCGGGCCTCACCACTGGATATAGTTTAAGGTCATATCCAGGACCGGCATAGAGTTTCATGTATTCCTTGTCAAACGTATCTGGAAAAGATGAAAAAGGCTCGACTCAGAAATTGAACAGAAAGTGTAATATTCAGTTTATAAGTAGAAAAATGTAAACTCAAAATAAATATAAATATTATAAAACTATTTACATAATATTCCAAACCAGATGTAAAAGCTCGATAAATCCTAAAAGGAAATAGAGCTTAAATATAATTAAAAATATTTTAAAAGTGCAAAGATTATTCTCAACCTATATACTCAACGAATTTACTTGAACTACAGACTTTTAATTTAATATATAGAGTATTCAAGCATGTGTAAAAATTGTGATCAGTTTTCATCCGGAAAAAGGGCTGCAAAGAAAAATTGATATGTAGGGGTAATCGAATTTTTATCTGTTTGCTGTTTCACGTATACGCATGCGTGAATCGTTCACATTAAAAAATTACTTATGTTAAGAATAAGTAGATTGGAAAACACTTTTTCAAGACGTGTCAAGCTGGCCTAATTGTTATCGTACTTGACTCACTCTCTTTAGGTCTTGGCTTTGATCTCAGCTTGAGTATTTTTTGTTATTTATATGAAAAGCAAAAAAACAATACGCGCATGCACATATCTCAGTTATTATAGGAATTACAATATAATTTATATACGTATCTTACACAAGGAAACGCCGGGCAGACTGCGAGTATATATATATATATATATATATATATATATATATATATATATATATCATGTATAAATTGCATGATATTGCCTAATCCTCTAAGTTATTTCAAATAAGAGGCTCAATAAAGTTATGTTTCCGGCTTTAGAGTATACGTATTGGTTAGTTTAGTTTAATCCCAATGATCAAAGGAATATTTTCGCCATATATATATATATATATATATATATATATATATATATATATATGTATATATATATGTGTGTGTGTATATATATATATGTGTGTATATATATAATATGTGTGTGTATATATATAATATGTGTGTATATATATATATATATATGTATATATATATGTGTGTATATATATATATATGGCGAAATATATTCATATATATATAGTGTGGGCGGATAAAGGACTGGAAAAAGACGTTTCTCGATTTTTAACGAAAACTAAATATATAGAACAAAAAATCAAATACAACAAATAAAAAAGTGTGGGTATACGTCAGTCCGACTGCCAAGTGTGCATGACTTGTGCATAACACCGAGAGAATACTATCTTTGTCTTTATAATAAGTGGAAGAATTCATTGTAAGTTAGGCACCACAACAACTATCTGTCACACACTTCCTACCATGACATAACTTTCTGTACACGTAGCTCTAATTTTATGCTTCTTTTTTATTAATCCATCCATTATATGGAACTTTCCGTTTTTGATAATATGTTGTTTTTTTTTCAAAACTGCATCTATATACTGCTTACAAAAGTGTAAAATGTCCACCCCGATATAGAAATTTCCTGATAAGCCTAATTTTGTTATTTGATAACAATATGCTTCCCTTTAACACGCAGAAATGTTGTTTAATAATTGAATCTCAAAATGAATATTGAAATTTTGCAACTCAAGGAATTATTTGTATTATTTGGGTTTGTGGGTATACGTCAGTCCGACTGCCAAATGTGCATGACTTGTGCATAACACCGAGACATGTTCTCTCTGACTTTATAATGGAATCATTTGTATTATTTGGGTTCATCAGACTACTATTCTCATTTTGAGCGTTATTTCACAACGGTTCGTTCGATATAACGTCTCGTCTTTTTTAGCTGTATCTTGCCGAACTTGAGAATCTTTCTGTCAAACTCGGGAATCCTTTATTTCATTCAGGAGAATTAAATCCGCTCGTTCAATCAACCATGACTGAGTAGAAATTCTAAAGCATTCACAATTGTATCTCTAGTGTCGTCTGCACTGAGGCTTGTACCTTCAATTTGCACAACAGTGAAGCTTACAACTGAATAAGTACTTTATCCATTATGCCACGTGTCCTTGCAAAGGATGAAGTTCTGTGCAGAGTCGCCGAATTCGACAGGAAGATTCCCGAGTTCAACAAGGTACAGCAAAAGACAATCGGAGGTTACATCAGCCGAAACGTTGTGCGAATAACACCCAAGATGAGAACAGTAGTTCGAAGAATCCAAATAATACGAATTATCGATCCTCATCTTAAAAATTGGGAGATGATGGAATTATATGCCGGAATTGTAGGCATCGTTATTTAAAAATAGCAGAATATGTCCGATTGATTACTTCAGGATGCGTTTGGCTTTTCTGGCAGCAATTCTTCAGTTTTGTTTTTCTTTGACGTGTTTTTCTATTTCTCGTTGTGTATTCCTCTCCTAATGCCTCCTCTCTCTCTCTCTCTCTCTCTCTCTCTCTCTCTCTCTCTCTCTCTCTCTCTCTCTCTCTCTCTCTCTTATTACAAAACCGATCTATCGAACGGTGATGGTTTTTTGTTGTTTCTCTCCCAAACTGTGGCCTTTCCATCAATTAATAACCTGTTTCGTTCCAGCCTTTAGGATTTCAGGAAGAAACGCGGAAGGGAGTGAGGAAGAGGGAGACAATGAACAAGGTTTGCTATTTTGCTGCAAGCTAGTTGAATGATTATCCGGGAAATGGGATTTTTCTTCTAATTCTGGGATTCAAGAAGAAAATCAGGCGGAGCAGAATTCGGCAGATTGGAAACGTCATCTTATACGTGGAGAGATTTGTTATTTTGGTTTTAAGGTCAAATAGGTTTTTCTTTATTGAGTCGGATTCAGAGTTTGTTAAGGAATCTAAGAAAGATGTTTTTTCAATTTAGTTTACAGCTAGTAAAAAGACCCGGCGCTGCTCGGGATTGATTGCTGTGTCATTTTTCGATATGCTCATAAAACATGCCAGATGGACAGTACTTTAATGATATATGTTCTGATGAACAAGTATCAGTTGTGCCCCCCTCAACGTATATAGTCCAGACTAACCTCACAAAAAGCAAAATCCCACCTCTTCACTGTCGAGGTACCAGAAAACTTTCTACTTTAATAGTTTCTTTACTCAGACTGCTGGACGTTGGAATTTCCTCCCTGTTTCCTGCTTCCATGACTGTACTAATCTGCAGAATTTTAAATGTAATGTAAACAAACATCTCGCTCTAAACAGTGAAAATTGAGTTTTTCTACACTAGCCAAAGATTTTCAGGGTTTTTTTAAAAATAGAAAATGATTATTTTCCCCTCTTACGATTCGAACCCTCCTGTTTATTTATTTATTTTTTAAAAATAAAACTCAATTTTTTTTAGTTTTTTTTTTTTTTTCGAAATTATTTTCATCAATAATTAATTTTCTACTTTATCGTCTTTCGTCATTTTTGGATTTTTAGTATTCATTCATTTTCTCCTCGTGCCTATTATAGAGCGTGGTGTCATCAGCAAATATACCTATCTCAGAGACAGTTTTATCAGGGAGGTTATTTATGAATATCAAGAATAATAAAGGTCCAACGATTGCCCCCCCCCCTGATTCACATCTGCATTTATATCATATTGTTTTCACGTTCAACCATCTGGATTCATCTCTTATTTAAGAAGGATTTAATTAAGTTAAGCATCCGTCCATATAATGTAATTTTTCTGAGAAGACCCTCGTGCCTTACCCCGTCAAAAGCCTTAGATATATCTAGGGCTACTACTCTACTTACCTTTTCTTTTTCAAGTGCACAGAATAGAAGTAAAAATTAGAATAACAGCAACAATAAAAAGATATGATTAAAAATAAAAATAAAATAAAATAAATAATATAAAAACATCGACGAGTCCAAATTTTAGTGATGATTATTGATATGTGAGGTGCGTTCAATAAGTTTCCAGACTTTTTTTCGTACAGACAATTTTATAGATAGTACAAACACGAAACTATAGTACCATTTGAAGTTAATCTCCTCCGGCTGCAATGCACATGCTGTACCATCCCAACAACGTCTGAAAGGCCCTATAGAAGTCCCCTTGTGTAAGCATGTCAATGACCTTCGTCACCGCCTCTTTTGTCTCCTAAATTGTCTTATAGCGACAGGTTATAAGGTTTTCCTTTTAGCGTAGGAAATAACCAATTTCACGAAGAGCCAGGTCTGGACTATAGGGAGGGTGAGGAATTGTTTTGATGCCAATCTTGGTCAAATAGTCTGTAATAAGGATGATGTAACCTTGGGATAAACTTTGCGCAAATCTTCCACATCATCACTTCCTTGTGAACGGTTTCCAAACCGACATCAAATTGTTTCTACAGGCATACACCGGTTTTATTCATAAAATTCTTTATTTGGCCAATTAACTCTAATGTTCTAACTTCCTTACTCCTCCCACACCTCTCATAATCCTTCACAGACTCCCTACCTTGAATTTCTTATGCCACTCAAAAACTGATGCTTAATTCATGCAAGATGGTCCAAAAGCAGTCTGAAGCATTCCATACGCTTCTGTGGCATTTTTTCAAGTTTAAAAATGATTAAAAAAGAATTAAGAAAGGATTTTATTGCACATCGTTATTCTTATTTTGTCCTCACGTCCAGATTCCATTTTTGAAATTCACTATCTGTGGCAATCAAGCTTTAGTAGGGTGTATTCCAATACTTGCTGTAGCTGTTCATTTGAACCTTAAATCATAAAAGATAAGATGTATAGCAATAAAATACTGAATTTTCAAGTGTCTACAATAATTTTAAATGCGTGTACAAAATGTCTGCAACCTAATTGAAATATATATTGTGATACATTTATTAAAATGTATAATAAATTATTTTATTGATTTTTAGCCGAGAGAATATATATTTTCAGTATATTTTATTTACTGTATCATTTTTGGCGCCAAGAAGATCCATTCTCGTCTGCTCGTTCACATTTTGTAAACAAAACAAGAATAAAGGGAGGAGGAGGCGTGCGAGCAAGAGCAGAAGGAAGAGACAGAGATACTGTGAACGAAGGGTGGAAGAGGCAAGAGAAAAGAAAGCTCATGGACGAGAAAGAGAGGAGAGAGAAAAGATAGAGAGAACTAAACCGTATATAGAGAGAGATAAACTGTATAGAGAAAGAGAGAGATAGACCGTATATAGAGAGAGGGGACTGAAAAAAGTTGTCAACAGACAGTGGAGGTTCGTGTTTCAAAGCGACAAGACGTAAGTCAGCGAAGATCGGCGTGGCGAAGCCGGCGAAAGGCGACGACAGCGTTGTAGCAGCGTCGCGGAGGTAAATATCAACGACACCAGCTGATGTTGGTGGCGACAGTAAAAAAACCTGTTTTGATCAGCGGTCAAAGTTAGAATATTAACTGAAGAAAAGAATGAACCTAGCGAAGGAAGGATCAATGGGGCTGTGAAATTTTTACTATAAACCAAGGGCTTAGATGAGCTTCGGAAACGAATATTTGGAGCAATTAACACGCACGCACGTAATGAAACATAAATCATCCGAAGGATAAAAATATGAAAATTAACCTGCGCGCGCGTAATCAAATATAAACAATTTACAGGAAAGAAATATATATAAAAAAAGAGACGAAAGAAAGGTCGCATTTCAAAGGACATTAAGTGAGTTTTTCAATCAAAACTTTCATTTCTCCAACATCTCTCTCTCACCTGTATCTAATTGAGCAGACGATTTCTTGTTTTATGTGAACATTGACTGTTGATATATTTTCTCTCGGTAGAATTTGAATCATTAAATCATTTCATTTAGTTAGGCATATTTAATTTTATTTTCTTGAATTTTATTTTATTTTTTATATAAATAAAAGTTTGTTAATTTTTCGACGATACTTGTCCTCGTTATTTCTTATGTGATTTCGTTGTCCTGTACATTTAATTTTACTGTTGTCTTCGAGACGGTTTCCCATTCCCATAACAACGCATTATCAAGGAACCTGGGAAACTTTAAAAAAAAAAAATATTTCGTTACGTCAGCCATCTCTACCGTCCCCAGTAGGATTGGGATACGTCGTAACAATATATATATATATATATATATATATATATATATATATATATATATGTGTGTGTGTGTGTGTGTGTGTATGTGTGTGTGTGTATGTGTGTATATATATAGTGTTTATATTTATATATCAGTAAAAAAAGAAAATGATGATATAACACTATGCACTAAATATATATAGAGAGAGATGTATTCATTTATTCAATAAGGTTATACATCATTTAGAGGCGTAGGGTAAAAGAGAACTCCTTATATCGTGATATTTCGAAGTCTTATGCTCTTCATCAGAAGAGAAGAGAAGAGAATATGTTAGGTAATAGAGACGCGATGTCTAGCAATAGTTTTTAGGAGAGAAATAAAATATTGAGGTTGTTTGTGGGAACTAGACTGATATGTGATATAGGAAGAGTATAGTTTTTATTATATAATGCAGGTAGGTATATAGCTTCTCTGTCATAGAGGGTTTAATATATTTGGGCATAATGTGTGATTGAATTCCAAGGGAGAATATAGCGTAATTAAACAGAAATAGCTTATTTAATGTAGATGGGTTATAGTTTTAGAAGCGTTTGCATGAAACAGGGTTTATGCTATGTCGGTATAATTTAGGAGTATCTGAAATTATAACTGCACTTAAAATAGATATAAATTATTAGGAATAATAGTGAGCAAAAATGTGAGGGGATACAATATAAGGGATACACTATAGAAAGAATTTAATTGAAAATAGAGGATAACCAAATAGTAGAATAAGTGTATGAAAATTCAAAGCCGTATCGGATGAATAGATTTAAAAATACAAAAAATATAGAGTAATAATAGATAAATAAAGTTATAAGAGAGTAAAAAGGAGGGAATATAATTGTTATAAAGAATATAATAAATAAAACAATAATAAAAAAAGTAAAAGAAAAATATAAAAAATATAAAAAGAATAAAAAATAATTAAAAATAAAAAAATAAGTACAAAAATATAAAAATATAAAGACAATAATAAATAAAACAATAATAAAAATAAATGTAAAAGAAAAATATAAAAAATACAAAAAGATGAAAAAATAATAATAAAAAATAAGTACAAAAAATATAAAATATAAAGACAATCATAAATAAAACAATAATAAAAATAAATGTAAAAGAAAAATATAAAAAAGTATAAAATGATGAAAAAAATAATGATAAGAAATTAAAAATAAGTACAAAAAATATATAAATATCAAGTATATAATAAATAAAACAATAATAAAAATATAAACACAATAATAAATAAAAAATAATAAAAATAAATGTAAAAGAAAAATATAAAAAATATAAAAAGAGCAAAAAATAATTAAAAAAATTAAAAATAAGCACAAAATATATAAAAATATCAAGTATATAATAAATAAAACAATAATAAAAAATATAGACAATACTAAATAAAAAATAATAAAAAATAAATGTAAAAGAAAAATATAAAAAATATAAAAAGATAGAAAAAATAATTAAAAAAATTAAAAATAAGCACAAAATATATAAAAATATCAAGTATATAATAAATAAAACAATAATAAAAAATATAGACAATACTAAATAAAAATAATAAAAAATAAATGTAAAAGAAAAATATAAAAATATAAAAAGATGAAAAAATAATTTAAAAAATTAAAAATAAGCACAAAAAATATAAAAATCTAAAGAATATAATAAATAAAACAATAATAAATAAAAAATAATAAAAAAATAAATATAAAAGAAAAATCTAAAAAATATTAAAAGATGAAAAAATAATTTGAAAAATAAAAAATAAGCACAAAATATATAAAAATCTAAAGAATATAATAAATAAAAAATAATAAAAATAAAAGTAATACAAAAATTAAAAAAAAATAAAAAGATGAAAAAATAATTTAAAAAAATAAGCACAAAAAATATAAAAATATATAAAACATAATAAATAAAAAAATAATAAAAATAAATAAATATAAAAAATATAAAATGTGAAAAACAATTTTATAAAATTTAAAATAAGTATAAAATATAAAAATATAAAGAGCCAAAATTATAAAAAAATAAATAATAAAATGAAAGTACGACAATCGGAAAGTTCACAGAGTGAGAACGTTCTGTAAGGCAAGGAGTGGAAATATTGCAAAGTTTTTTTTAAGGTAACTGCAAAGCAGTATCTAAATAAGTAGAATTAGCTAATTAATTAGTCAATTAATTAATTAGTTAATTAATTAATTAGTCAATTAATTAATTAGTCAATTAATTAATTAGTTAATTAATTAATTAATTAGGTAATTGGAATAAGTTTAGATGGTGGTTCAAAGAAAAGTGTTGCTTTTAGTGGTGGAAATTTTGCACTTTATTTCAAGATATTAGAGCTGATATAAGAATATAATGAAATGACATTACCTCTCTTTTTCGGAAGAATAAGGTTTGGAACGGCAGATATTTTCAGGATGTAGTTTTTAATTCCACGTTTATCATGGCCGGAGTGAAATATGTTGGTCCTTGGTTTATGAACCAGGTGGTCCTGAGTTCAGTTTGTGTATCCAAAAAATATTCAAGTAAAGTTGTAATTACTTCTAAGAGTAATTCTTAGTTATAGAATAAGCTGAAACCAAACGTTTTGGAGATAAAATGGAATCCAGTTCCGTTCTGGGCAAGTGAAAATAGGAAGTAATACTCGTGTTTGCAAATACAGGACTATAAAATAAAGTGGAGGATAAGAACAGAAAGATGAGGGAGGAGTAGGGGGAGGGAATTACGCTAAACGTCGCTGGTAAGAGAAGACGACAAATCTTAAAGTTTAGGTCTGTTTTAGTAAGGGAAGGGGATTAGTTATCGAGACGTTCTTTCTTTTTTTTTTATATCCGAGATGCCACTTGAACTGGGGCTATATGTCTTGGGTAGTAACCGTGAGAATTCTTTACTGTAAATTTAAAATATTTAAGGTAAGAATGGGCCAAAAATATTAAGAAATGATGTTGAATTTGTACCATATAGGTCTATTTGTAGGGTGAAGGATAAATTCTAGAGGGTAGAGACTAATATGATGTTTTGAAATATTAGGATTGAGCCACGGGAGAGAGGCAGCGGTTACTGATAAATTTCAATTTAGGCTTTAAGTGGAGAAAAATAAAGGGGTTATGAGTAAAAGTTGTCTGGGAGTCGTATTGGGGAGAATTTGATAAATGATACTTAGTTATCTGAGCATGCACTGGTGATATTTCTATTCTGTTGTTAAAAACAAATGTAATTATGGAGAGAATTAAAAAATAAAGGGGTCCAATTGTCAGATACTAGATGCTAAACTTGGCATGTGAGAAAGGCTAGTCAATCGTTGATCAAAGGGGTTACAGATATTAGTTCTGGTTTGGAGGATGTTTATCGGCAGAGTTTAGGGTGCTCCATATTTAAATTTTCTTTTTTTTTTTTTTATTATTTCTGATTTAGAATATTTAATTTTTCCAGTGCTGTTATAATCAATATGGCCTTTTGAACCTGGGCTGTAGGACTTAAACTTTCCTAATATTTTCCATTTTAGGGAGAAATTTATGTTATTATCTTTAATGTTTCTCACTAGGTTAGAGAAGGTAGTTTTAATCTTAGGTGTCTCACTGAAGGTGGTTAGATATTCTAGTTTTTATCGGGAAGAAGGAGAGTCCTATGTATGTATGTACTTTTGGGTTGGCGTGCGGTATATTCGGAGGTTCTCTGCATATGGGGAGATTAGCTGAGTTAAGGTGATCTAAGGATTGTTCATTGCATAATTTAGTTATGCCACTGCTATTAGCTGCGGGATTCGTTGTTTGGTGAATGTGTCATTATTAAGTTATGTTTATCATTGTGGGCAGTTCTCCTTATTTGGATTTGACTGGACATGGAGTTATCTGCTATGGTGAGGAGCAATTCTGTCACTGTACATGAGTATATATATATATATATATATATATATATATATATATATATATATGTATATATATATATATATTCCTCAGACTTTTACAGACAGGTTTCTATAAAAGTCTGAGGAAGCTACAGGCGGCAAAAAAAATGGCCGAGTAGCTGAAACAATAATGTAACTTTACAGAAAGATACGGTAATAAAAAATAAAACGCATATTTGCTCTACAACAGTATTGAACACTTTCTTCAGATCTTATTAATTATCATCTCCACTATATATATATATATATATATATATATATATATATATATATATATATATATATATCATTAGTAATGACCCTAAAACCACAAACGGTAGTATATTCATAAGTTTTTATCTTTTAATTAAAAAAAAATGCTTTATAGTACGTTTTACACATGTTTGGTTGTATCGTGGAAGATCCCTAAGCATCTTAAAGGTAAATGTATATTCCACAACTATAGAATGGAAAAGTATTTGGAGAAGAAAAGGATAAAAAGAAAGCGAGAAATGTAAAGTCTGCTTATCAAGAACGAAAGGCCACTTGAGGATAAGGGTTAATGGATGTCAAGTGACCGGTGAGATTACACCGTGATGATCGATTCTGGTGGAACATGCAGAATATGATTTTTTAATAGGACAATTCAAAAGGAACTTGTTTACATTAGACTTGAAAACAACCATGAAATAGTCAGCTAGGAAGCAGCCACATGATAGTGTGTTCTACAAACAGATATTTCTAGGAAATAAAGAATTACTGTCTTTTTATCAGAGCAAAAGAGATATGCCAAGCATAGTTGCTTATCTTGTACCCTCTCTGCACTGGCACCTCAATAGCGACTACTCTAGAAGTTTTGTTACATTGGTGATATCATTGGAGTACAAGGTGGAACTGGGGCTAGTGATTACCAGAGTTAAGAGTAGGTGGAGTAACTCAATGTGAACTTCTGTCATTACTAACCAGCAGAGCATTACCACTGTCAGTCAAGGTTAGGGTTCAGACAATGTATGCTTTTCACTCAAGAGCAGACTTTTACACCAAGGCGTGTGAGAATAGTGAAAAGCCAATCAAGTGGAAAGCACCTGGTGTAGAATGTTTGCTGTACGAAGTAGAACTGACTTCTGGAGTACGGCGGTGTTGTACTTGATTCCCAAGTTCAGCTGTTTCCCAAGATGATCTGGAATTGAACCAAGCGCACCTCTGATGATTGGTCCAGTCGCAGTTTTCTTATTCCACAATCTAGCAATTATTATTATTATTATTATTATTATTATTATTATTATTATTATTATTATTATTTACTTACTAAAAGCAGTCACACAGGCCATCATCAACAATTACTCTTTGAGAACAACTTGTGGTATTCTCTGGAGTCTGAATGACAATAAGTCTCCCCAGATTTCCAGTACTATCAACTTCTTTTGATAACTATTGCAGATGAATCTGCATTATTGTAACAGCCACTTACTATTGATTTCTTGTTGGTAGCGACTCTTGGACTTCACTGGAATTTGGGTGGTATTAAGCGCCTCCCCTCACCCAAGGACCTCTTTGCATTCATCTGGCTAGTGCTTTTTCTCCTCCTTGATCCTCCTGACTTATGGTGACACGCTAAAAAAGGAGGAACGAAAGACAGAGGCGCAAAGTGGTTTAACTTACAATCATACACGATTCCATGTTATATTTCTTTGTATTTTATGCCCAGTTTGTGTCTGTAGCTCATTTGTGTTAGTCTCCACATTCAAGGGTCTTCCTCAATATTTCTGCTGTTTTCATTATCGTTATTTACATATATATTAATACGCTTTTTATCTTCGACCGTTATCATCCTGAACATCCCTTAGAATAAAAATGGAATATTAAAAAAAAAGAAAAAAAAAACACAATAAACATTGTTTAAGATGAATGTCAGATATCTCCAGCCATTGCCTGGTCGGTGCAGACCACCAGTACCAGCGCCAGCACCACCAGCACCACCAGGTCCGCCACCACCAGATCACACTACTAATAAGTTAGTTATCATCAGCGAATATCTGGTCTGTGCAGATCACAATAATTCCACAAAATGAAAAATGTATTTAATCAACAAATAGGTTTTGATAAAGCAGATAATTTTCTGGATAGCGCACCACCACCACCACCACCAACAACAACAACAACAACAGCAATAACAACAACAACAACAACAACAAAAACAGATCACAAATACTAATATTAATTAAACAGGATGAGAAATATATTTATACACTGGGTACTGTTTTCATATACATGTTGATGAATTCATATTTGCTGTGGATTATTGTTTTTTTCTGTTGAGAAAAGAAAGTAATTTTTTCGCTTTCCATATAATTGTCAGCTTTATGAAAACGTAATTGTTGATTAAATATATTTCTCATTTCTGGAATTTACACCGGTTCTGCTAGTTATTATTATTATTATTATTATTATTATTATTATTATTATTATTATTATTATTAATGAAATATCTTCTTTGGCTGTATCAAACGTGGTCTTCAATGATGCACTGGACTCATTGCCGATTTCGAGTATTGAATCATATCAGCTGAGTTTAATAGAGTTAGCTCTCTTTAATGTTAGCGATCTTTTAGCGTAATCATGTTTTAGATGTTGATTTTAATAGAATTTCATAATAGATGTATTTTTTTGATTTGGTTCAGTTTTTGTTGGAATTATAAACTTTTAGATATACATAATGGAGTTACCATTTATCAAAGCCCAAAAGCCACTCGAGGATAAGGGTTAATGAGTATAAGGTGGTCGGTGAGACAACTGCGTAATGATCGGTAGTGAAGAAAGTGGGTATAATTTGATTATTTTAGAGGACAGCTAAACAAAAACTTGTCTTGTTTACATTGGACTTGAAAACGACCATGTTGTAGTCAGCTGGGAAGCAGTACTGAGGTATATTGAACGTTTTTGTTTCGTATGATATTTCTGATTGAAAAAATTGTTTCGTTCTAACGAGACTCAGTGTGTATAATTTTTTATCATATACTCCATGATTTAAAATAAACGCTGCTTTGAAACAGCTGTTATTTTTAGTTGGGAGTCAATATTTATCAAGGCCATGCCACTCAAGGATAAGGGTTCATGAATGTAAGGTGTTAGTGCTATGATCACTAATGTTGTTAATTGAGTAGAATTTGATTATTTATGGGGATGGCTCCACAAGAACTTGTTTACATTGGATTTGAAACTATTACAGTAATCTGTTTATACACTTATTTATTTAGAATTTTATTTTGAATCGTTAAAATATCTTCTCCCTTCTTCTCTCTCACTCTTTATTACCTTATCTCTTGTTCTTTCTCCTGCCCTCCCACTTCTCTCTCTCGTTCTTTAAAAGTGAACGTGTCTGTGTGTGTCTGTTTGTCTGTGTGTGTACATTTCCCTACGCAATAACTCTGTCAATTTTCAGTCTACAGGCTCGAAATTTGAGTACTGAGATTTGGGAAAATCTTTGTGATCCGTTTTCGGTCAGAACTTTGGCTGTTAAGTGGTCAAAGTTCAACGATTTGACCTTTGATAACTCTACCAAACTCCTCCGCGAATTTTCAGTCTAACCACTTGAGATTTTAGCTATAGGTTCCTTGAACATGGATCCAACTTAATAACTTGATTTGAGCTCCAAAACAATAAATTAAAGGGGGTTATAATAAGGGTCAAAGTTAAAAAAAAAAATTGACCGCTTTTTTTCTTTTTTTTTTTTCTCAACATACATCTCCAAAACACCTGGGCAACGCCGGGCTGAAATGCTAGTATCATCTGGGGTACTGAAATTTGGGAAAATCTTTATAATCTGTTTTCGGACAGAAATTTGGCTGTAAAGGAGTCAACGTTCAACGATTTGACCTTTGAGAACTCTACCAAAATCCTACACCAATTTTGGGTCTAAACACTTGAATTTTAGATGCAGGTTGGACATGAATCTAACTTTATAATTCGATTTAAGTCCAAAATAATTAATGTTGGGGTCAAAGTTTTAAAAAATCGACCTCTGCGGTTTCTACCAAATTATTGAGCCAATTTTTTGTCTAAATATTTGAAATTTTACCTAAAGTGTATTCAGACATAGGGCAAGCTTTTTAATCATTTTTTGCTGAAAATTTGGTTTCCAAGGGGTCAAAGTTCAAAGGGTTTGTGTAGTTTTCATATTTACATAGAAACTTATATATTAGTCATGAGTTTTCCGTATATTTGAGAATCTTAAGCCGCGAGACTTTTACGAACTCATACAATAATATTATCGTGTCTTTTTACTTGCTGTTCATCTGCATTGCCTCTATTTACATGTAAGGTATGAACAGATTGAATATCTTGCCTCAACAAGAATTCAATTGTGAGACTTCGTATCGTCACCTGACAACGAAAGGATGAGCCAAAATTTTATCATAAGTCTTACGCCACCATATTATATGGCGTATCCCGGAAGCTATACCACGAAAACATTGATAACTCAAAAACTGATTTGATATGTTTCTGAATTTTTTAGATGACGATTGATAAATCATATTATGTGGATTATTCGGACTACTGTTCTTATCTTTTGGTCGGAACCTTCTTCAGGTTTATCTTGTCGAACTCAGGAATCTTTCTGTCGAATTTACGAATATACACGCCAGTTTGGGGTGTAAACATTTGAAATGTAACATAAAGGGTATTCAGATATGCAGCAAGCTTTTTAAACAGTTTTTGGGCGAAAATTTTGCTGGCAAGAGATCAAAGTTTACAGAGTTAACCTTTGTAGACTCTACCAAACTCCTCCACCAATTTTGGGTATAAACACTTGAAATTTTAGATGTAGATTACTTGGACATGGATCAAATATCTTAATTCAATTTGAGCCCAAAACAATAAATGTGAAGGGGGAAAAACTGATGTCAAAGTTTTAAAAAATTGACGTCTGTGGTCTTTACCAACTTTTCTCGATGGTAGTTAAGGAAGACTATTATATAGAAAGACATTACCGTACATATTCACACTTTGTAATATATACATATGTACATAAAGTTATGAACAGTATATAGAGCCCGAGCAAATCCGGGCAGAACTGCTAGTATATATATATATATATATATCTTTATATATTAATATACTCCTATGAATTTGTGTTTTTTGTGTATTGATATTCATATTAAAAAAACCCTTTTTATTTATTTAAAAATAAAATAAAACTTTGTTATACATAGGCCTTGGAATTAGATTCATCTGCAAAAAATCTAGCTAATTTGGTGTTGTGGGGGAATTATCCTCCAAATGGACTGTCTTATCCATTATATAAACCATAGACCTTTGGATCCCAGGTGTGGATTAAACACCAGAGCGACCCTCGCATGCTCGGTGACGTTTACTACTCTTTTCAGTTGTAACCTTTTTACGTTGTTGTTCCAGTAATACATTGTTTGAACTCTATTCCGTTGTTCTGTTTTCTTTTTGGCTAATTGCAAGCCATAACACTGGCGACATTGGATTCGGAGAACGTACTCACGTTTAAAAACAGTGTTCTAAAAAAATAAATACTGACGACATTGGATTCTAGGAGCATACTAAAATCGAAACCAATAACAAACATTGAAAAAAAAATACTCGCGTTGAAATAGCATTCTAAAAATACTAACGACGTCGGACTTAAATGTTATCAAGCCTAAGGAACTGTCTAAACACTTGCAACTGAAAGGTTCACGGTAACTAAATAAAACAAAACAAAAAAAACACAGATCATTACGGGGAAAATAGAGTCGAAAAGAAAAAAGTTCGTCACGACTTTCAAGGATAGCGCTGTACTTTTGCAAAAATAAAAAGGTTCGTCGCGACTTAGAAAGGAAAATTTTTGTACTTTTGGAAAAAGAATTCGTTACTTGTCGTTTTCGCTGCTAAAATTGGGCGTTATTTTTCTCTGGAGAAAATATACACTTGATTTTTTTTCTTTAGACAATGAACTTTTTATATATTTATGTGTTTTCTGTTCGTTTTATTGTCTGGGGGGAGAAATAAGAAAGAATGAAACGGTTTTGTAAAATTCAGCGAACGTTTTGAAACTGCTAATGCTGACAAAGCAAAATGGACGAATTGAAAGTAACGTTGGAACATTTGACCAAGATACATATTGATGCCGCAAAGCTTCAGTCACAATCCGAAAAACACTGGACTGAACGTCACATACGATTCGAGGAACAGTAAAAAGAATTGCAAAAACAGTTAGCGGAATGTCAAATACGAACCGAGAAACAGCAAAAGCAAGTTCAAAAAGAATTAGCCGAACATCAATTAGAAGTTCAAAGCAGTAAGCCGAACGTTAATTACGAACAGAGGAATTGCTTACAGAAATTGTTAAGAATAATGCGAACGCGGAAAGCAATTCAGCATTTTATCAGAATACAATATGGACCGCAATAGACAATTTTAAATACGAGGAAGGGGAAAAATCATTCGCAGCGTATTTTCGGCATTATGAAGATTTTTTTTAATGCTGACTGCAGCAACTAGTCTGATCAAAAGAAAACCAGACTTTTACTACGAAAATTGGAAACGGCTGAGCATGATAAATTCGTGGATTAAATCTTGCCTCGGAAAACAGCAGATTTATCATTCAATGAGACGGTAAATTTGTTAACAGAACTTTTCTCGCCGAAAACGTCTCTTTTCCATAAGCGTTGGAAATGTTTGAATGTGGTAAAAGACGATAATGACGATTTTGCCACCTACGCAGCTGTAGTGAACAAACATTGTGATGACTTTAAGTTGTCTGAATTAACAGCAGACAATTTTAAATGTTTTGTGTTTGCGCAAGGGTTAAACTCGGGAAAAGATGTGGAAATCAGGCGCAGAGTCCTTACAAAATTAGAAAATGAACCGAACTTAACACTTCAAAAATTGACTGAGGATTGTCAAAAAGTAGGAATTATAAAAAGAAAGATGCACAAAATATTGAAGCAGGCATCGCGAATACAAAAAAAGTAACTAAGAAAACACTAACCACCGAAACTCAGAAAACTAAAAGCACCGAGCACTTGTTTCAGATGTCGTGGAATAGATTGGTTACGGGATTGCCCATTTTTAACAAAAAGATTCCATTTATGCAATAAGATCGGTCAAAAAAGTTCGCACTGTAGGAAAACTCAGAATAGAAGCCGTGTACGTCAAACCAGAACTAAGGACGTCGTAGATGAAAATGTACGCAAATATGTAACGGTTAACATTTTCGGCAAAGCTATAAAATTCCAATTAGACAGTCGATCGGATCTTTCAATAATAAATCTCAAAACGTGGAAAATATTACGAAAGCCGACTATGTTAAAAACTAACAGAATAACGACGGCTGTTCGCTTTCTCTGAACAAAATAATTATTCATTTTGAAGGTGAATTAATTACAAACGTCACTTTACGGAGGGAAACAAAAAAAACTAAGACTGTATGTGCTAAAAGATAGTGAGAACCTGTTCGGTTCTGACAGAATGGAGGAGTTTCGTCTCTTGGATCTTCTTATATCCACATTCTGCAAGAAAATAGATACCCGCCCAGCAGAAACGGAGAAACGTATAACTTGTTTTAAAAAGAATTCACAAACGTATTTACTCCTGGCCTGGGGAGATGTACAAATATGGCCGCAGAGTTGAAACCTGCCACACAACCGATGTTTAAAAAGAAACGTAATGTCCCGTTCGCTTTCTCTGAACAAAATAAATCAGGAACTAAACAGATTGGAAAGCATCGGTGTACTCGCTAAAATTGAATATAGTGAATGGGCTGTTCGGCACTTTACGTAAAGAAAAGGTCCGGGGAAATTCACGTTTGCGCCGACTTCGCGACCGGACTCAACGGGTCCTTAGAAGATTTTCACTATCCATTACCTAGTGCAGAAGAAGTGTTCACGAAAATTAATGGCGGCAAGTGTTTTCTAAGATCGACCTAAGCGACGCTTACCTACAGATTCCGGTAAACGACAAAAGCGCTAACCTCCTCTGTATTAACACTCATCGGGGTTTGTACAGATACGAAAGACTCGCGTTATTCCAGCAAGTAATGGATACTATGCTGTCCGGCTTGTACACCGCAATCGCATATCTTGATGACATTATCATAGCGAGCAAAAGCAGGGAGGAAGATGAAAAACATATCAGACAAGTATTCAGTCAAATACAAGATTATGGATTTAAGATCAAAGCAGATAAATGCGATTTCTTTCTACAAACAATTAAATACCTGGGTCAAATAATCGATAAAGATGACAGACGCCCAGACCCAGATAGGGCGACCGCTATTAAAAAAATGCCGGCACCAGTAAATATAACTCAATTGCAGAGTTTTTTAGGTTGGCAAATTATTACCAGGGTTTCATCCTAAATATGCACAAATTGCGCGCACCACTTAATGAATTGCTGAAAAAAAGGATAAGGCTTGGGAGTGGACAGAAGATTGCCAGACATCATTCCAAGAAATAAAAAGAATCCTGGCTTCAAAACTATTCCTAGCGCATTTCAACGCGCAGTTGGACATAATAATAGCTAGCGACGCTAGTCAATATGACGTCGAGGCGTGCATGCTACATCGAATGCCGGATGGCTTGAAACAGCCTATTGCTTTCGCATCACGGACTCTTTTGCCAGCGGAAAAGAATTATTCTCAGATCTAGAAAAAGGCCCTAAGAATTATATTTGCAGTTTCAAAATTCCACCGGTTCTTGTACGGAAGACATTTTTTCTACAAACCGACCATAAGCCGTTGATATCCATTTTTGAATCAAAAAAGGATTTCCAACATTCACTGCGAACCGACTATTAAGATGGTGAACTATTCTGCTGAACTATAATTTTACAATTCAATTTCTCCCCTCAAAACAACTAGCCCATGTAGACGGTATGTCGAGACTGATTCCTGCCAAAATATAACCTCTTGAAGATTCAGTAATCGCGGCACTACATATTAATAGTGATGTAAAAACCATGATAAACAATATTATCCTCGAACTGCCGGTCACACCCCCGGAAATGAAGTCAGAATTCCTAAATGACAATTTCATTCAAAGTAGGAAGCAGAAATTAGCACAGGGTGAGACCAGTTCAGACATTTTTTTCTGGTTGCGACGAAATTCTGTTATACGGTTAAAGGGTTGTCATCCCCCAAACCCTTCAAAAAAGAATTCTCATGGATTTTCACATGGGGCATCCAGGAATAAACAGAATGAAATGCCTAATGAGAAGTTTTGTTTATTGGCCAGCTATGGACCAAGATATTACCAACATGGTGAACAGATTCAAAGGCTGTGCTTTGCCTGCAAAAGCACCACCTACAACATATAAACCTGTGTCTAAGGCTGAACAACCATGGTTGAGGATCCACATCGAATATGCGGGACCTGTGGAGGATTTTTACTACCTGATAATAGTTGACTCTTACTCTAAATGGCCAGAAGTACTAAGATGCAAAAAAAAAAAAAAAAAAAAAAACGACCACGACAACAACGACAACTTTTTTCTTGGAATTTTTTGCTCGGTTTGGGGTTGTAGACTGTCTGGTTAGCGACAACGCTATACAGTTCACCTCGAAAGAGTTCAGAGAATTCTGAGAGACGTATCAAGTCAAGCATATTACGACACCCAAGTACCACGCCAGAAGCAACGGCCAGGCCGAACGCTTCGTTGATACGCTTAAAAGGGCACTAAAAAAGCGTCCGGTACACCGACAGAAAAGACCCTTCAGAAATTTCTGCAGGTTTACAGAATCACGAGAAATCCGAACAAACCAGATGCGGGATCCCCAGCAGAAATCATATTTGGACGGAAAATAAAATCCATATTTGATAAACTGCTACCCAAACACATAGTGCACAACAGAACCTCTACAATGCCAACGAAACGGTTTAACAGCGGGGATAACGTATATTTAAGACATTTTAGAAATAACGTTTCTTTTTGGGAACAGGGCACGATCTTATGAAGAATCGGCCATGTTACATACATCATTCAGGATCCTAAGTTCCAACCTAAGATGCACCTGAACTAAATCAGGAAACGCTTCTACGAGGATCAAGAAGAACCACCACAGGACGGCAGTGAGGCGATTGAAACTGTGTATGACTGTTTTGACATAGACCCTCCAAAAGGGATGTCAGAACCGAAACGCTCCGGCAGAAAGCGGAAGCGCACAGACCCCTTGGTGGTCTGACTCAAAAGGAAGAAATACTGATTTTCACAACCGCGGAAATCAGCTTGGGAGGGGAGTTTTGTGGGGGAATCACCATCCAAATGGACTGTTCTATCCATTAGGTGTGGATTAAACACCAGAGCGACCCTCGCCTGCTCGGTGACGTTTACTACTCTTTTCAGTTGTAACCTTTTTACGTTGTTGTTCCAGTAATATATTGTTTAAACTCTATTCCGTTGTTCTGTTTTTCTTTGTGGCTTATTGCAAGCCATAACATTTGCATATTCTTTTAAGCATTCATTTTAATTAATTCTCTATTAGTTTTTTCTGTTTTCTCATGGGATGATCATCTTTACTTAACTATTACGTGTAATTATATTAATGTAGATATTCTACATAATTTATACTTGCATAATATTTGCATACAACGTTATAGTAAACACAAACGTCTTTCTATATGTATTTATGTATGCGTATATATATTTGTATAAAATACTTTGCCTACCAAACTCATCCGTCAGTTATTAGTCTACAGACATGAAACTTAATATATAGGGTATTTGAACCCATGCAAAGCTTTATATTTGTGTTTAAGCCAGGGAAAATCGGTGCAAAAGTGTGAAAATTTAAAAATGAAATTTGCCAGGTGAAGATTGAACGCCAGCATTCCAAATATGCATGTGTGACGTAATTGCTATTGGTAAATGTGTTAATCTTTTAGCTTTACAGTAAACATATCTTCATAGCTGAGTCATTAACGTCAAAGGAAAACGTACAGGTAAGCTAAACGTTTTCGTTTCGATTCTGGGTGGTAGCGCACGAGTCATTTTTTAAAGAACTTTTTAAACCATTACTATATATTGGTTTCAATATAATATAATATAATAATAAATACAAAATATGTGGGCGGTCTGCTAGTATATATATATATGACTATTTAATTTACTCAATTACAATTAATATACGAAAGTATAGATTTATGCGTAAACTTTAATTATTTACTTCAAAAGTGCTCAATACGTAGGTAGAGCTAGTTAGTAATTTATAAAATATATATGGCGATTTAGCTACACTGAATATTCCGCGTTTCATCCACTCTAGAACTGAAGAGTCCTAGAGTGAATGAAACGCGAAATATTCAGTGTAGCTTAATATATATTTTATAAATTACTATATAGATATTTTATAAATTACTATATATATATATATATATATATATATATATATATATATATATATATATATGTATATGTATATTACTGGTTCTATAGTGAATTCGAGAGAGCAAGTGTATGCAGTGATTGCAGGTGATTCGATGACTTACTGACAAATGGTTTTCTAACGAATGATAATGTTTTTGTATAGTTTTAAAGGTTAAAAACTTCCAAGATTATATACACACACACACACATAATTATATATATATATATATATATATATATATGTGTGTGTGTGTGTGTGTATGTGTGTGTGTATAACAGACAAAAACAAGTGTAAACTTAAATCTGATAAAGATATTAATATTAAAAAAATATATATATATAGTAACCAGATAAAAATAAAAAATATAAAATGCATTCTGGATTCCTGTTTCTTATTTTTCACATGCTTTACTTTATATAAACATATTAATTTTTTTTTGTTTTTACAGATTTTTTTCTTGCATTTTATAACTATCATATGTGATGTTTTATTTAATGTCATAACTGACAATTTCTTTGCTCAGCTATACTAATAATTTCATATCTTTTGTTTCTGAAGAGAAGATTAGCATTCTTTGAAACTCCCCGGATTAAGGATTTCTTGAAAATTGATGTTTGTGTATTCTGTCGAAAAATAAACTTCCTTGTGAATTTTTAACTTGCAGTCTTGATTTCTTTCCCTTATATATATATATATATATATATATATATATATATATATATATATATATTTATATATATATATATATATATTTATGTATATATATATATTTATATATATATATATATAAATATAATATACATGCATATACATATATATTTATTTTGTATTTTCATTTTGAAGGTTATCAAATATAAAAAATTCTTGTAATGAATAAAATGTGAAAGAAAATATTTCGTAAATTGATGTTTAATTGTTTTAAGTTCGTATCAATTAATTGCTTTGAAATTGTTTTCTCATTGATTAAACAAAAAAAGTAGTAAAAAAATTGTAAGATTTAATTTAAAACCAATTAGAACCAGACATGTTTTTTCCTTGAAGATTTCATTTTTTTTCTAAGATTGTTTTTATAGATTGTTTTTATATTATAAATGTTCCTAATAGAATGAAATGCCAATTAAGAAGCTTCGAAATAGAGGCCGAAATGATTTCTACCATTTTTAAAACATTTTTTTCGTATCATTTGGGTTATTTGGTCAACTTTTAGCATCTGTGATGTTACTCTTCCGAAGGTCGAAGGTTCAATCCTCAATGCGGCCGACATTTAAAATAAAACTGCGCATTACTTAGGACTTCTAGCCAGTCATGCCTGACGGAACGATAGCATGCTATCCTCATGGATTAAATAAATAGTTCTGTTCCAAATCTCGTGCATATTCCTAAATTCGACAGAATAATTCCCGAGTTCGACAAGATAAACCCGAAGAAGGTATAAACCAAAAGATAAGAATCGTAGTCCAAATAATCCAAATAATATGATTTATCAATCCTCATCTAAAAAATTCAGAAACGTATCAAATCAGTTTTTGAGTTATCAATGTTTTCGTGGTGTAGCTTCCGGGATACGCCATATAATATGGTGACGTAAGACCTATGATAAAACTTTGGCTCATCCTTACGTTGTCAGGCGAAGATACGAAGTCTCACAATATAATTCTTGATGACGCAAGATATTCAATCTGTTCATACCTTACATGTAAATAGAGGGAATGCAGAGGAATTGCAAGTAAAAAAGACACGAGAAGATTATTGTCTGCGTTCGTAAAAGTCTTGCAGCTTAAGATTCTCAAATATACGGAAAACTCATGACTAATATATGAGTTTCTATGTAAATGTGAAAACTACACAAAGTTCAAACATATCTTCTATTAAAAGTAAGGTTAGAAAAACATCAAAAAGCCGTAATATATGAAGAGATGTAAAAGTTGGATATGGCTGACCACACATAGAGGGGAAAAAGAAACCATCTACTCTTTTGGAACGAAGTAAAAATTCTAGACAGAGATGAACAGGGGAGAGTAATACGACTCCAAAAAGCGACGCATATGCTCGGCGACGACCATGTACTAAGCAGGCCTAGTTATAGAATTAAACACTATATGGGAATCAGATCAAAGTGTAGTATCTGTTCCGACAGATGCTGCACTTAAGATAATTTGTACCAGTCAATGGAGGGGAAACCCTCTATACTGGGACAATTATTATTTTTGGTAACCAGAGTGCCCCCTTTTTGCCTACTTTTAGGGGAGCTGGTTTTTACCTCACATTAAAAACGGCCTTGTGCCTAATTTGCTCAGTGGGGGAGCAAATAAACACCATCTGTTCCGGCAGATGCTGCACTTAAGATAATTTGTACCAGTCAATGGAGGGGAAACCCTCTATACTGGGACAATTATTATTTTTGGTAACCAGAGTGCCCCCTTTTTGCCTACTTTTAGGGGAGCTGGTTTTTACTTCACATTAAAAACGGCCTTGTGCCTAATTTGCTCAGTGGGGGAGCAAATAAATACCATCTGTTCCGGCAGATACTGCAAGCTATGACTAGCTATGACTAGCAAAGACCAGATGTGGGGGCAACCCCACATGCCTGACCATTAACCAGCTCCAATTTCCCACCTCTCGGGAGCTGGTCCCCTTTTTCCCTTCCCCCTCCCTTCACTCCTCACATTAAAAATTGGCCTTGTGCCTAATTTGCTCGGTGGGGGAGCAAATAAATACCATCTGTTCCGGCAGATACTGCAAGCTATGACTAGCTATGACTAGCAAAGACCAGATGTGGGGGCAACCCCACATGCCTGACCTTTAACCAGCTCCCATTTCCCACCTCTCGGGAGCTGGTCCCCATTTTCCCTTCCCCCTCCCTTCACTCCTCACATTAAAAATCGGCCTTGTGCCTAATTTGCTCGGTGGGGGAGCAAATAAATACCATCTGTTCCGGCAGATACTGCACTTAAGATAATTTGTACCAGTCAATGGAGGGGAAACCCTCTGTACTGGGACAATTATTATTTTTGGTAACCAGAGTGCCCCCTTTTTGCCTACTTTTAGGGGAGCTGGTTTTTACCTCAAATTAAAAACGGCCTTGTGCCTAATTTGCTCAGTGGGGGAGCAAATAAATACCATCTGTTCTGATGCGACACTTAAGTTAGTTTGTCCTTAGTCACTACAGTGGAAACTTTTCTGTACTAAGGAAATTCTTACTTTGTGCCTACTTTCAGAGTTCCCCTTTTTGGGGAGCTGGTTTTTCCCACATTCAAAACGACCTTGTGTCACATTTTTCTTTCATGGGGAAGCAAATGAATACCAATATGGGAACCATTAATCATAAATTATATATAGTCACAAATATATAGTAGTCTATATAGTAGTAGACTATGTATGCAGCCTAGTGGGGAATGCCCTTTTCTCTTCTCTGCAACCGCTTTCCCACAGAAGAGTCTCAGCTTTATCATTATTTTCATGGCAAGTGCTCGTCTGAGCTCCAATCTATGGTCCCCTTCGCTAAACTTTCACGAAAACACCTGTCTAACTGAAACCACTATCAATAATTTCCCCAACTCTTTATCTGTACCTAAACCATAACGTAGATTCCATGAACAAAACTTCTTTCTTAGAATTGCACACTAGTGGAACTCACTTTCGTTTCTCTGCTTTCCAGCTAACTACAGTATGGTTGTCTTCAGTATGGCTGTCTCTATCCTCGAGTGGCTTTTGGCATGGGTGCGTAATCAAACATTATTTTAAATAGGTACTCAGTTGTCTCAAGTTCTCATTTGCCCCCATAAACACATCCACAGAAAACCTTCTCAGCAAGAACTCGTATTCCTACCAACACCTCAACGACCTCTCGTTTTTTCCAACCCCAGGCGAAACTTTCATCAACAAAGTTTCTTTTCAACGACTTCTTGTGGAACACATTACTGCAAGAATGCTTATATACAGACTAAAACAGGTTGGTTTTCAAGTACAATATCAACATTTCGATAGAATTCTCTTGCCACATCTGGGCAGGAACACCCTATCATGCCTTGACATAGTTCAAAACTGACTTCGAGCCTAATAAGTGATACTCCTTTCTATTTCCTGCAACCTATTTCCTATTTTCACCCCAAACAAGGCACAGTGGGGGTCTACTATCGAGGCCATAAGTTGCAGGGATGCTATGTAGGGAGTTGAGCAGCAAGATGTCTGTTCACATTATACTTGAACTTCTGCATGTCAGTACAGTTGGGAAAGAAGGAACTCGGAAGGGAGTCCCCAAGACTAGCAATTCTGGGGAAGAAACTATTAGAAATCTTCTGAAAAAACAAAGATGAAAAACAACAACTAATAAAGATGATAATAATAGTCCGAAATAAAAATAAATTAATTTATATAATGCTCATCTCAAAAATGAATTCCAATTAAGGAATAATATATATACCAATCGGTACGGACCCGACTATGGAAGATCAGATAATAAATAAACGTGGATTTATAAGATCAAAGAATCCAACCTTGATCGCCCTTCGGGACCCGTGGCGCAGTTGATAGAGACGTTGAATCTCTACAGTTCCAGATGAACATTGTCTGAAGATAGCGGTTTCAATCCCACCCAAAGTGTGCCAGAGGTTTACTTGGCCAAAATGTGGTGAGACAACAACAACTACGGATGGCAGTGATTGCTGAGAATGCAGTTAGGAGATTCGAAGTTCCTATCCGTCGCGGTTACCACCTGACGAAGGCCAGAGGAATAGTTGGCCGAAACGTCGTGAATAAACAAACAACCAATAAAAGATGAAAAACAACAACTAATAAAGATGAGAATAATAGTCCGAAATAAAAATAAATTAATATATCTTCTGAGGTAATCCGTCTTCTGTCTTTGCTTTATCGTTATTTTCATACAATGCAGATCTGAGCTTCAATCTATGATACCCCCTTGCTAAACCTTCACAAACAACACTCATCTATCTAAAACCACCACCAATAATTTCTCCATCTCTCTATCAGTGCCTAAACCTAAACGTGGATTCTAGAACTGCTCACGTAGAACTTTCTTCCACTGGCCTGCTTCCCAGCTGCCTATAATATTGTTGCCTTCAAGTCCACTATAAACAAATTCTTAAATAATCAAATAATACCAAATTTTCACTATTATCGTTTACTAAGCTATTGTCGCAATGACTACCCTACACACATTAACCCTTATCCTCGAGTCGCCTACGGGTCTCGATGAGTGATGTCCTCTTTGTAAAAAAAGGTCTTCTGTGAGATAATTATAATTCTCAACCCTTTCATAGAACTATTCCGCTATTATACATTAACCTTTATCTTTGAGTGGCTTTTGGCCATGGTAAAGCATTATGTATTATATGTCTCGGTCGTCTGGGAGTTTAAGTGTTAGTGCGTTTGTATGTTCGCAAAAACTTTTGTCATCCGCATCAAAGCGGCACGAACGTTAGAAAGAGCGATGTCTCGGACGCATAACATCGAAAAATGAGAAAAAAAATCGTCAATTATTTCATGTAGAAATTTCGTTTTGTTTGACAGGTAAAATCTGTTTGTGAATCGCACAGGCGCGAACGGTAGATTCGTTGTTTCGTTTTAACGAATTAAATGTGCAACGTCATAACATCTGTCGCGCCCGATCGCTAACGTGTTTGCTTACGGACTTAACTTATACGAGTTTGTATCCAACACGCGGCATTTTTTAAATGTTTTTTTTGTTTTTTGTTTTTGTTTTTTACGAAATTTGGATTTCGGTTTCGCTTCTGACTGATGGCACCCAAGTCTTGTTATTTTATATTTAACCGTACTTTACGACCGGGTAACTCTCTCTCTCTCTCTCTCTCTCTCTCTCTCTCTCTTTCTCTTTCTCTGTATAAAAGATGGTCTACGTTGAATACGTAAATCGTTACGAATGAAAGCAAATGAACCTCAGCATGTTCTGGCCTGTCTTTCGTCTAATGAACTTGTGCGGGCCTGTCTATTATCGATGCGGAAACGAGTTCTGGGGCAAAATTGCTATGCTTTTATCTGACAAGGATGGGCCTCCTCGAGCGAGACATTTGAATTGATAAAGTGTTTCACGTTCAGTTAGTGGCAGAGATGTGAGAGATAGCGAACGAAAGATGGATTGATAATGATAAAGAGGAACAGAGAAAGAGGAAGAAAGGGATAAAGATAAATAGCAAAAAAAAAAAAAAATGAGAAAAAAAGAAAGAGTGGATGAAAGAATATTTTTTAAAGTGTGATAGATAAATAGAATTAATAAATAAAACAGATAAATAAAAATAGAGAGAAGAGAATAAGAGATAAAGAACGATAGAGAGGGAAGAGGATACTGAGATTTAAGATATAATTATGAAGAGAGAGAAAGAGAGGAAGGAAAGAGAAAGAGAGAAAAAGGGAGAATAAATTAGAATGAGAAAATATGATTAAGAATGGGTGAAAGAGAATGAGAGAGAGAGAGAGAGAGAGAGAGAGAGAACGATTAAAGCTGTTGTCGATGATATTGGTGATACGAAGTGGTTGCCATGAACAACCGTCATCCAATAACAACGGTCGACTATTATCTCTTCAAGAATAATCTTGATAACGACACGCACTGACTTTATGGATTATTAGAAAGATCACAAGTGCAAAGATAAGAATTTTCGTAGCAAAACTTCAAAGTCACAGAAATAGTTGAACAAAATCCAAAGCAAAAAAAAGTTTCTCAATACAACATGCATCATTTTTTTTTTTTTTTGCTCTTTAGCTTTTCCTTTCATCCAATGATTTTATATGTTTTCGCTGCATCAAATTTTTATCATCCTAGCCACTCTTCGGTATCTTGTAGAAAACTGTTTTAACCATTTTTTTTTTTTACTTTTTCTGGTACTAACAAATATTTTATTCCTTGACTTTTACATTTTTAGTGACCCCGTGTTTTGGTATTTCCTTCGCACACAGGCGGTCATCATTTTATATATTTTGCTATCATGGATGATACAAGAATGTTGAAAAAAAGAAAAAGAACAATAATGAAAATAGACTTGTATTTGCACACATAATATTTATTCACAAGTAAATAGTTTTGTTGAGGACAAACGAAAAATAGGTTACAGAACATACAAGGTGATATATAATATAATGCACAAACAAATATATATATATATATAAATATATATATATATATATATATATATATATATATATATTTATATACGTTCGAATTGACTGTGAAACAAATACAGTTCCAATAGTTCAGAGAATGAGACTTGTGTTGTTGCTTTGAGCTTTTGTTGCAGGCAAGTCGACAAGGTCAACAGATGTGAGTAAGATATAAGAAGGTACTGCATTTATTTTATAACCCCCTAAAAGGGCTGATGTGGCGTAAATATGAACATGGACTCGAAATAAGCAGACAACATCCTTCCTTCCCCCCACGCACATGCAGCAAAGCTTCTCTCTGGTGAACCGTGGTCTCTGACTAGAGCAGGCAATCAATTGATAAAACAAACTATTATTCATGAATAAATGTATTCAACTGATGAGTCTAAATGAGGGCAAAACTCGATTCTTGGACTTCCGGTTTGTTGGCTGCCATGATTCTTGTGAGATGCGCCGTTGTTTGACTGTGGAAATAATTATATATATATATATATATATATATATATATATATATATATATGTGTGTGTGTGTGTGTGTGTGTGTGTGTGTGTGCGCGCGCGCGCGTGTGTGTGTAAGGAGAATTGGATTTTAAATTTACAATTTATTTTTTACAGGAAAAACAAAATTTTTTAAATTTCTTTGTTTCATGAACTTTTATAAATTTTAATGAATCATAGACTGCCTATAAATATCAATTTGCTAACTACGTTTCCTCTGAGGATATAGGCCATTAATTGAAACTCCATAGAATAAGGAAAAATTATTAATTTTTTATGCTTCTAGTCGAAAAATAAATTTCTTGGATATTTTAATTAACAGAATTTTAATCCAGTTTTCCTTATATTATTGTGTTAGCTTAAATATTGAGATTTTTCATCTGTTTTGGAATTGCAATATAAATATAATTAATATCATTTATAGTTGCTTTAAGTTTACAGAATTATTCAATTTTAAACTTGAAATTAACTTTTGTATCTATATATATATATATATATATATATATATATATATATATATATATATATATATATATATATAAAATCTATTATTTATAATTTCATTGTACTATAACGTTTTCCATTTCTACGAAATTATGCAGAATGTAGAAAATATGCAAAAATCAGATTCAGTATGATTCAGTGAAATGAAACCAATCTTTTCATAAGTCCTTAAAAATGAGTAAGTAATTAATTAGCGCTTGTTCTTAAAATGAATAGGCAAATTAATTCACCTTCATGTAGTTACTCGCGTATGCATGACTGAGTGTATTAAAAAGTTTTTTTGTATAATTTTTAAGTAGAAAAAGTCGTTATGGCTTCCAGACTAAGATAATAGTGTAGTATCTGTTCTGATGCTACACTGGTTGATTTGTTATTGGTCATTGGCGAAGAAATCCTATTAAACTAAGGCAAATTTTATTTTTGCCTACATCCAAAGCGATCCTTTTTGGTGTTTTCCCACATTAAAAACGAGTTGTGTCACATTTTGCTTCCGTGGAGAAGCAAATAAATAAATAATAATAGAAAAAATAGGCTTTTAATATAAATGTCAGAGCGAGGAAAACACTGAAGCATATCGATTTATAATTAATGGTTTTCACATTGTGTTCAATTCTAGGTTTTCTAAGTAGGTGATCAAGATAATAATAATAGTCCGAAGAATCCAAATAATATGAATTATCGATCTTCATCTAAAAAATTCAGGATAATAAAAAGAAAAGAGTCAAAATAAATGAAAGAATTAAAAACAATGGACAAACAAAAATGGGAAATTCATGAACGAAATATTCATTAAGGGAAACAAAAATGAAAAGAAATGGAAGCGTAAAAAAAAAGAAAAGGTGTTATATATTGACCGGACACCGCCGGGTAATTTGGTCAGTTGTTATTATTATTATTATTAGGACAATAAAACAATTTAATATTGGAAAATTTTTAATCGGTAAAAACTTTTGCACCAAACTAATCCATTGTTGAATAAAGTGGTTCTTGAATCTGTGACAGACGAATCCAAATTTATTGAAGACAATTTAATTAGAATTAATAATCTTGAACGCAATTTTCTTTTCATTCTTTTTCTGCCCTTTATTAGCTTCAGGTTCCATATATCAATTAACGTGCTGATAATCTTTGCAGAGATCAATACCTTCTCTATGATTTTCAACAGCAACAAAGATGCTGTCTAGACATGCGAGTATTTTTGATTGAAATAAACTCTTGCTTTCTTGTTGGAAATTCGCGGCTGAAATGCGTCATTGTTGCATGATGGGAGTTGTATTACGTAGTTGTTCTTACAAAAATTACGTGTGACGTTATTTCAAACGAAACTTAACGATACATCACGAATTTTAATAGCTTCATCGTTCTTTTTTTTCCTCTTTTTTTTTTTTGAGATCCAAAAAGGTTTTATGGTCAACAGTAAATCCGATTTAATGATATTATTCCCGCGTGGTAAATGAATAATTGACAGCGACGCAAGGTGGACGGTCAGGCGATTCAAGTAGGCAGCAACATATACTAAAAAGAATTACTATAGCAGACCAAGCCTAGAAATTAACATGATTTGGGAACCTCTAATTGTAGAAAAAAAATTATACACCGTTAAAATTTCGGCAGGGGAAGGGAGATAATCTCCTGTCGATCTTTTTTTCAACCAATTTTTTTCACATATACGAAACCATAACCGTAAAAATAGAGACTAACTCCAAGAATACGAAAATATCATAAACTTTTTCTTTTCTGTTCCAAACAATAGCAAATGTGCCTGAGGATGGTCGAAGGGTAAACAGATGGAAACGTTGCACAAATAACAATCAAGATGAGAACAATAGATCGATCCAAACAAGGAAAATTCTATTTAAATTATAACCCCGCTCTTGACTTGTACTAAGACTTCACGAGATTTTGTGATCACCACGAGATTTGAGGTTTACACTTTTGTTTTTAGTAAGATAATTTATTTCTGGGGAGATAATTCTAGTAACTGTCGTATCTCTGTCTATCTGTGCGCCCGTCTGTCTGTTCTTGGTAGAGATACAAGTGAAAACAACGCCCACATTTGCACAATATTTTTCTCTTTCAGTTGAATTTTTTATCCATCAATGAGAAAAGTATTTGAATTTAAAAAAAAAAAAAAAAAACCTTGCACTTGGTTGATTTCCATGGAAACTTGTTATTCCGGCTTCCGTCTTCCATTTCGCTTACACAATTAGAGGCAAATTATCTCTGTCGTGCTATCATGTTCATTTCATGGAGAAATGGTGGATAAATAAAACTAAGGAACAATGAATTACAAAATGTCTCCCTGAACTGAAAAGCGTAATCAAAATAGACTTTGTCTTTAAGATTTGGTTTGAAGCCAAATTGAAGAGTAAAGATGGATATTATTAAGTCAGACGAACAAAGTCATTATCTATTTTAATATAAAGACGTGAATGATAATGTCCAGACATAAGTAGTATTACATCTGACATGCATCAAATTGAAGCGATCATTCGTTTATGCATAGAGTATTGGTGATACATTTGGACTACCACTTCTCTCTCTCTCTCTCTCTCTCTCTCTCTCTCTTTCTTTCTTTCTTTTTATTGCACAGGATCCAAAAAAAGAGTCTCCTCCGGACACTTTTCTTTTTTTGAACATGTGTATCCTTTTTATTTCTGCTGTGACGTCACATTTCCCACTGACTCGGTCATTTGCATATTATGGCTGATTGAGTGTCGCCATGTTAGCCTTTGTTTCTCCATTTTATTTTTTTACACGACCGACCAAGCACATACATATGCTAGCCAAGTGAGTTGTAACTTCCCTACATATACAAATGGAAATTTGATCCCCAAATATAGAACTAAATTTTTTAAATAGATATTATTTTAATTGGAATTCATTGAGATGAGTATTATTTATTAATTTATTTATTGCAAACTATTATCCTCATCTTTTCTTATTTGTTCTTATTTTACGACGTTTCGGCCAACGATTTCACTGTTTCACAGCGTTTTGGCTAACTATTCAGCCGGCCTTCGTCAGGTGGTAACCGCGACGCCTAGGAACTCCGAATCCCTAACTGCATTCTCAGCAATTACTATACCGTCGCGGTTACCACCTGACGAAGGCCAGATGAATAGTTGGCCGAAACGTCGCGAAACAACAACTAAAAAGATGAGGATAATAGTCCGAAATAAAATAAATTAATAAACTTCAGATATTTTTAAAAATTAAAAATTCCCGACTTTTTAGGTGCCTGCTTTACAAATTTTAGCTGGACACACAGACATTGTATTTAATAGATGTTTTTTTTTTTATAAGTACATGCGTAATATGGACTAATTGTAATTTCTGTCATATTTTCATAACTAACGAGGAAATATTGGATGATCACTGTTCACAGATGCGTTCAACAAACGCGTACTTGCTGTACACGTTCATTGTCACCAGTGAGCAATCAAAAAAACAAATCAATTAGTATTTCTACGAGGATCCTTCAATAAGTTTCCGTATCTTTTATATCGGCATGTAAAATTGTAGCCTCTTGAAATTTCAATATGTTGTTGCTATACATTCTATGATATGTCTGGACGATTTTTATGGTTACAGGTTTGAATGACCAACTACAGCAGGAATTGGAATACACCCTACTAAAGCCTGATTGTCACAGCTGGTGAATTTCAAATATGCAATCTGGACGTGAGAACGCTTTAGAAGAATGACATGCAATAAAATCCTGTTTTAAACTTGGAAAAAGTGCAACATAAAACTTATAGAATGCTTCGGACTGCTTTTGGACCATCTTGCTTGAATCGAAGATCAGGTTTTGAGTTGTATAAGAGATTCAAGGAAGGCTGTGAGTCTGTGAGGGAGTCTCTGAGTAACTCTCACACATCTTAGGAGTGATTGGACAAATAAAGAATTTCATGGATAAGGACTGTCGTGTGTCTATAGAGACAATAAGTGCACAGTTTGATGAACTGAAGATGTGGACGATTTGTGCAAATTTTGTCCCCAGGTTACTCAGAAAAGATCAGAAATGAGAGCAGGAAGATGGTCGAGCTGATCAATTCAAATCCCGCAGTTCTTGATCCTCTGGCAACCTGGGATGAAAGCTGGACCTACTGCTATGACTCAGAGACCAAGAGACAGAATTCCCAGTGGAAACATACTGGATCTCATAGACCCAAGAACGCCAGACAGAGAAAATCTATTCAAAAAGTGATGACGATCCCTTTTTTTGGCAGCATGAGTAGGATCTACATGCACGTGATTTCCAATGAATATAGAGTCAAGAAGGAATGCTATGTTGATGTGTTAATGGAGGCCAGGAAGATATTCCGCCGGAAGTGGTCAGCACTCGTATAATTAGATCAATGACACTTTTCATCTTTCAACCGTAACTTGATCCTGCTGTCTTTGCTTGATTTGTTGCTTATTGAAGAGGACAGCTCCTGGAAATTAAATTAGAGAAACGAAGTAAATAGGATTTAAATAATATTTATTAAAGGAAAATGCGAAAATCGAATTTGGTGCTCAAAAGTTAAAAACAAATACATATTGCTATTTAGATACGATGCTAGGAATGTAAAGAATTGTCCATTACACAAATAACTATACAACTAGCTAGGTCAGAGTTAGGACAATAGAAATTAAGGAATGTTTTTGTGTTGCCAGAAACGTGTTGAAGTCATACTCAATACGTAAAATACACGTAAAATTCACATGTTTGAGCACGTACTGACGTCACAAAGAAAAGTAGATCCAATATATTCACTTAAGTTTGTTGCTTGGCCTTCGGGACAAGATCAAAGTGTAGTACCTGTTCTTCAGATGCTGCACTTCTATTTCTTGTTCTCTTTCGGTGGAGGAGAAATCCTTCACGACTGAGACAATTTTTATTTTTGTACCTTTTCTCCACGTTAAAAAACGACCCTGGTGTCTAACTCTGTCCCGTGGGGAGGCATAGTAAATAGGTACAAATGAGTCGGACTAGAGTCTAGTTTAGGAGTTGAATTCGGAACACTCAGAGCAGGAGTGTAAGTCTAAGACCCTATCAGAAGCGAGGTAAAGAGAAGAGAACAAAATGTAGGAACCTAACGCGGCATCGAATACCTGACAATTCTCATCACCAGCAGAAATAAATGTCTTCATGTTATTCGCAAGCCTTTCAACCGCAAGTTAATGTTTTGTCTTCGTCTGTAAAAGAACTTTATAATAAACCAGTGTTGACGGTATTCCCTCATATTAATGTACTATCCCTTTGTGGTTAATGAACTTTTCTCTTCACATCTATATCTCAGTCTATTATAAATAGGAACTCTCTTAGAAATTGTCATAATCGCCGTATACGCTGTTATATAAACGGCATATCCTTCTCGATTAACTGTTCTCTGTTATATACTGTCATATGAATCTCTCGCTATGCAACACATTTTGTGTATTTGGTGACAGTGACAAACGACGTCTGCATGGGATCGTAAAAGAAATCTGGTTTACCACGGAAATACATGAATAAATAAATAAATATATCACAACGTGAAAAATAGGGTTCTTAACTACACAAAAAAAAATGCTAGGGGAGTTATAAAAAGACAAGACAAAAAAGACTTGGGTTACTACATGTCAAAAAGAAAGGAGAGAAAAGAAAACAATCAACAGAAATAAAAGTTTAAATTAACTTATTTGAAATGAAAGTTGAGTAGCAGCAAAGACAATGAATAAATAAAATAAATAAAAAATATATAAATAAAATAAATAAAAACATACAACGACTCACACACACACACACACACACACACACACACACACACACACACACAGGGACACACACACGCGCGGAAAAAATGTAAATAAAAAAGAGACAATATGCCGCAATATAAAAGCCAAGTACATCCAAGGATGGAAAGATGGTAGGATCTTCTACCGCTCCAAAAGATATCTCACTACTGATGCAATTCTCTATCTATATAAAAGCCAAGTACGTCCAAGGATGGAGTACTGCTGCCATATCTGGACAGGAGCTGCTAAAAACAACTTATCCTGCCTTGACAGAGTACAAAATAGACTTCGTGGCTTAGTGGGGGATGCCCTTTTCTCTTCCCTGCAACCTCTCTTCCACAGAAAAGACGTTGCGAGCCTTTCCTTTTTTTTATCGTTATTTCCATGGCAGGTGCTCGTCTGGTCCCCCCTCGCCAATATTTTACAAAAAACACCCGTCTAGCTGAATCCACTGTCAAAAACTTTCCCCACTCTTTATCTATACCTAAATCAAAACGTAGATTCCATGAACAAAGCTTCTTTCTTAGAACTGCACGCCTGTGGAACTCTGTTCCGTCTGCCTGCTTCCCTCCTGGCTACAACTTGGATGTCTTCAAGTCCAACGTAAACAAATTCCTGATGAACCGTCCCCTTAAGTAGACACTTTAAATATCCACACTAACGTACTGTACTTACAATAACCTTTATCCCTGAGTGGCTTAAGGGCCTTGATAAGTGATGATCACCTTGTAAAAAAAAAAGAGAGAGATAGTCGTAGAAAATAGCATATATATCAAACTGGTTAGAAAAGAAAGAAGAAAGAGTAAGCGGGAAATCAACAGTTCCGTATTTCATTTTGGTTTATAAACAGTTATTGTTTGGAGTAAAGTTTTTTTTTTAGTTTTTGTTTAAAAATGTCAATCAAAATTGACAGTCTAAAGTTTTCACTTTTAAAAGACTACGAAAATGTAAAAACGATTTATTTACATATGGTGTAAAAGGACGTGTAAACTTTTGTTGTTTTTTTATGCAATTGATCTTGAAAATACACTTTTAACAAATATTGTTGAAAAAAAATATTTTGTATGTATAATGGATTATGTTTTTGTTACCAGGAATTCGATGCCTAGATGAAATGGATAGTAAATTAAAAAAAAAAAAACGAAATTCAAAAAAGAAGAAAAACAGGTTATAAAAAATCAAAAACGAGGATTTAGACGTATGGTTGGCCTAGAAATAATTTAGAATTTGATAGAGGGGACAAAAATAATATTTACGTAGACCGGTATACTACTAGCGATCATATTGGATTATCCCTTTAAACATCACGATCACATTGATTTCCTAATCAATCCTACATGTACAGTTAATCCTTTCTTGTCATACTTTTTTGTCGAATTTCTTTTTACTATAAGCTACAAAATGAAAGGCAAGTATTGGTCTGTCTTGCTAAAAGCAGAAATTTCATTTTCAAATCGATTTGATCGATTTTCATATTTAATCCGTTCAGCAGATTTTGTTTTGATTACTAAAATATCTTACCTTCGCATGGTCTCTAATCCTGATGTCGCTATCAAAATCACTGAGAACTCATTTTATCTCTTCAATAATCACTGGTGAAAAGTAGACTTTTTTCTCTCCTTTCTTTCATTGGCTTTTATATTTTCTATGCAATTTATAGAAATCACGGTCCCGGGCAACACCAGGTAGCTCTGAAATCTGTTAGATAAATCTCAACCGTCTGTGTGCATGCGTGCCACACTAAAAGTTGAAAAAAAGCACCCACAAAGTTGGCATTTTCTTGATCAGCGTTGCTCTGGATGAATAATATCTAAACTTTGCAAAAAATATTATTTATTCTGTGAGAGTTAACTTGGCCGGGTTTTGTAGGGGAGGCTTTGATTTTCAGTGTTATTACATGTTAATTTGTTAAGAAAATGCAGGCTCATTTCACAAAAATCGTTTATATAAAAGAGAGTTGTCTGTGTGTACGTTTGTTTGTATGTGAGTGAGAGAAATGGGTGGGCTTGGGAAGAATGAGGTAACACAAGGACTGGAAAATAAAGGAAACAGTAGAGAAATGAAAACTTTGATAGAAATATGTGACAGTCAGTGGCATAACAAGAGGAGATCACGGGGGCGTGGATGTGGGGGCGGCTTCCTTGGTGACAGCAAAAGAGAGGAATATTTTCAGCTAGACTAAGGTTATTTATCATATGTTTTGTAAAGGTTTTAAGTTTTTAATCTTTTATAGAACATTTTTTAAATTAGTAACTGAAGAACAGTTTTGCTTATGTTTATTGAAAACTCTAAACCCTGTATTTTTATGTAGTTCTTAATATTACATTTGCAATCATTTGATGACACTCATTTCATTTTCTGTTAAGTGGTTATATATATATATATATATATATATATATATATATATATATATATATATAGCCAGTAGAGTTTAGTTTCCTAGAAGTACATCCAATGAAACAACATGTGTCTACCAAAATAGTGCTCAATGAGTGAACAGAGCAGGTATATTAATTTTATTTATACAAACATTGATGGCTACATATGTGCATACATGTTTCTGTAATCACCCACGTTGGGGGATTACGTCTTCAGGCCAAGACTTTCGACGGTAATTCTTGGCCTGAAGACGTAATCCCCCAATATATATATATGCTTTTAATTTTTTATTACCGTATATTTCTGTTAAGTTACATTATTGTTTCAGCTACCCGGCGTTTTTTTTTTGGCCGTCTGTAGCTTCCTTAGACTTTTACAGAAATGTTCGTTATTATGAGATGAAAGAGTGAAAGAGTGAATGAGGTCAGGGGGGGTGCGAGTAACAAAATAAAAACTAAATAAATAAACCAAATCATAGCACCCCCCACCTCTAAACATAAGAGAACACCCAACAGGTCAAGACATACTTACGAAGAAATCATCTCACCAACCAGACGAATAAAAACTTTAACATTAAGACTCGAATTTTAAAGTAACCCCCCTCCTCCTACCCCCACATATTCCCCTTCCCCCATGTATCCCTATGCCCTCAGGCACACCAGAAATAAACTTCCCAGACCCTCCTCCACCAGTTCCTTAAACTCCAAAACTAAAACATTACCGACATACCAAGCGCCCCCTCCCACCTTCCCCCTTGTTCCCTTCCTCTCTTTCTTCCACACTCCCCGCACCCCCCTTGACCTCATTCACTCTTTCACTCTTTCATCCCATAATAACGAACATTTCTGTAAAAGTCTGAGAAAGCTACAGACGGCCAAAAAAACGGCCGTGTAGCTGATACAATAATGTAACAGAAAGATACGGTAATAAAAAATAAAAAGCATATTTGCTCTACAACAGTATTGAGTACTTTCTTCAGTTTTTATTAATTACCATTTCTACTATATATATATATATATATATATATATATATATTATTTTAAAAATATAATTATCCACTGACTAGTGTTTTGTCGTCTATGACTCATCAGAGTCAGCCACTCCGATGAGTCGTAGATAATTATATTTTTAAAATAATATATATATATATATATATATATATATATATATATATATATATATATATATAGCTGTTGTTTTTTTTTCTTTCTTTTTGCGATACGTTTTGAATGAATTCAATTAGTTACGAAAGTGCATTTTTACCTAAATGCGAGTTGGGAATAATTTTCCCTTTAACCAATTTAGTACCCAAACATATATATATATATATATATATATATATATATATATATATATATATATATATATATATATATATATATATATATTATTTTAAAAATATAATTATCTACGACTCATCGGAGTGGCTGACTCTGATGAGTCATAGACGACAAAACACTAGTCAGTGGATAATTATATTTTTAAAATAATATATATATATATATATATATATATATATATATATATATATATATATATATATATGTATAGTTTTTTATTAATTACCATTTCCACTAATCGAGCCAGAGATGTCTCGTGTCGCGGAGTTCGAATCGTTCGACTGGTAGTAATCGTGACACCCTGCACTGAAGAATCCCGAAAGGATGAAACACTAGTGTCTGTAGGTATTTGATTATTATAGTAAAAAAAATAATTATGACAGCCCCTTTAAGAAATTCGTTTCTTATCGTTGAGCACTTTCAGTTGAATTAAAAGTTGGTCAATTTAGCTCTTATGCGTAGATCATCGTATAACGATTTGATCACTGTCTGTCTGACGTAATTAACATTTAAATTAAAAATGTTTAAAATTCAACGCTATTTCACACGGTTAATGGTAGCCGAATGGATACGGCCTCCGCTAATCGAGCCAGAGATGTCGCGGGGTTCGAATCGTTCGACTGGTAGTAATCGTGACACCCTGCACTGAAGAATCCCGAAAGGATGAAACACTAGTGTCTATAGGTATTTAATTATTATAGTAAAAAATAATTATATATATATATATATATATACACACACATATAGCTGTTGTTTTTTTTTTCTTTTTGATTGTTGTATCAAGGAAGGCGATCCGAGTGACAGCAAAGGAGGGGGTTACACAATGTCAGTGGGGTGACATTTGAGCATACCGCCCCAGATGAGGTTTACTCTAGCAATGCCACTGGTGACAGTGTTCCTCCAGGCAACGCTGGATTACCCTGACGATAATAACATATAAACCGTAATTAATTCCTTCTTATCTAACTTTAGAATTTGTTGACAGACCCCAGTTTTGAAGGATTTCATATTAGTCTCAACGTCGTTGGCATGTGCTATCTTTTTACTTCCCAGACATAAGCTGTCCGAAACCTCTGTTTCTAATCCCAAAAGATGAACTAATTCTTAACGTCATCAACACTTGCGTTCAGCTCTTTTTTGTCTAGGAAACTAACTTTTGACCTTTTTTATCTGACTCTACTGGGATATTGAGTATCTTTCCTTTCGTCGGCGGACTTTACTGAAAATACATCCATCTTAATCTATTCTAGCTGAATGAATCTTTACTGCCGGCGTAAGACCGCAATATATAACATTTTTAAAGATAAATTGCGTGATAAAGTATGTTATTGCCAATAACATAGTAAAACAACAACATATGGAAATTGGCTGGCTGGGTTAGATTTTGAAAATTCCGACTAGAAAACTTTTTATGGTAGATGTATATCCATAACAAAATTCACATAGCATTTAAATTGAGATTTACAATTGCTTTCACACTCTCACTTTTTATCATTCAATCATTTTTTTTCTTTTTTTTTGACAGTCGACAAAGGCCTTTAGAAATCCTCGCTTTCAATCGAAATCAGCCAAGCTCAAGTTTTTTTCCTACTCTTCGCGATTTGCCATCTCATAGAATGACATCCGCACAGGAATTGATGCAATAATAAAAAATAACATTGCTAGAAAATAAAGTTGCCTACTTTTAACTGCGATCATAGTTTTGACCAACACCCCCCCCACATACCCACACATCCCACACACCCCTACACACACACACACACACACACACACACACACACACACATATATATTTATACATTTTGGCAGCAACTCATTATTGAAGCATGTCAGATTGAACACCGCAGATTTATTCTTCTTCCTGATTTTTCTGTATACCTTTTTCATTCGTCGAGCGGTCTTTTTTCTTTCAACTGGCATATTGTATAAAATGGCGGCCAAAGTTTTTGTTCAGCCATATTCTTCTCAAGCGCTTTCTATCAGTGCATCTGATTATCACCAGGAGCGATTGTTGTTGTTGTTGTTGTTGTTGTTGTTGTTGTTGCTGTTTTCTTTTTCTTTTCCTTTGAGGCTTGTTTTTTTAATTGGTTATGAAGTCGGATGCAGGAATGGTTAGGGGCGAATTATTTTATTTTTAATTTTGATTTTCTTATTTTACAGTTCATTTTCTTTTAGTTTCTTGTTAGTTATTAAATATTGTTTATATGTTTGTCCCGGTGTTAAATGAGATGCGGTTAAAAAAGGGCTGCAGTTCCTTTTAGAAGTATGGCTTCATATAATTTTAGACGTCGAGGGCAAAAGGGTTAAATCGTTGCTTATGTCTACTTACATGACTGAAAGCATTTTTTTATTATTCTTAGTGCCGACCAGCCAGTATGGAGTCTTGCTTTTGTTCATCTTTTTATTACAATTTCCTATTGTCAACTGCTGCTGATTAGTTATTCAAAGCCATCCTCTACTCTACAATTCAAGGTATGTGTTGGAAGCCCAGAAGAGCTAACAGACCATTATTTTGTCATTATTTCTGTACGTCAAGGTGCTGTACCGTACATTTCTTCCAACATTTGTTGTTGCTGCATATACATTTCTTCCAACATTTGTTGTTGCTGCATATACATTTCTTCCAACATTTGTTGTTGCTGCATATTCATTTCTTCCAACATTTGTTGTTGCTGCATATACATTTCTTCCAACATTTGTTATTGCTGCATATACATTTCTTCCAACATTTGTTGTTGCTGCATATACATTTCTTCCAACATTTGTTTTTGCTGCATATACATTTCTTCAACATTTGTTTTTGCTGCACCATACATTTCTTCCAACATTTGTTGTTGTTGTGCCATACATTTTTCACAACATTTGTTGTTGTTGTATCATACATTCCTTCCAACATTTGTTGTTGCTTTATCACACATTTATTTCAACATTTGTTGTTGCTGTACCATTAATTTCTTCCAACATTTGCTGTTGCTGTACCATACATTTCTTCCAACATTTGCTGTTGCTGTACCATACATTTCTTCCAACATTTGTTGTTGCTGTACCATACATTTCTTCCAACATTTGCTGTTGCTGTACCATACATTTCTTCCAACATTTGCTGTTGCTGTACCATACATTTCTTCCAACAGTTGTTGTTGCTGCACTGTACATTCCTTCCAACATTTTTTTATTCTATACCATGTATTTCTTCCAACATTTGTTGTTGCTTTACCATACATTTCTTCCAACATTTGTTGTTGCTGTACCATACATATCTTCCAACATTTGTTGTTGCTTTACCATACATTTCTTCCAACATTTGTTGTTGCTGTACCATGCATTTCTTCCAACATTTGTTGTTGCTGTACCATACATTTCTTCCAACATTTGTTGTTGCTGTACAATACATTTCTTCCAACAGTTGTTGTTGCTGCACTGTACATTCCTTCCAACATTTTTTTATTCTATACCATGTATTTCTTCCAACATTTGTTGTTTCTGTACCATAGATTTCTCACAACATTTGTTGTTGCTGTACCATACATTTCTTCCAACATTTGTTGTTGCTGTACATACATTACTCACAACATTTGTTGTTGCTGTACCATACTTTTCTTCCAATAATTGTTGTTGCTGTACCATACATTTCTTCCAACATTTGTTGTTGTTGTACCATACGTTGCACAGTCTTATTTTGTAGCTTTAGCTGCGCACTCATCTTTTGCTCAAAACTGCTTTTCTCCAGTAATGTTTACATGTATGCTCGTCTTGCTTTTCGTTACTATATGTCTCATCTACACAGGAAATAGAGAAAAATACCTCATTTTTCTTCAGTAAAATATACCTACATCCACAGCAGGTAACGATATTGATAAGTTGACAAAAAAAGACAATACAGATGAAGGGGGGGGTGTAATAATAATAATAATGAAATTTACAACCGATCATCTCATAAACAAAAGGATCATTAACAAGAGTTAATAGTAAATGTCTTTTAAAGAACCATCAATCAATCCTCGCTGAAAAATTGTTGCTATCATAGCGCGTGATCCTTATTAGGTGCTCTCCTCTAATAACCTGGTTTCAAACCAGATTAACCGTAAAAAATATAACAAGGTTGTCCTGAATTCAATCTTATTAAAAAAAAAAGAATCTTTACGATGCATGTACCGATCACGGAACAGAAATTTCATATTACAAAAATCATATGAACAGATTTAGTAATGTTTTTTTTTTGTTTTTTGTTTTTTAACCAAGAAAATCAAATTTATGAGGATGCGAGTCAGTTTATCATCTAAAACTTCATCGCTATTTGCATCTATTTTACAACCTCTAAAGGAATAAAGATCAAATTCAGCCTTGTAATGGCTACCATAAACAGTAGATAAAAAGAAATGGTTTATATATATATATATATATATATATATATATATATATATATCACTTCATTTCATTTCAATGAGAGTTTTTTGACAGTAGATAAAAAGAAATGTTTTTAACAGTAGATAAAAAGAAATGGTTTATATATATATATATATATATGTATATATATATATATCACTTCATTCCATTTCAATGAGAGTTTTTTGAAATTCATTGAATTACAATTTAATTTATTTGCTCTATCTTGCATATCGAGCAATTCTTGTTTAGATGGGATAACTTATAGAATATTACTGCCAGTAATATTTTGTAAATTTACAATCTCACGTTTACATAACCACTGATTGTTAAATAAAAACTATTCCGATATATATATATATATATATATATATATATATATATATATATATATATATAAATGTTTCCTGGATTCCGTTATATATACTAACAGGCTGCCTAAGACAAATCGGAATCCAGGGAACATTTTTGTTTCAAAAATGGGTACATGTTAACGTATGCACTCGAAACAGAGATGTATTCCAGTATTTGGTATTCTCCTTTCTAAATATTACCAATATTAAAAGAATTTCTGGACCGCAGCATCGTCAGGTAAAAGAAAAAGAAAACATGGTGCAACTGCAACATTGTTGTCTCCCAACAGAAAACAAACAGAAATAAGAACAGAGAGTCCATAGATAGCAGAGTTATCTCCCTTGACAAATTTCATTCTTAGAAGATGAATTTCATTCGGAAAAGTCTGACGAGTCGCACAAAATGTTCGCACTACACAGGTTATATCAAGAAATGTGACGAGTCGCAAAACATAGTTCACTCTACACAGGTTGAACTCTTCTGCCCCCCCCCCAGCGACCTGCTTTTATGGTGCCCGGGCACACCTCAAAATCACGTGTGAGACGCGATTTTTCGAGAACTGTTTGAGATCGTGAATATTAAAAGACCACGGTCGCCATCACGAATCTTTTCGTTGTTCCATTCTCAGTCCGCACAACAGACAAACCTGAGCATGTTTTTGCGGTAAGCCTTCTCTATTTTCCCCAGAGATCATAGTAATACTCCTTGGTAAAAACAAAACAAAAACGTATAAACCTCCAAATCTCGTGGTAATTACAAGATCCCGTAGAAAATCTCGCATTACCATGTAGTCGAGAATTAAGAACGAATTTCGTTCTCATGTACTGGATAAAATAAAACCGGACAGCTTATGGCATATTGCTTAACAGAAAACAATGTAAAGTTTTATTCGTGCTCAGTAGAAACACTTTTTTCTGCCATAAATTCATTCATACCTGTATAGAAACGATGTATTTTCTTGTATGTTTACTCTATGTATAACTTGTTGCCTCATATATTGTTTAATAGCTTTTGTAGACAAACTATTAATAAATGAAATGTATTTATCTCTGAAAGTATTTTACGGTGTTTATTTTATGACACTAATCGTATCTGCAATCAATACACAACGATTCTTAGCAGCCTTGCATGTGTGTCGCAAATTAATATAATTTCTCGACCCACGTGTTGCTAAACTTGAAAGAAAATATTGAACATTCTAAATTTCTAAGCGTGTATATATAAATAATTATTGGTAAAATTTCTCGGCATTCTAATGTGCAAATTAAAATTAAATAAACTTTATGTATTATTTAGATTCTTCGAACAACTCTTCTCATCTGGAGTGTTCGATGAAACCGGTAACCTTCTTAAGGTGTATCTTATTGGACCAAGGAATCCGGAGGTAGTATGTTCTCATTTTGTCAGCCATAACTGTGTAAAAGTCCTCAGTAATAAGCAATTGAATTTGGAGTTTCAGCCGCACTAACCTTCATCCTTTAGAATTATGTAAATTACAACTATAATTTAACAAGTACTTTATCCACTTTGCCACGGGTCCTTGCGGATTGAAGAAGGTCTGCTGTTACATTAACCGAAGAGTTATGAAAATAACACAACAAAAAGCTGAGGCAGCTGAGATGTGGTTCTATCAACGAATGCTTAAGATTGCTTGGTCAAATGTTGAAGTCCTAAGAAGAATGAAGATCGAGCGATAACCGATGCGGACCATCAAGAAAAGGCAATGTCGCTTTGTTGGAAAACTATTGAGCGAGAAAGAGAGCATTACACGGCAGATCATGGAGAACGAAACTGACGGAAAGAGAGCCAGAGAAGGCAACGGATAAGGATATTAGACCGGATTTGACGGGGAATAGGTGTTAACAATACCATCGGACTTCGAGAACAAGCAATAGACCGCAGTCTATGGAGAAAATTAACCATGATTTCATTTACGGCAAGAAGAAGAAGATGAAGAAGTCCGAAGAAAATCAATGATAAGAATAATTAATTTTCATCGCCAAACATGAAAAACGAAATAAACAAAAACCAATCTGAGGTATCACTTGTTATATAAAGCCTGGGCAAAACCAGATTGCCTTGCTCGATTTGCAATGACGTTAAAGTAGATAATGACGTGTTGCATCATGCTTTCATGGCCATCATTATTTTCTAGGGAAAAATAATGAATCAATACGAAATTCTAATTCATAATAAAAATCTAAATAAATGTCAAAATATTCTCAAAGGGTGTCGGACCAAAATTTCATGAAGAACACCATATCCTTTTTTATAGTAGTCCATAAATAAAGAAGAAACAAGTATATATATATATATATATATATATATATATATATATATATATATATATATATGTGTGTGTGTGTGTGTGTGTATGTTCTTCTTTTTGATTTGTATATATTCATGCATGTATACTGTTATAATTATATATATTATATATACGTCTATAATATATGTGTGTCTATTATGTACATATATATATATATATATATATATATATATATATGTATATATATATATAGAGATATAGATATATAGATATATAGATAGATAGATAGATCATTTGCGATTATTATTTTCCAGAGTTAAAGTAACCAATGAATTTTACTGAGGTCAATACAAGAGTGCTCGAAACCGAAGTAGGGCAAGGTATACTTTTTATTTGTTTTTTCATAAGGAGTAATATATTGTTACACAGTCATGAGCATGTTTCGGTCTTCGGTTTAGTTACTAGAGACCTCTTCAGGCGATACAGCTTATATGAAAGCAAAGTATACAATCTTCGCTTTCGTATATGTATCGCCTGAAAAGGTCTCTAGTTACTAGTAACTAGCTGACCGAAACATGTTCACGACTATGTGGCAAAATATTACTGCTTATCTAAAAGCAAAAACAAAGTATATATATATATATATATATATATATATATATATATATCCTGCTACTATATATATATATATATATATATATATATATATATATATATATATATATATATATATATATATAAAGAAAAAGGTGATTACACATGAATGGATAGTATATATACAGTGATGATCATATTTATTGGCACGGTAAAATAAAAGTTAAATTTTGTCTTATAAATTCTAAAAAAGGGATTAAATTAAAGAAAATAACAAAGTATATTATGTATTTTTAACTGGCCTTTCCGATGCAGCAATCGGATTTTAGAAAAAATAAATAACAAAGGAACAACAAACATAATATACTTTGTTATTTTCTTTAATCTAATCCCTTTTTTAGAATTTATTAGACAAAATTTAACTTTTATTTTACCGTGTCAATAAATATGATCATCACTGTATATATATATATATATATATATATATATATATATATATATATATATATATATATATATATATAATCAATTGTTTGGTCAATCTATATCACTCAATGCAGTATTAAAATTGTTTACTAACGATGTTTATGCTCTGAAAGTGCAAATTCATTTTCATTGAGCTTAAATAAATCTGTCATTTTTTGGAAAGTATATATATTTTACTTATATGTTTTACTTTGAAAACGTATAAGATATATATATATATATATATATATATATATATATATATATATACTAGCAAAAGTACCCGTCGTTGACTGGGTTCAAAAACAGCCTACAGAAAATGGACTCTGATTTATGAAAGTATGATAGGTTATGAAAAGGAAGGGTTGTAAAGAGATAGCTTCGAATTTGGGGGTATCAAAACCAAAGCAAAATATGATGAAAGTAAAAATAAAATAGATAAACCCCATAATTTATTATACCATACCTGTTCACACTGAAACACTTATCACAATATTCTGTGGATCTATATTAAAAAACCTTGTTAAAATTTGTGACATATTTCCATTCTATGGAGGTCAGGCGCGAACGAACACCCCATAATTTTATTATACCATATATCTTCAAACTGAAACATAATTATCAAAGTATACTTACGCAGATAGATATGAAAAGTCGTTATTAAAGTTGGTGCCTATTTCCATTCTATGGAGGTCAGGCGCGAACACAGACCCACAATTTTATTATACCATCCCTATTTAAGTTAAAACATACTTATCAAATATTATTATGTACATCTATATCAAAAACACTTGTAAACGTTTTTTATTAAATTTTTTATTTCGATACTTTGTGGACCAGGCGCGAACGCAGACCCCACAATTTTAATTAACCACTGTTCTGCCAGATCAAACATACCCATTCCTGTGTCTTGATACATCTTCTATTATTATATATAATCGTTTTTTTTTTTAAATAGTCAACCATATTGGAGCATATTCGTGACCAGACACACACACACACACACACACACACACACACACACACACATTCAGCTTTATATTATAGATAAATATAATATATGCGTCTATTATATGTATATATATATATATATATATATATATATATAATATGCGTCTACTATATATATATGTGTGTGTGTGTGTGTGTGTGTGTATGCGGGGGGTGTATACTGTTACTATTATACTTTTATACTCGATAAATCTAGAAACACGTATCTATCTATCTATCTATATCTATATATATATATATATATATATATATATATGTATATATATATATATATAATTGTTGCGACATTATTATGGTTACCATATATGCATTATTGTATATAAAAACTCACACATATATATATCACTAATATTTTCAACATAGCAATTATCACTTAATATATATATATATATATATACACACACACACACACACACATATATATATATATATATATATATATATATATATATATATATATATATATATATATATATATATATTACTATTTTTATTTTCAGAAATTTAGATAAGATAATTATCGGTACCGTCAGTTTCAAAGCTGAAAATATTGATCTATTTTAGATCCCAATATTAAACGTAATATTGTTACGTAAAATATTCCCCTTAAAAAATTCTTCCATTTTATCTATAGTAGAAGAAAAGCTATGTTTAAGATCGTCAATCACAAATATATGAGAACATGATATTGCAAACAAATAAGACAGAATTTGATGAACGACATTGTCATAAATATGTTTTTCTTTTTTTGTGTGAATTAGTCTACCGAGCAAAGTATTCCTCGTTGGTTCTATAATAATGTATACGTAATTTGCATTAATTAAAATATCTGTTTTAACATATTGCATGACCGGGCGGCCAGCTAGTATATATATATATATATATATATATATATATATATAGTAAGTTCTAAAATATATATGGCAATTAAGCTACACATGCTAGGATTCATCAGGCTTATATATTCATCATGCTTATATATTAATCAGAGTTATATATATATATATATATATATATATATATATATATATATATATATATATATATATATATATATATATATATATATATATATATATATATAAATTTTGTTCATCCAAACATAAATTGGATTACCATGTCGACGATAATATACATAGAGCCTTGTCTTGTATTTTCTTTATCTATTTGACTTGTTTGGCGGAGAAAAACCAAGATTATTAAAGAACGTGAAGGTTGAGTTGGCAATAAAATCTCAGCAGCCGACTTCGATATGAAATACAATATCTTTACAATTTACACTAATGTGCCCAGTAAAAATTTTCGTCGAATTGAACCGTTAATTCAACGAGAAATCTTTTTTGAAATTAACGCCCCAAATGACGATATCCGGACGCTGATCCGTTATAACGTTATTTCAGTTGAAAATACGAACCAGCGGTTCAAGTCGAATGCAACATGCCAGTCTGTGCAGCTATCAAACAATGATCTCTGTTTATTTTTACATGAAGATTTGGAATTATTTCTTTCTTTAACGAACTGAATCGCTCTGCTGGTGATATTTTGACTTTTATTGGCAGTCACACAACATATTTTCGCAGCTTCTGCAACAACCCTCCGTACTTAATTGTTTCTCTAGGAGTAGCTTCTTGGGGGAAATGCTCGCATCCAGTAAGAATATTTTTCATTGAATGTGTTAAAAACGTTACGGTAAAACGGAATAACTATTAAATAAGATTAAAGCTCAACGCATTTGATTTATAGTAGCAGAGCGTGTAGAATGTAAAATTTTGCTAAAACTCATAGCAAACTCGAATGTATTCATTTTCTCTCTGTCTGAGATAACAATTGAACGGTTATTTTACATTGCTATCAACCTTCATAAACAAACACGGTCTTTGTATATATATATATATATATATATATATATATATATATATATATATATATACGCCCGCACACACACACACACACACACACACACACACACACACACATATATATATATATGTATATATATATATATATATATATATATATATATATATATATATATATATATATAGCTTAATAAAAGGAAAAGAGGAAGTTCAATTCCACAAAGGAGACATCCGGATAATGCCAAGCTACACAATAATTATTGGAGCTTATACTATAGGACAACAAGGTTATGAAATGAAGACACAAAACTATATATTGGTAGATATAGAATGGACCATTTATTTAACAATGGAATACAGGAAAAAATTGGGGGGGTAGAAGGGACTCTTTATGGCGGGGCATTTCGAAGGCTAATGCTTCTCATCAGAAGAGTAGAGAAGGTGCTAGGTAGGTAAGATGCGGCGTCTAGCGAAAGGTTCATTAGGAACGAAAGAGATTAAGAAGACTTATAGAATGTTAGGGGAAGTTTTATTGAATTAGGCTATGAAATGCCCTGGCATAAAGAGTCCGTTCTATCCCCCCTATATATGTTTATATTTATATATATATTCAAGCAAATATTATTAAATGTAACGGAGACACTTTTATGATTATTTTTTATAATTTTTAGATTTTCCGTATAATCTTTTTTATATTATAATCAAAAATATTAATAAAATTTTGATAATTATTGCTGTCACGAGCGCTTTCGATTCTTCTACGAATCATCCTTATCTAATCATCGAAAAAAAATGAAGAATCAAAAAGCGAAGTGTCGTTGTTGTTTGAATGAAAAATGCTGCTTAGATATGCACATTTCAAATTAAACACACACACACATTCTCTCTCTCCCCCTCTCTCTCTCTCTCTCTCTCTCACACACAGACATTCAGCTTTATATTATAATATATATATATCTATAATATAAAGCTGAATGTGGGGGGTGTATGTGTTTGTGTCTGGTAACGAATAGGGTCCTATATGGCTTACTATTTAAAAAAAAAACTGATTACATATAATGATAGAAGATATATCGAGACACAGGAATGGGTATATTTGATCTGGCAGAACGGTGGTTCATTAAAATTGTGGGATCTGCGTTCGCGCCTGGTCTACAATTATGCAAATAAAAAATTTAAAAATTAAAAGAAAAATTTTACAAGTGTTTTTGATATAGATGTACATAAGAATACTTTGATAAGTATGTTTTAACTTAAATAGGGATGGTATAATAAAATTGTGGGCTCTGCGTTCGCGCCTGGCCCCCATAGAATGGAAATAGGCACAAACTTTAATAAAGGCTTTTCATATCTATCTGCGTGTTTCAGTTTGAAGATATATGGTATAATAAAATTATGGGGTGTGCGTTCGCGCCTGACCTCCATAGAATGGAAATATGTCACAAATTTTAACAAGGTTTTTTAATATAGATCCACAGAATATTGTGATAAGTGTTTCAGTGTGAACAGGTATGGTATAATAAATTATGGGGTTTATCTATTTTATTTTTACTTTCATCATATTTTGCTTTGGCTTTGATACCCCCGAATTCGAAGCTATCTCTTTACAACCCTTCCTTTTCATAACCTATCATACTTTAATAAACCAGAGTCCATTTTCTGCAGGCTGTTTTGAACCCAGTCAACGACGATTAATTTTGCTAGTATATATATATATATATATATATATATATATATATATATATATACATATATACATATTACTCCATTTATCTCTAAATATGTAAATCCCTTTACATATTTCTCTCTATATATTTTCATAGTTTATATGCCATGCACATCCACGCAATATCTGTATGTATCTAAACACTTTATGGCAGTTTCATGGCTCATTCAACGGTAAGAAATGTATAATCACAGAACGTCTTTATAAATTTGAATCTAAACTCAATCGGTTAATGAGCGACCCAATGGTTGAAATACATAATAAGCATACAAGTATTTATTAAGTGGAGTTACATTCCGTTTTTGAGAAGGGGATGTTTTCTTCCGAAATTAAAATAATCGATTATTTCTTATTAATATTTAGCAGTAAGTCACGTATTTGAAATGCGAAACATGTTTTGATAAAATAAATTGATTTTGTGAATGTTCGTTAACCAAACCTATCTTTTATTGTTTTTGTTTTTCTGCATATTTTTTTTTGCATTGCTATTTTATTAATCAATTTGTGTTCGATAAAGGGTTCTTTTTAATTTATTTCACGTAATATATGTGTGTGTGTGTTCTATAGGATGAAAATTAATAGCGTTTTCTTCCAAAAACAGAACTTTCCTGATATCTCTCCATGCAAAATTGAGGCTGTGACTAGATTTTGTGGAGCTTTGTAATCCAAATATTGTCTTCGATTCTTTGTTTTACTTCATTCTTTCACCATTCCTTTTTTCTGCATTGCTCTCATCCTTTATAAATACTCAGATAATTAAAGAAAAAATTAAAATTCGAAGGATACTTGACAATTAATCAATTGATGTTGAATATAATGCACTTTCCTAAGAAAAAACCCCAAAATATTTATTCTATCTCATTCAGAGTCCGTGTGACGGTTCTATAACACGAACATTAATAGCGATTTCTTTCAAACGAACTTGCCTGACATCTCTCCAGGGGGTTGGTGTTCGTTTCATCCTCCACTGATCCAGTCTCTCTTCCGGACACCTGCTTTAGTTTCACCTGCTAGACGCCAGAGTAAACTGAATGGTCCTCTCATCGTAAGCGGCTTATCCGGATCATGTCAACCTGTCACTCACGGAAATGGGGTTGTTTTTAGCGCAGCAAACATTTTCTCTGGAACTTTCCGATCAACAACCAACCATGTTTTTTTCTCTCTCGCACACACACACACACACACACACACACACACACACACACACACACACACACACACACACACACGCACACATGCACACGCATGAACACATATGCACACACACTCAAGCAATGTCTCTTTCTTTTTTTTCTGTTTCTTTCTGCCATTCCTCTATTTTTTCTTTCTTCATCTTTATCTTTTCTCTCTTTCGCATTTTCTGCCTCTCAAATGTGTCTTTCATATTTTCATTCTCCCTCTCTCTTACAATGTCACTCTTTCTCTTTTCTTGCTTTCTCTCTTTCTCTTCCATAATCCAATTTTCTCTCCCTTAGCCTCTCCGACCCCCCCGTCTTCATTTCTCTATTCCTTTCTTTCGCCCCCTCCATCTCACACATTCTCTTTCGCTCTCATTTTCTCTCTTTTTTCTTTTTCCTCTTTTATCTACATCTCTCGCTCTTCCTCTCTCATTTTTGATCTTCCCCCTTTCTCTCGCTCTCACAATCTCCTAATTTCTACCTTTCTTTATGGCTTTCTTTCTTTTCCTTTTCGACCTTCCTCTCTCTTTCTCACAATGTCTATATCTCCTTATCTCTCACAACGTTTCTTTTCCTTATCTCTAACAATGTCCTTTTCTCTCACTCATAAACTGGCAGATAGTCATCCATGTTCCATATCCACTGAATTCATACCACAAATTTTATGAATATCGATTATTTTGCTTCATATCTTACACGTTTGTGATCAATGTCTTCTTTGCACAAGTGATGTACGAGGTGTCTTCAATAAGTTTCCAGTCTGTTTTGTACGATCATAAAAATTTGTTGTAAACTCTTGAAAATTTAGTATGTTATTGCTATACATCTTATGAGATGACTGACCATGTTTTTTATGATTTCAAGTTCAAATGAACAGCTACAGCAAGGATTGGAATACACCCTACTAAAGCCTGATATTCACAACTGGTGAATTTCAAAAATACAATCTGGATGTAAGGACATTTTAGAAGAACAATATGCAATAAAATTCTATTTTAAACTTAAAAAAAAAATGCCACAGAAACGTATGGATTGCTTCAAACTTTTCGATTATCTTCCATGAGTTGAGCATCAGTTTTTGAATAGCATAAGAGATTCACGGAAGGCAAGGAGTCTGTGAGAGATGACGAGAGGTGTAGGAGGAGTAAGGAAATCACAACACCAGAGTTGATTAGCGTCGTGTGTCTTTAGAGGCAATAAGTGCACAGTTTGATGTCAGTGTGGGAACTGCACACACAATTAATCATGAAGAAGTGAAGATGCGGAAGATTTGTGCGAGGTTTGTCCCAAGTTTGTTCCATCTTTGTCACAGACTATTTGATCAAGATGGGCATTAAGACAGTTCCTCACCCCCTCTAAAGTCCAGACTTTACTTTCCCTTTCTTTTGGTTATTACCTAGGCTCAAGGCAAACCTTAGCGGTTGTCAATATAAAACAATTGAAGAGATATAAGAGAATGTGAAGAGAGTCATTGACAAGAGGACTTCCATCGAGGAGTCTTCAAGAAGTTATTGGCACGGTACAACAAATGCATTGCAGCCAAAGGAGATCACTTTGAAGGGGCTAGAGTTTCATGTGTGTACTATCAATTAAAGCGCCTATACGAAAAAGTCTGGAAACTTATTTAAGGCACCTTGTACTAAATCTGTTTACTTATTCATAGATATTGGTTCGTTTTAGTATAATAAAATAAATTTCAATTGATTTTAGCGAGTTTTATATATATATATATATATATATATATATATATATATATCCTAATCGAACATTTCCTTAAATCTTCAGATCAACAATCATCTATTCTCTTTCCTTTCCTCTCCTCACCCCCTACTCCCCCTCTCTATCTCTCTTTCTCAACCACACTCATCTCCAGGAGTTTGAATAACCGACTAGACACCATCCTTGAGTGTCTTCGTTCTCTTTTTGCAAGAGTCTGTCAGGGCAACCTTACATAAAGATACAAGTAAACCGTGACCAAATATGCAAATATAACATAGTGTAACATATGCAAATGCATGCGAAATGACGTCACCGATAAAGAAAAAAATACTATGAAAAAGAGAAAGAGGACGGTCACGTGAGGGACTTAGAGAACGTTCGAGATCACGTTAGAGCCGTGAATGCCGCTCGAGAAGACGATCACGTGGGAGCCGTCACCGACATAACATAGAGATAAATGTCGTTCTTAAAAAATAACGAGTTGAAGTTCTTTCCTATTTTTTCGTCCCCCTTTGCAAACGAGCATACTATAACACAATCCGCCGTTTGCTGGCGTGTGACCGACCCACGTATTACACTAAATGTTATGGAAATAGTCCGCGTATGAAGATCTGTCGATTAGACGTCTTTTGTCAGAAGCAATATCAAAGGCATACCTTAAATGTTGGGTGTGGCCATCTTCTTCACTCAGGGCTGTGTCCCCACCCCGTCTTCAAGCCCGTTTCCTTTGATCTTAGGCATACATTCAATACAGGCACAAAAAACGCACGACACAATTGTATATATAAGATATTAACTATTTTATTTTCCAAATATTTTCATACAATAAACTGAACACAATTAGCTCCTTAAAACTAACTAACCTAACTAATGATCAGAGGAGGGGGGTCTCCCCTTCCTCTCATCTACAGAGGGACAGAAAATACGTGCTCGCCTCATGCTGTCCAGACGAAAAAGAGAGAGTGAAAAAGAAAGGGAATTCTGAGGTTGCACTTCTGTGTATTCCTCCGCTTACAGCCAAATTACAACCTGGCCGTGCAGAGGGAGGGTGCATAAGCAACCACCAACAGTGGCACTACGATATAGTACCACAATACAACGTGTTGGGTCCAGGACAACATTACACAAACTCAAACGAGGTATGGCGCCTTCTTCAAGTGATGATATCAGATAACAGTATTATGCTAGGTACTCCACAAGACTAGATAGAATTTTGTCTTAGAATCAGATAAGACATAGAGTCTACAATAAAGATATAACACAACTGGTCGATTGTAAAAAGAGAATGTTCATATTCTCGTATAGATGAATGGTTCTTTTTCTTCTTGTGTCTGCTCTTTAAATATAGCGGAGTCAGATGCTAGGATGAGGGAAGTACAACCTTATTTGCATACGAAAGAAAGATATGAGACATAATTAACTGGTCGATTAGTGTGGGGAAAATTAGAATTCTTTATTTATTTACGAAGTCAATATTTGAGATATAAAAGACAATTCTTTGATATCTGCGTATCTCATATACATATCGAGTGTTAGCCCCAGGAAAGGGCCTCTTTGTACCTCAGTCTTTATACTGAAGTAAAATAAACACACACACACACACACACACTCAAACACACACACACGCCCACTCAAACACACACACACCCACTCAAACACACACACACACACACACACACACACACACACACACATATATATATATATATATATATATATATATGGTAATTTATAAAATATATATGGCGATTAAGCTACACTGAATATTCGGCGTTTCATCCACTCTAGGACTCTTCGGGCTTATGCGCGAATTCTGTGGTTGTTTATCGTTCTTATATGCTCCTCGTCTATTGAGATTTTAGTTAGCCAATCAGCTTTCTAGTATATACCGCGCCCCTTCCTATCAACCAATGGGAATAAGACGTAAGGTATACGACGATTTTTAACCACTTGAGAGTTATTGGAAACAAAAAAAAAACTTGATAAATGGGTGCTTAAGAATTAAACAGCCAAAAGTGTCCTCTTTCCTTTTTTACGGAACAAGAACGACCGGTTTCTCCACTGGGTTGTGACTTGCGATGAAAAATAGGTTCTGAACCAACAATAGGTAAAACAGAGGAAATAACGAATTACGTTTCGTTTTTTTAATGAGTGTCTTTGTGACAGCACCGCGAATGTGACATTGCTAATAATGTAGAAAATTTGATAATGTAAGCGGATGTTACCTCAATGTCTGAGTACGTCAGTTAGTTCAGTTAAGTAAGAAAGTTAAGCTAAGAAGCAAATAATTAGTGAAAGGAACATTAGTCTCTCTCTTTCTCTCCTGATTAAATTGTCTCCAAATAAAAGCTTGACAAAATCTCTCAGCGAACATCCCTTTGCGTCCCATTTCTCCATAGAAAAGGAGCGTATTTATATAACAGCCACTCCACAAAACAGCGACGATAAAGTCCTCACACTTATGCAAAAAGAACGTTTCATTTTTTTATTGTATAACATCGGCAATGTCAAAATATTAGATAATTTAACTAAAAAAACTCGCAAAAGTTGATTTACGACTTCTTAGGAAGATAACATTCTTCCTAACAATTTCAGGTGACCTTGCCAATATGTGAATACTGGGTAATCTTAATCCATAAAAATGTCAATGCTGATTTAAATCACGCTTGCACACAAAAAATCCCCTTTATTTATTTATTATGTAACCTTGCTATTATGCAATAAAACAAATAATGTTGTCCGTTTCTAAAATTAGTCAATACTGAATTACCGATTGTGAAATCCGAACAGAGTTGCTGCCCGGCGGTAAAAGCCATTATTTCGTTGTTCAATTTCTTCTTGGAATTTCAACAATAAAAAAATCCATGTTTTACATTCCATTAGGAAAAAAACAACTGTTGGTCTGTCACGCTTCATTTTGAAATAACATATTTGTCGGTCTGTCACACTGCTGTATTCGATATTCAACTTTTTTACAGAAAGTCTAGTGAACATCTTCACCCACTCCATTGTGGCGCATTGTATAATAGCCGTCCTCCAGCGGAACCAGATGTGGATACCAACGTGAACTGATAATCAAGACATGTCTATTTCATTTCCAAAACACCACTTCTTTCACTTATCAATGTTAGCAACCTTCATGTGGTTCCTCTTGTACATATCTGATTCTAAAAGGATTTGGGTGAAATCAATGCCAACAAGAATCCAACCATTCCCCCCAAATATACCATTCTAATTCATAATTTTTTTTTTTAACGAACAATGTCAACTCATGATGAATTCTCGTATTGAAATATATGATAATAATCATTTTGACACAGCTGTTCCTGTAAGTTAAGCAATGTTGGTCCTTGTCAGTGATGAATGGGTAACTGTTTGGAAACACCAAGTGCTGTCTGTGCTGTGCACTTATTTTGACACTGTTTCAGTTATCTTAGATTTCTGCTTGCCACTGGAATCAAACAATACTGACTTCATTTGAGATGAAATTATTGTTGGTCTGTTTGGCTTAAATTTGAAATAGAATTTTCTTTAGTCTCTAACGCCTTAATTTTAAGCAGACGTTTGTTGGTCTATCACACTTTAGGTTCGGTTCAGGAATAGTTTGGACATTGTTTCGGTATGCATTATCTTTGAGATAACACCTTAGATAAAAAAAAATCTCTGGAGGTTAAAGTTCGGTGGTTTTTAAGGATCACACCTTCTACTGACGAGACAATCATCAAAGTGTCCCTGCATATCACTGAACAGCGATAAAATAAGACTGTTAGACATTCTTGACTGTTTATTACTAAACAAAACGAAAACTGTTAGATGAAATTTTAACAAATTTTAAAAGGAATAAAAAAATATTTTTTTTTGTTCAGAACAAGCAACAATATGTGCAGGATCTTTAATATTAGAAAGCTCGTTTTTATTAAGGTTCACTGCTTATCAATGCTTAAGGGCAACTCGAGGATAAAGGTTAATAAAAGTCAGGTAGACTGAGACAACATAATGATTATCGATAATGATGGAACTTTGGTAGGATTTAATTAAGAGGACGGCCCAACAAGAACTTATTTACATTAGACTTGAAAACGAATATGTTATAGTCAGCTTGAAGCAGCCCTTCCCGCTTTATCAGAAAGATCGCTTATGAAATTTGAGAATTAAAAGGTGAAGCTCGACCCTGTCGTTTTTCCATTGGAATTTAACTACGAAGGGCATTCTAAAAGTAATGCCTCCTAATTTTTCAATTCCGCCAGAATGGATCAAAGGTGGATAGCAAATTGCATTTTTATGATAACTGAACTTATGCATTCATGACATGAAAGTTTCATCTCTCAGTGTGAGACTCTAAGAACGCAACCCCTATCATAGATGTGCGGCAGAAGGAGAGATGTGTCATTTAATTCCAATATGCAAAAAAAAAAAATTAATCGATCAACATTCACCGGCGCCTGTTGAATACTTATGAAATCGCTGCAGTTTATATCAGCACAGTTAGGAGATGGGGTCGTTGATTTTTATTTTTTACTGATTTTCCCCCCAAAACAAGGCACACCGCCACATGGACGTAAGGAGCTACTATTTAAGCCCAAATCTACAAGAACATAATGCAGGGAGTTGAGCAGCGAGATGTCTGTAAACATTACATTTAAACTTTTGCATGTCAGAACAGTTAGAGAAGCAAGAATCCGGGAGGGAATTCCAAAGTCTAGCAGTTCGATGGAAGGAACTATTAGAGTAGAAGGTTTTCCGACATCTAGGGATTTGTACAGTGTAGGGGTGGGACTTTGCTGAAGCTTTAGATATATTTAGCACAACTGCCCTAGCTTCTTGTTCTAAGCCTGTTAAAGGGTTGCAAAAAAAAAAAAAAAAAAACAGAATACCAAAATAAAGTAAGAACATGTATTGCAAATGATATAATAAGTGGGTTGTTCGTTGTAGCCGGATATCGACTCACACCTTACGGCTTAGTCTTCCGGAATTGATTGAGGTTGGAATAGTATATTATTAGGTAACATAAGTTAGTTCCGCCACAACACTACCTTTGTCTTATCTACGTGTGTGTATATATATATATATATATATATATATATATATATATATATATATATATATTGATTGATTGATTGTTGGAGAGCTATTCGCTACACATTAGCAAACGTATTTCAATGACCCCCTAGCAGGGAAAATCACCTCATCAGGCCAAAAACCATCCACAAAACTTTTGAAACTCCCTTTTTTTCTCATTTGAACACCTGATTCATTTTCATCGTTCAACTTTGTTTTGGCCTGATGAGGTGATTTTCCCTGCTAGGGGGTCATTGAAACACGTTTGCTAATGTGTAGCCAATAGCTCTCCAACAATCAATATATTGCTCTGTTTCATGCATTGAGCACTCTTTGGAATGACATATTGTGTTGTTGTTATGAGTTACTGAAAAGTCTACCAACAGTATAATAATAATAATAATAATAATAATAATAATAATAATATATATATATATATATATATATATATATATATATTCAGCAGTCAGGAAAGCAAGATTCAGAATCGCATTTGTTAAAATGTTTTGAGAGAATTGTGGCAACCATCAGGTTTTTAATAATCTAGGTGCATTCGAGGTGTTCAGGATGTTTATGATATCACAAACTTAAGAAGGGGCTATTTTCAAGATCTTCGACTGTGGATTTCCAGATCACTGAGTGTGATTTCCGACCTCGAATAGAAATTTCGGAGGGAGTTGTTCATTGGGTCTAAAGTGGAGTTGTAAATGAACCCTCGGGCAAGCAGGTTTGTCTTACAAGTTGCTGTAGTTACAAAGTGCATTCCAGACTGAAGCATCATTCATGGCTGGTGACTATGTAGACAAATATATTATGGGGCGAAAAAGTCGCTCGTTTTAATGGTATCACTCTCGTATTCGTAGATCTTCAAAGTTTTAGTTTTTTGGTAAAAAATAGGAGGCCTTACTTTTGGAACGACATTCGTAAATTGTTTGTGACACACGTCTCTTTCCAGACAAATCTGACGCACATCATCATTTCATTAACTTATACAAAATAATAGAATATATTTGAGTGCAACGCTGTTCGTTCCATTCATAAGTATTTCATTGTAAATGAAAACCTCCAACATAAGACTTGGGCTGCTGACGTGATACAATGTTATGTCTTCACTCAGTCGATAAGCCAAATAAATTAACACACGGAAAAGACACAAAGAAACATTTGTTGAATTATTCAATGTTTTATTGAAGAAAATGAACTTAGGAGAGAGACTAATTGCTAATACTTTACTTTTTAAACTTTAACGAAATGAGTTTCTGTGCAGACAGACAGACATCGGTAACATTTGCAACAATTCTCAGTTTCTACATAATTTAGACGCGTCTCGTTAGCAAGCTTCCAATAAAGAAACTTCTGAAAACCCTTGTTTCTCTCATTTGAACACCTGATTCATTTTCATCGTTCAACTTTGTTTTGTTTAAGGAGTTTGATCTGTTGCCTCCTCCCGCTTAAACTCGCGTCATTTCTCTGGGTAGAATTCTATCTGCAGTTAGGCTATCCTGACATGCACTAGGTGCGACTCTAATCAGAATTCACACTAGCTAACCTAATCGCTTTCTACAGGTGTAGATTTCCTGCTACGTGACAGTGAAAGGCTTCCTTAATCAGAAGGCTCAAGAAAAATATGCGGCCTGTGCAGATATTTTTATTTCTTAACTAGGTGCCAAGGTATTATCACAGATACCATCATTTTATTTGCTGGCTGGAAGTGAAATAAATTTTCTGTAACACCAATCCCACTTCTTTTCAGACAAACCTGACGTACGTGCGAGTCTGTTTATCAGGACATTGTCAAAACAGACGACCACAGCAAGGTAAGTGAATATTAATATACTCTTATAACAGGGTTTCAATATTTTGAGATGTGCGAGTGGGGAGTATTATTCCAATAACAGATATTGGAATTTTTCAATTTTTTTCGACATTGTTACTTATATTGCTTGAAGCAAATATTTCCAATATATTAGACAGTTCGAAAATAGGTAATTTTAGCACATATCTCCGGAAAGAAGTCGAATATTTATTTTCTATCATTGTATATACGTGTATCGAGACTTTTTTTACAATTTGATTTTATTCAGAAATTTATAAAATATGAGATGCTTGTTAAGACATCCCTGTGCTTCATTAAAAATTTAATAAAAATGAATTTTAATAACAAAATAAACAATATTTGTTTGTATTATTTAGATTTTTCGGACTACTTTTCTCATCTTGATTGCTATTTGCACAACGTTTCAGTCGATGAAACCTCTGATCTCGGAGTCGAACTCGGGAATCTTTGAAAAGGGGTCGAATATTTTCTTTCTCTCATTATACACACGCGTATCGACATTTTTTTTTTTACAATTCTCTAAGGCTCTCTCTACCGTGCTAGAAAACTACTAACACCCGAAAGTATCCTGTACCTCTATAAGGCAACCATTCGCCCATGTATGGAGTATTTCTGTCATATTTGGGCTGGTGCATCTGCTACTAGTCTCTCGCTCCTAGACAAGGTTCAAAAGAGAATCGCCAACCTGATAGGCACTGAACTGGCATCTAATCTTCAGCCTCTGTCCCATCGACGAAAGGTTGCCTCCCTCTGCCTGTTCTACAAGTATTATAATGATGAATGCTCTGACGAACTGCAAGCACTTGTGCCCCCACGACGTAAACACCCTCGACAAACCCGACAGGCAGCTAAAGCCCACTCCACACAGTAGAGATCCCTAGATGTAAAAGATCTTTCTACTCCAGTAGTTTCTTCCCCATAACCGCTAGACTTTGGACTTCCATTCCAGGTCCCTTCTTCCCCAACTGTACTGACGTGCAGAAGTTCAAGTGTAACGTGAACCGACATCTTGCTACCCAAATCCCAACATAGTATCCCAGTAGTTGTTGCCCCTGATAGTAGCTCCCTATACCAAAGTGGCAATATGTCTTGTTTGGGGTTAAAATGTCAACAAAAAAAATCGATTTCATTCAAAAATTCATAAACTATATTCTATATATATTCATTTTTTTTCGGACTGTAATCTTTATCTTCATAGTTGTTATTTCATCATGTTTCGGTCGAATCCACCCTATAGCCAACTTCGGGACCCGTGGCGTAGTGGATGAAGGCGTCGAGTGTCTACAATTCCAGGTGAGCATTGTCTGAAGATAGTGGTTTCAATCCTACCCAAAGCAAAACAGAGGATGAGTTGGCCAAAACGTGGTGAGACAACAACAACTATGGACGGCAGTAATTACTGAGTATACAGTTACAAGATTCATCATTCCTATCCTGTCCTAGCTAAGCACCTGAACAAGGTCAGAAGATGAGTTAGCCAAAACGTGATAAAACAACAAATAAGATAAGGATAACAGGATAAAACGGGGAAATCTTTGTCGAAGTTAAGAATCTGCCCTCATGTGATGAAGCAAAAATATTACACAGAGAGAAGAACGGTGGAAATTAAGACGACTCAAACATCAACTACTAAGAAAAACTAGTATAAAATTTAACGCCATATGAGAACCATAATAGAGTCCAATGAAGCTTTGTAGCCTGATTTGAACTCTTTACCCAGCGACAATTGTCATTTCCTGCACTGATGAATGCGAAAGTATGAAACACTAGTATCTGTATGTATAAAATTAATCTATTAATATAAAAGCGAAAATGTGTGTTTGTGTGTGTGAGAGCTCTTTTTTTTTTTGTATGCCCGAACGGTTTTTTCGCAGGGGATGGCTCGGAGGGGGGGGGTCACTAATTCTTACAAATTTTTATATACTACCTAGATTATAATATCTCAGATTTACGAAATACGTTTGTGTCTATTTTTCATTTGAGCGACTTTTACACTCTAAAAATTCCCGCTATTCTGCCGTCTCGTCTGTTTGGCTTTTTAGAATAAAAAAGCGAAACTAACGAACGCCAAGGCACTTTTCTGGCTTCGTGCCGGGGACGTCCAGTGGAAAACCCCTAATATCAGACAATTGATATGCATTTGACACTCCTCTTTTGTGGTTAAGCGTAAAGCTTAACTGGCTATGCGTGATTTCATTTCTCTTTGACCATAAAATCCAAAAGTTTTTTAAGCGTTTAATTTCAGCTCTTCTCACATCTCTCCCCGGTTACCGTCGCGGTAAGTTATCACATTTTTTTCGCCTTTGCCTCAATGCTTCGTGTTCGAGCCTACTTGCCTACCTTTTTCTTTTACACTTCCAAGCACCTGCGCATCGCCGGGAACCCGCTAGTTATTTATAAAAATACATGCATATATATATATATATATATATATATATATATATATATATATATATATATATATATATTTCTATAGAAATATATTTATCTTATTATATATCAATCCTTATATAAGAAGCTCAATGTGAATACAGTGCAATATATAGAATAAATGACAAAAACTTTACATTCCAAAATAGATGATGTTGACAATTTTATATTTTATTCCTTCATATCAATAGGTTTGTACAGTTCTTGACAGTATCTGTTTCGTAGTGCAAAACCAATCACTTATTATATAAATCAGTGAATCTAATAATTGATATAATAATTAAGTGACTGATTTTGCGCTACGAAACAGATACTGTCAAAAACTGTACAAATCAATTGATGTAAGGGAATAAAACATACAATTTTCAACATCATGTGTTTTGGAATATAAATTTTTGTCATTTAGTCTATATATATATATATATATATATATATATATATATATATATATATATATATATGTATGTATGTGTGTGTGTGTGTATATAAGTTTCGTGGTTCAATTTTAAATTCTGAAAAAACAACATATAGAGGCATATATTCGATTTAAGAATTTATTGCTTGAAAAGAAAAAATTAGATATATATACATATATATATATATATATATATATATATATATATATATATATATATATATATATAAGTTTCGTGGGTTAATTTTAAATTCTGAAAAAACAACATATAGGGGCATATATTCGATTTAAGAATTTATTGCTTGACAAAGGAATATATAGAAAGGGTTATTTTAATTTCCTTAATCCATGGATTTTCAACAATGGCTCATATCATCAGAGGAAATGAAATGCAGTTAGCAAAATGTTCAGCTGCGAATGGACGCTATTTTGCTTTTCAGCACAATTATTGAAAATAGTTTTTTAAGCGGTTGTGGATAATTATATGGAGAAAATTATACGAAAAGAGAAGTTGATACAACCTGGGTAGTCCATTATCGGAAGGAGTCCAATGTCATTCGGGGTTATAAATCCAGGTGGGCAGAAAATAGGCCCATGGGAGAAGGTGGCATTCCCATATAGCGAAAGCGTAATGTTCCTTCTTGATATTTCGAAAAGTATATCGGGCAGTCTTGTTCGTTGTTGCGTTGATTGTGTGTTATTTGCTGTGGTCCAAATGCTTTCTCGGTGTTCACTAAGTATATCCGAATTTGGGCGGATATACCATTCCATTGTAATTATCCCCATGAGTAATAACATTTGAGTATGACCAAAAAACTTATATATTGCTCTATTCTTAAATATTGAGCTTTTCCTTTTTGGCTAGGATCTCCTTGAAAGTGTTACTTCAAGTAATATCTATCAGGATTTCTCATCTGAATTTCTATCAGTGTCTTATATATATATATATATATATATATATATATATATATATATATATATATATATATGTATGTATATATTATTTTATTTTATTACCGTTTTATCTGTTTAGTTACAAATGTTTATGTTACCGAATCGTATCAACGATCCAGCAACTTCGTCAGACTTGAACACAAATACGATTCAGTAACAGAAAACATGTGTAACTAAAAAGATAAAATAAAATAATATATTTGCTCTGCAATAGTATTGAGCACCTTCTTCAGGTTTTTACTAATTGCCAGTTTGGCTATGTATATATAATAAATGATATAAATTGAATATCTGTGTGTGTGTCTGGTCACGAATAGGCTCCTATATCGTTGACTATTATAGAAAACTGATCACATATAATGATAGAAGATGTATTGATACACAAAAATGGGTATGTTTGATCTGGCATAATGATGATTCATTAAAATTGTGGGGTATGCGTTCACGCCTGGCCCCCAAAGTATGGAAATAAAAAATTAAAAAAAAACGTTTACAAGTGTTTTTGATATAGATGTACATAATAATACTTTGATAAGTATGTTTCAACTTAAATATGCATGGTATAATAAAAATTGTGGGGTCTGCGTTCGCACCTGACCTCCATAGAATGGAAATAGGCACAAACTTTAATAAAGACTTTTCATATCTATCTGCGTAAGTATACTTTGATTATTATGTTTCAGTTTGAAGAAATATGGTATAATAAAATTATGGGGTGTTCGTTCGCGCCTGAACTCCATAGAATAGAAATTTGTCACAGAGTTACACAAGGTTTTTTAATATAGATCCACAGAATATTGTGATTAGTGCTTCAGTGTGAACAGGTATGGTATAATAAAATTATGGTGTTTATCTATTTTATTTTTACTTTCATCATATTTTGCTTTGGTTTTGATACCCCCAAATTCAAAGCTATCTCTTTACAACCCGTCCTTTTCATAACCTATCATACTTTCATAAATCAGAGTCCATTTTCTGTAGGCTGTTTTTGAACCCAGTCAACGACGGGTACTTTTACTAGTATATATATATATATATATATATATATATATATATATATATATATATATATTTGATTCTACAAATGAATGGAAAGACTGGAAATAATTTAATTATTTTTTAATCTTCTGTCATAAACTATCACCCCCCCCAAATTTCATTTTATTTTTGTTTTCGCCTTTCGTTCCAATGCAAACATGTCTCTAATTTTTTTTACATGGTTTAATTTAATGTGTTGCGTCCATTGCACTGAAATCAGGTCAGATGCACAGACGATGCTGGCAACGTACTGCGGTTTCTTTAATTATATTTATGCAATATTGTACCAGAATTTTAAATCTATATATTAGTACAAGCATGTCCAACTAGCAGGAACACTCGCTGTTGCCCGGGAATGAATGAAGACCACTCGTATTCAAAAACATGTTTCAAAAACCTGAACCGCATATTACAAGGTCCTGAGTATGAGAATGAACTATCTCCACTGGAGTAAAACCTTTTTAAGAATTTTTGTGTTTACTAGAGAAGCTCAACCCTTATTACGACCCGAAATCCACTCGAGGATAAGGGTCAATGAGCGTCATGTAGCCGGTGAGACAACACTGTGATGATCATTCGTTGTGGAACTTGGCTTGTGTTTGTTTATTTAATGTTACATTTGAAAAAAAAAGACTATTTTATTTGATGTTACATTTGAAAAAAAAAGACTATGTTATAGTGAGCTGGAAAGCAGACAAACGATACTGTGTTCAATAAACGGACAGTTTTAATTAAAAAAAACTGTGCTAATTGAGTTCCCGTTTGATTTTGGGCACGTATAGATACAAAGGCATAGTATTATCTATCTGTGTCTTAAACTAAACATTTCCATGAGCAAAGTTTATTTCGTCAGTGGTACAACATGTCACTGTTGTATATATATATATATATATATATATATATATATATATATATATATATATATATATATATATATATTGTGTGTGTTAGAAGGTTTGCATCTTAATTGCTACGCAATTATGCAGAATGTAGAAACTATGCATACATCGAATTCCGTGTAATAATAAAATGAAACCACTCAGCTCATAAGGAGACCATAAAAAATATATAAGTAGTTAATAAACGCTGTTTATGTAGTCGCTCGTAAATCAATGACTGAATATATCAAAAAGCTCGCTTTAATAATTTAAATAGAAGAGGTAAGCTTTTGATATCAATGTTAGAGCGATATATATATATATATATATATATATATATATATATATATATATATATATACACATTAATATATATTAATATATTAATGCTGGAGTCCCTCAGGGGTCCATACTGGGCCCAACTCTCTTCCTGATCTACATCAATGATCTCCCAAAACACATACTAAAATCTTTCGTTGACATCTATGCTGATGACACGACCATCTATAGCAACACATCAAATACCGTAAATGATGATGTTCTCTCTGATTCTCTCTCCTCTGATCTTGAGCGCGTGGTACAGTTGGGAAAGAGGTGGCTGGATACCTTTAATGCATCTAAGACCAAGCTCCTATCTCTACATCATAAACGCTCTGATCCCCATCTGGCATCAATTGAAATGGATGGCTCTCGTCTAAGGGAGGCCCCAGGATTTGATAAGCTCCTGGGTTTGACCTTTACACCTGATCTTAAATGGAACACATACATCAAGTCTGTGGCCAAGGTCGCTGGGAAAATGGTGGGATCCTTCTACCGCTCCAGAAGATATCTCACTAATGATGCGATTCTCTATCTATATAAGAACCAAGTATGTCCAAAGATGGAACTACTGCCACATCTGGGTGGGGGCTGCAAAAAAAAAAAAATAAAACAGCTCATCCTGCCTTGACCGAGTACAAAATAGACTCCGGGGCTTGGAGGGGGATGCCCTTTTCTCTACCCTGCAACTTTTTTCCCACAGAAGAGACGTAGCGAGCCTGTCATTGTTTGTATCGTTATTTCCATGGCAGGTGCTCGTCTGAACTCCAATCTTTGGTCCCCCCTCGCCAATCTTTCTCGAAAAATACCCGACTAGCTGAAACCACCGTCAATAATTTCCCCACTCCTTATATGTGCCTAAATCAAAACGTAGATACCATGAACAAAGCTTCTTTCTTAGAACTGCACGCCTGTGGAACTCTGTTCCGCTTTCCTGTTTCCCTCCCGACTTCAACCTTGATGCCTTCAAGTCCAACACAAACAAATTCCTGATGAACCGCCCCCCTAAGTAATGACAGCTTAACAATTCTCCAATACTATTGCTACACTATCCCTTTGATTACTGTACACACAATAACCCTTATCCCTGAGTGGCCATTGGGCCTTGATAAGTGGTGAACTCCATGTAAAATATATATATATATATATATATATGATTCATCAGAGTGGCTTAATCTAGCGATATATATATATATCCTCTAGTAGCTTTTTTCATTCTTCTATTGCAATTGAATTTGTATTTGATCTTGAGGTATGCCGTTGCCATTAATACATGACTGGAAGGGCATATCAAAACACCGTCAATATGGTGCAGATCATCTCTTATTGTTACTTTATATTTAAAGTTGTGTAAGATTTTTTCTCGCATCGTTATGCGGCAAATATTGGTCTGTTTTCTTTAAATATACAATTGTATATCCCATTGATTACAACTGTTTAATATTTAATATGCAATCCTGATCGCTATTTTAATTTTATTTATATATAAATAAAGGAGGAGGAGTTTATCCCACTGCAGACCGAGACAATTACATTTGCTTCAAATAAATATTAACATTCAATAAACTTGCAAGTATTTATACCCGAATTGCAATATTTTGAAACTAATCGAGCCTTCTTATGGCCGGCCAAGCCACCCGGACATCTGATGAAACTTTCTATTATTGCATGTTGGTTTCTTGCAGGGTAATTGATTTAATTAATTACTTTTCTTATTGATATTTTTAGTTAACTAATGTTTAATTATTTTTGTTTACAAGGAATTCAACGCTTATCAATGCGCGAAGGCTATTCGAGGAAAAGAATTATTGAGTGTACGGTCAACAAGAACTGGTTTACATTGAACTTGAATACGGCTATATTGTACTTATTTACTATGCCTCCCCACGGGACAGAGTTAGACACCAGGGTCGTTTTTTAACGTGGAGAAAAGGTAAAAAAATAAAAATTGTCTCAATCGTGAAGGATCCCTCCTCCACTGAAAGAGAACGAGAAATGGAAGTGCAGCATCTGAAGAACAGATACTACACTTTGATCTTGGCCAAAACGGCCATATTGTAGTCAGCTAAAAAAAAAAGACCACCGAACAAAGTATTACAGGCAAGCAGTTCTGTAATAGAAGTTTTGGTTATGATATCCGCGTTAAGATTTAGTCAGAAACCAAGAGTGAGGAAAATTGTTGCCAGTGGTTGTAGCTAGACAAGAATTTTTGTGAAATTTTGGCAAAAGGGGCATAGATTGAAGCTCAGACGAGCACTTGTCATGAAAATAACGATAGAGCAGAGACTGACTCGCAACGTCTCTTTTGTGGGAGAGAGCCTGAAGGGAAGATAAAATGGCATCTTCTATAAGGTTAGAAAAAAGCATTACTTTTGGATTGCCTTTCCTTTTCGAGAGT
>NC_136509.1:100305529-100373029 GCF_053919585.1 Euprymna scolopes
AGATGAACATTGTCTGAAGATAGCGGTTTCAATCCCACCCAAAGCGTGCCAGAGGTTTACTTGGCCAAAAATGTGTTGAGACGACAACAACTACGGATGGCAGTGATGGCTGAGAATGCTGTTAGGAGATTCGAAGTTCCTATCCGTCGCGGTTACCACCTGACGAAGGCCAGATGAATAGTTGGCCGAAACGTTGTGAATAAACAAGCCAATAAAAGATGAAAAACAACAACTAATAAAGATGAGACTAATAGTCCGAAATAAAAATAAATTAATATATATAATGCTCATCTCAAAAAATGAATTCCAATTAAGGAATAATATATATAGGGACTCATTCATCTTTAATATATTGACGGTGGCATTCTGTAGATGTTCAGTGTAAATGGAGACGCTTTAATATTATTGTAGCTCTTTTGTTAAAACTGCAAAAGTATTTATCTAAGCTAGCCTGAACACCTGGCAAAGCCCGATCGTAAGGCATGTTTAAATATGATATTTTAATTCTTGCAGTTTTCGTATATATTATTATAGAGTTAATGTTCTATCGATTTGTATATATTATAAAGTTGCGCTTTCAAAAATAAAAAAAATATATCCATATGACTTGGGTGCATTAGCCTGAATCGAAACCGAAATAAAAACCTATGAATATATATATATATATATATATATATATATATATATATATATATATATATATATAACTTGAGTTGCTTCAGTCATAATCGAAACCGAAACCAAAACTTATGAAGAATCCTTGATAAAATTATTTATTAAAAAAAAAATAGATGACTCAAGTGCCATCAGCTATAATCGAAACCGAAACCAAAATTTATGAAGAATTCTTTGTAAAATTATCCATGACAAGAAATGGAAGTACATAACAATTAAACGACCCGGATGTAAGCGTGGCACAGAAAATAACACACACGCTATTGTATTAATATATATATCATAATTATATAAATTATCTATATAATAATATTGCTTCTTTTAACGACAGTTGACATGCTGTCAACCCCAATAACTAACCAATCAAGATTTAATTGATTTTAAATTCAATACCATAGCGTCATGTAATACTTTTATTTAACAAATAATGATCTGTTATTTAAATGAGACAGTCTCTATAAATAGACTATATGGGGGAAAAACAGACCAGTCTGTCTCTAAAGAATATATGCTAAAAGGTAACATCAATCAGTATTAACAGAATATATAAGTAACGAAAACACTAGTCGGTATTTATAGACGATATTCGAAAATAAACCCCCAGTGCGTATTTATAGACTGTATACGAAAATCAAATACCAGTCCCTATTTATAGACAATATACGAAAAAGAAAGACCAGTCTGAATTCATAGACTATATCCAAAAAGGAAGCACCAGTATATATATATATATATATATATATATATATATATATATATATATATATATATATATATATATATATATATATATATATATATACACACACACACACACTTTCGTAAATGATTGAATTCATTCAAAACATATCGCTAAAACCAAAACAAAAACAACATCTAAGTAAATCGCGATATATCCAAAGAGCTGGAGAGATGGTCCAGGGGTAAAATTTTAGGCTCATTACCGTTGGGTCCCGATTTCGAATCTCGCTAGATACAGCCACTCTGATGAGTCGTAGACGACGAAACACATGTCAGTGGATAATTACATTTAAAAAATAATATATATATATATATAATTTTGCAAACTATATATATAAGTCTACAGAAAGAAAAAAAAGATCTATCAACCTCATCCTCCTCGTTTCATCTTTTATTCCTACTTACTCTATCAGTGTGACGGTCCCTGTCTCTTCCCCTATCTACCTTTTTCTCGCTATTTCTCTATCACAGCGCCCCCTCTCTCTCTCTCTCTCTCTCCCTCTCTCTTTCTCTTTCTCTCTCTCTCTCTCTCTTATCTCCCCTTTTAATCTCTTCCTTTTCGACGCGTTCGAATCTTTTTAAACTTATGAACAGGCAGACGAAAGGAGTTGTCATCAGACATGCAAATGTCCTATTTACAAAGTTGTTAATTGTTGCGTATCTGACTTGTGAAGCCGTTAACAGGTAGAGAGGATTCGCTCCGTGAAGCTGTTAACAGACACACAACGCAATCACTGAAACAAACATATTCCCTTGACGAAAGTAATATTACCTTTGAGCTCGCCTGCACACAGCTCCATCTATTGGCCGGTTGGTGAACTAATTTCCTGTTCGTAATTATGCTCAGGCTGTAGGTGATTACGACCAATCAACTGAATTCGGCCGCGTGTGTTTATGTGTGTGAAGAAAATATTGGCTGATGATGCGGAAGTTTGTTTTGCTATCAGCTAGTGTGATGATTATTCGGAATTGGGAATCGGAAAAATCAGCACTTTTGGGGTTTCGGAATCGGTTTTGGAAAAATTTATGCCAATTTTCCAATGCCCAAAACGATTTCTTCAATTTATTTTTTTTTATCTGATTTTACTTAAAACAACACTTTTTACTGTAAGATGTAATAATGAAATAATAAATGTTTATTAATTTTAAACGACCAGAAAAACTAAAATCTATATATAAAGCCCCCCCCCCTCCCATCCGCCATAAGTGTGTTATTACGTTTGAGAAAATATATGAACATATAACACGTGTTTTTACGGTAACCGGGAAAAATAAAAACTTCATAATTAAATATTTAAATATTTATAGCGAATCGAAATCGGAATCAGAATCGACACTTCTATCGGAATCGGGAATTTAGTATTCAAGCGGTAATTTGTATTGGAATCAGGAAAAATATTGGAATCGTCCCATCACTACCATAAAGCCATTCCTCCCAAATTGACCTTATCTACTTGAACTGAAAAATAATTTCTCAGTACATATTGTACTGTATACAACACAAACAGTTATTTTAAAATACACTAGTATGAATATGTTTCTTCCGGCCGCATATGTTAGTTAGGCTGGGTGGATTATATAATTGTGAAAAACTACATAGAATGCGTAGTAAAAGCAAAATAATTTGTTTTGGAACTATTAAAATAATTTCCGACGTTATTGCTAATGTTTACCAGTGCATTCATTTATTTTTAATTATTGCTTATGTTTGAGTTTATGTTTTTCTTTTAACTTGACATATACCGTAAATCTATGATGCCGCGCAAAAGCTATAATTATTGTGTGAAGGTAATATTTTAAGCTGTATTTTTATTAGATAGTCCAAATTAGGCAAGTTAGTAGAAGATCAAACTGAAGATCTCAAAGTTTAGGATTGTCGTTTTTCCTATATATTGCCCCAGAATTGTTCTGAGTCTGGTTGTTCTGTGTTTTTATACTTTTTTTCGCTTATGTTTTTGGTAAAACTGACTTTTATTAAGTTAAACTGCACTATTTTGATTGTACTATTATCGACATGGGACTCTTATCTGCTGTGCTGGTATGTTTTTGTTTTAGTTTTTCTCGATTAAAACCCCGTAACAAATTGGCCTTTATTTTATAATGTTACGTCCGCTTCATTAAGACAAACTATGAATTTAATAAACATGATTGATTTTCAGTCATGCAGAAAAAATGGCTGACGTTTATTAGTTCTGCAATAATATAGAACCTTTTAGATTATGCAATAACCAATGAGCTTCAACCAAAATTATTACTTTTAAATCTGTTTGGCTGGATTAACTGGCCACAAGAAGTTTGGGTTCGAGGCTATTTATTCAGCCAGCGTACAGTTACATTGTTAGATAATAACATGGTTAAAAGTTTAATTAGTTAGTATTGATCTATCGATCTGTCTATCTATTTATTTATCTATCTATCCAGTGATATTGTTAAAATAGTTTATGTTGGATATTATTAATGTTTACATAAATTAGCTAAGTTGAAAATAAACAAAATAACCTTAAGCAGGCGTACGTGACAGAGGTCATACGTTAGGAGACGTGTGCTTTTGATGATAACGGAACTGACAGGTCAAGAGGTCGAGAGGGTAAGGTTGAGGATGTTGAGTTTGGTCACGAAAGTGAACAGACGAGCCCTTAACTGTCCGGGAAGTGGGGCTTAAAGAACAAGCATGTAGACATGTATGCAGACTTCTTGTGAAGACCATTGAGACAGCTGAAATAAATTTATATTTTAAAAAAATATAAAGTGTTGTTCTGTGGTTTCAAAAAGAAGAAAAGCAGGTGTATCAATCGGTAATGGTGTTGGTCGTTGCATGTCTGTGAAAAAAGAACTCCGGATAAAGAAAAGGTATGAAACATCTATATAGGCTTCATATAAAATATGATACATTTATATAAATGTGAACTGTAATATATCCCCGTGTGATATACAATAATAACAACAATATAATTAATTATTCAGCTGGAAAAGCAGTAATATGAATGTGATTAGATTTTACTGTTTTTCGAGCTGAATACTTCTATAGCTGAACGATTCCCAACCAACTAAAAACCTGCCTGTCCCGTCTACTCGTTTCAACACGTTCTCTCAAGACTTGATAACTTCTAATTTGCCTGTATATATTCAAATTAATTCTTTGTGCTTATGTCATTCGACTACACAGAGACCTAACAGGCAACTTATCAGTCACGTTTTCTCTGGTGTAATTTTATTGTTTTTATATCTAAGTTTGAAAACATATTTTGTTTATGCCCACCACATTCTTTTCTATTAAAACATATTTATTTTTATTTATCTAACATTCCTTCTTCTTATTGTTTATAGAATCTAATCAAGTTAAATTCCTAAAACATCATATTTTGTACTTGAATTGTATTCTTCACTTTAAAACAAATCTAATTCAATCGACACGATAATAATAATAATAATAATAATAATAATAATAATAATAATAATGATAATAATAATAATAATAATAATAATAATAATACTCTTCTGGATAAGATAATTCGGTAATATCTCGTGTATGCTAATCTACAACAGGAATGCAATGATTTATTTACATAAAATTACAAGATAAAAATATATAAAGAAAACAAAGACAAAATAAGACTGGTAAAAAAAATCTGGGTTTATATTACAATTAACCGAGGTATAAAAAAGTTGTTAAAAAACAAATATATAATAAATAAATGTTATCAAAGACAAGATAAGTTAGTTTTCTAACTAACTGGATAAGTTTTTAGTGTTTTTATTTCATGTAACATGTTTATTCGGTTCGTAAAACGAGTAATATTAAGCGCTACCGGGGAACAATAAAAATGGTCGTGATATCTTTGAAGACTCGATAATCATTTCAAAATAAGAAATAAAAGATTGTGGTGGAAACTTACCACATAAATGTAACGGTAACAGTTATCGGTTTGAAAAACAAGTAATATTAACGCTACCGCGTTAATATTACTTAAACAAGAACAAGAAAAAATGGCCGCGATGTTTTTGAAGACTCGATGATCACTTCAAAATAAGAAATAAAACAAACTGGTGGTAGAGACCCACCCAATAAATGGGCAGTTCATGCAGTAGTCCACATTATGGTTTACTTATAAAATAGTTTCGAAAACATGAATTTTGACATGATACAATGCGAAAAAGTTTAAAAGAGATTTTATTTTTCTCGCCCCCTCTCTTTTTTGCATGTGACGTCACCCGCTTTTCTGGCTACAACAGGTTGTGGTGACATTTGCTTACCCATTATCCCTCAATTTTCGGTGTTTATGTGAATGCCGTCTTACGAACTTAGAACACCATATGAATAATAGCGAACGTATCTTTTACTATTGTAAACTATATGCTGTGACTCGATTCAACCTTCGTCGGGTTAGATATAAGACTTCTGTATCATTATCTATTTCATCACTGCAAACTTTAAATCACCGAATGCTTACAATCTCAAATGAGGGCCGCTGCGAGGAAGGTGGGCTCTCTCTACCGTGCTAGAAAACTTCTAACACCCGAAAGTATCCTGTACCTCTATAAGGCCACTATTCGCCCATGTATGGAGTATTGCTGTCATATTTGGGCCGGTGCATCGGCTACTAGTCTCTCTCTCCTTGACAGGGTTCAAAAGAGAGTCGCAAATCTGATAGGCCCTAAACTGGCATCAAAACTTCAGCCTCTGTCCCATCGTCGAAACGTTGCATCCCTCTGCCTGTTCTACAAGTATTATAATGGTGAATGCTCTGAAGAACTGCAAGCACTTGTGCCCCCACGACGTGAACACCCTCGACAGACCCGACAAGCTGCAAAATCCCACCCCCACACTGTAGAGATCCCTAGATGTAAAAGATCGTTCTACTCCAGTAGTTTCTTCCCCAGAACTGCTAGACTTTGGAATTCCATTCCAGGTCACTGCTTCCCCAACTGTACTGACATGCATAAGTTCAAGTGCAGCGTGAACCAACATCTCGCTGCCCTAATCCCTACATAGTGCCCCAGTAGATGTTTCCCCTGATAGTAGCCCCCTACACCAAAGTGGCAATGTGCCTTGTTTGGGGTGAAAATGTAATTCAAAAAAAATTTAAAAAAAAGATTTGTTTTTAAAATAAAGACGCAAAAATATATTACTAGCAATAATATTAACAGCAAATTTATGAAAATGTATTATTATTATTATTATTATTATTATTATTATTATTATTATTATTGGCTTCCTCGTTCTTTAGGGACTTTTGTTTATTTATCTAAAAAAGCTGAGCTATAAAAATGGCCGCGTATTTTTTTGTTGTTGTTTCACGCTTCTTCTTCGTGCATAATTTCCCCTTTGTAGTTTTGTCGTTTATCATCGGTTTTGTCATGCATCTTTAAAGAAGAACTGAATGAATTTAAACCCTTTATCTCTTTCCCCGCTCTCTCACACGTAAACACTCACAAACACACATACTAACACACACATACATACAATGTGTGTGTTAGTGTGTTTTTATAATGGTTTTCTTTTTAATTGTAAGATTTGAGTGGCATTGTTTATTTCGTGCAATATTTAAAACAAGTCTCGTTATAAATCTTTTTAGAGCCACTGCTTAGGGAATTCTACTATCTTTCCTGGTTTGTGTGTGTGCGTGTGTACACACACACGCGCGCGCACGCGCGCACACACACACACACACACACACACACACATATATATATATATATATATATATATATGTATATATATATATATATATATATATATATATATATACTAGACGTTTTAACCCATTGAAAACAGCAAAAGATATAGGCCGCTGCCTATGAACGAGTGTTAATCTATAACTGTGCATCAAATTGATACCATAATACTTAGTTCGATGCACCTTATCATAACAAAGATCTATACAGAATTTCAGTCAGATTGTAGTTTTCGAGAAAAAGTGGACCGGAAAGAGAGACTATATATATATATATATATATATATATATATATAGTCATCTACATACAGTACTGTTTCGCTGTTTCATAGCTCATCAGTGCGGCTAGACAGGCAACTACCTCAAGCCAGGGTGGACGCCCAGCTTTACCCAGGCATAAAATAGACTTAAACGCGAGTTTTTAATTTGTCTAGATTTCGTATATATTATTATAGACTCGTGATTTCAAAAGTAAAAAACAAATATTGTGGTGCCATAAGTTAGAATCGAAACCGAAGCTGCAGCATTCCAAGCTGAAGACGTTACACCTGTACCAACGAGACACGCATACGAACTGATTAAAAGTTTAAATTTTTAAATAAACAAAGTTATAGGTACAAAGTGTACAACGATTTTTCAATTTTGACCCATATTGCCCCCTTAAAACTATTTTAATCGGCTAAAGACATAAGAAAACGGTTCGTAAAAAATCCAATCATTTGCGGCCCCATAGCGCCGCTCTGCGACTTTTAGTTTCGGGTGAGATAGAGTTTGAAAATATGGACACCGACAAACATGTAGCCATTTATATATTATGCGTGTGTGTGTGTGTGTGTGTGTGTGTGTGTGTGTGTGTGAGGTATTTTTAAGGTTTAAGGTTAGGGGTAGGGTTATATATTATGTGTGTGTGTGAGTGTGTGTGTGTGTTAGGTATTTTTGAAGGTTTAGGGTTAGGTTAGGGTTAGGGTTATATATTATGTGTGTAAGTGTGAGTGTATGTGTGTGTTAGGTATTTTTGAAGGTTTAGGGTTAGGGTTAGGGTTAGGGTTATATATTATGTGTGTGTGTATGTGTGTGTTAGGTATTTTTTAAGGTTTAGGGTTAGGGTTAGGGTTATATATTATGTGTGTGTGTGTGTGTGAGTGTGTGTGTGATGTATTTTTGAAGGTTTAGGGTTAGGGTTAGGGTTATGGTTAGGGTTATATATTATGTGTGTGTTAGGTACTTTTGAAGGTTTAGGGTTAGGGTTAGGGTTAGGGTTATATATTATGTGTGTGTGAGTGTGTGTGTGTGTGTTAGGTATTTTTGAAGGTTTAGGGTTAGGGTTAGGGTTATATATTATGTGTGTGTGTGAGTGTGTGTGCGTGTGTGTGTTAGGTATTTTTGAAGGTTTAGGGTTAGGGTTAGGGTTAGGGTTATATATTATGTGTGTGTGAGTGTGTGTCTGTGTGTGTGTGTGTTATGTATTTTTGAAGGTTTAGGGTTAGGGTTATATATTATGTGTGTGTACGTGTGTATGTGTCTGTGTGTGTGTGTGTGAGTGGGGTATTTTTGAAGGTTTCCATTGCAGGAATGTACAGTCGTTGTAAGTAGATAAACAAATAAAATAATTCAATAATATTTTTTTTATTTACCCGATTGTTTTTTTTTTTTGTTTTTTTTTTCAACTTTGGATGTTATTTATTCCACAGGTCCTTTCGAGTGTATAACTCCTCTTCAGTGGAGAAATATATCCACTCTCTCGGCTGTCAATTTTTAAGTGGCTGCTGTCTTTAATTTTTTAAAATTCAAACGCTCTAAAGTTTAAATTAATACGTTAACTGTTAAAGGGAGGTAATTCTATTTTTACTTATCTATAGATTTTCTGATCGAGGGAAGTAATTCTAAATTCTTGTTTAATATGGCTAAATGGAAAATTATATCCATTTATTTATTATATTTATTAATTCATTTATTTAGATTGTGTTAGCCGTTAAGGGAGGTAATTTTATTTTTATTTTGTTGTATGAATTATCACTGAGACCGTATACGATGTATCGTCAGACTTCATAACCAACGCAAAGGTCCTCGAGCGTGTGGATGTGCCTAGTACGTACGCACTCTCGCATCAGCGTCGACAGGAAATGTCCGCCCGAGGCAAAACGGCAGATTCCCAAAAACTGATAATCGACAAAAGAAAAAGATGTCGCCTTCAGTTTCGATTAAAAGACATATGCAAAAGAGATATGAAAGAGATCGCCGTAGATCTTAGAATTTGAGAAGCACTTGCTGATCAGTACAATCTGTGGAAACACCAGGTCATCAGTGATCTCAGGAAAATCGAAAATAAACTTCGTTAGTTGTGGCAAAAGCAGCAAGCCTGACGCCCCAAAATAAACGCCTGCGCTGCCCACCACCAGTCTCCTCCCTTCAGCGCACAGGACCATGAACAGACCTGATCAATAGACGCCAGTCATATAGTTAGTGATGAAAAAAATCACATTTGGTTGAAAGTCATTAACTTTAACTTTCATGCAAATATGACTTCTTTCCTAATTTGTAGTTTTCAATTTATGTGCTAACCAGCAAAATTTATAGCTTGCCTACGAATATTATTTTGCAAACTAATTTACTCTGAGCATATTAGTCATTCATTGAAACTCCATGGTGTATATAATGTTTTTATGTCTTTAATTTGTGTTCTTTATCGAATAATAATTTTTTTTTACTGTTTAATTTACAGAATTTAAATTGAAGTTCATCTCTCTCTCTCTCTCTCTCTCTCTCTCTCTCTCTCTCTCTCTCTCTCTCTGTATATATATATAATATGCATACACATTATACTTTATTATAGAGTGCATTCATTCTTTTGCGGATTGTTATCCTCATTTTTATAGTTGTTGTTGTTTCACCACGTTTCGGCCAATTCATCCTACGGCCTTAATTACTGGGGATACAATTATAATATCCAGAATCCCTATTCCGTCGCGGTTAATCACCTGAAAAGGCCGTCGGATGAAGTGGCCGAAACGTGGTGAAACACGAACAACTCTGAAGAAGAGGAAAACAGTCAGCAAAAATAAATAAATAAATACACAAATTATGAAGCCTCATCTCCAAGGATACCAAAAAATAAAAATAATACATGACTAACGGAATTTTAATTTGTCCATATGATATTTAATTTGTTTATTTATTATTATAGAGTTCTGATTTCAAAAGTAAAAAAAAAAAAAAAAAAACAGTATTTGGGTGCCATCAGCTAGAATCGAAACCGAAAGCAAAACTGTAGCATTCAAAGCTGGTGATGTTACCACTGTACTACTGTACCAACGTGACACGCTTACAAACTGATCAAATATTAAAAATTAAAAATAAACTCAGATGACTGTACACACTGTATAACGACTTTCTTCAATTTTGACAAATTTTTGACCATTTAAAACTATTTTAACCATTTAAAGACTCATAAAAGAATGGTCCGTGAAAAATCCAATCATTTAAGGCCTCTGGCAGCGCTCTGTGACTCTTAGTTTCGGAAGTGATAAAGTTTAAAAATATAGGGACAGATAGACAGATAGACATATCGTTTTTTATATAGTGGATCATAAAATCGTGATCGTGATTTCAAAAGTAAAGACAAAAATATTTGGACGCCATCAGTTAGAATCGACACAAAAAGAAAAAATTGTAGCATTCAAAGCTGGTGACGTTACCACTGTACAAACGTGACACGTATATGGACTGATTGAAAATAAACTAAGATGAATGTACAAAATGTATCGCGATTTTTTTTAATTTGTACACATTTTGGACCCCTTAAAAACTATTTTAACCTGATAAAGACCCATAAAAGAACGGTCTATCAAAAATGCAATCATTTGAGACCCCCATTGCCTCTCCACATCTGTTATTTTCGGAAGGGATAGAATTTGAAAATATGGAGACAGAAAGACAGACGGACAGACAGATATATTGTCATATATATTAGATAAATATGTGCTTTCAGTTCATACCCTTATTCACAGAATCGAAGTTCCAGCGCAACCGACATCTTGCTGCCCAAATCCCTACATAGTACCCCAGTAGTTGTTGCTCCTGATAGTAGCCCCCTACACCAATGTGGCAATGTGCCTTGTTTGGAGGGAAAATGTAATTTAAAAAAAAAGCTCGTTTGTTGACTTGTGTGAAAGCTCCATGTGAACCAATAATAATAATAATAATAATAATAATAATAATAATAATAATAATAATAATAATAATGATAATAATAATAATAATAATAATGATAATAATAATAATGATAATAATAATAATAATAATAATGATAATAATAATAATAATAATAATAATGATAATAATAATAATAATAATGATAATAATAATAATAATAATAATAATGATAATGATAATAATAATAATAATAATAATAATGATAATAATAATAATAATAATAATAATAATGATAATAATAATAATAATAATAATGATAATAATAATAATAATAATAATAATAATAATAATGTTAATAATAATAATGATAATAATAATAATAATAATAATAATAATAATAATAATAATAATATCGAATTTGATTTTAATAAAGTTATATGTTTGTCTATTTAAAAAAAAAAAACTTATTCACTTGTTTGCTTTAGACTGTTAAACTTTTTTAAATTTCATATCAATGGTGCTTTTAACACCGGAAACTTTTATCAGTTACAATACACATCGGACCGGCGTTCTTCTACTAGACCGGACTTGCCCTCAACAAAGCATCTAGGAGAGCCGTGCCGAGCATTGTCATTAACAGTATGGTACATAAAACAAAAATAATAAATAAAATAATACAACTTATATTCCTTGATAAAGATTCTGTTATGGATCGAAATATCGCATTTGCTTTTAACAAAATAATGTTTGTTTATTAAAAAAAGAGAGAAATTGTGCACTTGTTGGGTCTTTGGGCTATAACACTTTAAAGATATATATATATATATATATATATATATATATATATATATATGTATATATATATATATATATATATATGGGGGGGGGGAATAAGCAATCACATGTCAAATAAAGAAGTATATATTTTCCAGAATATATTATAATCCCTATTATTTATACGAATATAAATAAGAGTATACAAACATATCTATCATATATATGCATTAATGCATAACAATATATATTTAAAATAGATACATAAATACGTTGTATATATATATATATATATATATATATATATATATGCATAGGAACGTACATGTAGAGAGAAAATGGTAAAGAAAAAAAGGTAGACATAAGAATATTCATTAATGATATTAATAAAATCTCATCTTTATATATACGCATATACATATATATACATGTATGTATATATATGTATATATGTTTATATATATATATATATATATATATATGTGTGTGTGTGTGTGTGTGTGTGTGTGTGTGTGTGTGTGTGTGTGTGTGTGTGTGTGTCTGATCATAATAAGTTGTGTTAAGAGAAGGATAATCAGATGCATGTATATTGCAAAATTCAAATCCATTTACTGTCGAGGGATTTCCTTATTTCAAAGTTATCAAAAATAAAGATAGAACTTTTTTTTACATTATCAATTTCCATAAAGTATACGTACGACAATAATATTTGTGCAACCCTTCAGCTGGGTAAAATGGACATTTTTTTTTTGTCTTTTCAAGTTTGTAATCAACAAGGGTGGAAAAATATATTTAAGATGGAAATGAGAAATTGCACTAAATTTTTCTTGTTTCAGAATGTCGTAACGGTAAACTTTTATATATATATTAGCAAGGAGACCAGACGTTGCCCAGGACTGAATGATGATCAACGAATAATTCACGCTCCTCTATTTTTATTGTCATCGAAATCAGTGAACTCGCAGGGAGGATGCTTCACATGCCTCTATGCTGTAACTTAGTCCAAAATATGTGTTAACCTTTCTACTGTTTTTTTTATAAAATTATTTTATATAAACTTCTTTCGAGTTAACAAAGAAAAAAGAGCATCAAGAAATTTACGTACAGGGTTTGAACCTACAGGCCACGTCATGCAAAAAAAAAAAAAAAAAAAAGAACAGGTAAATTTTCAAGTCTTATAAAATTCTTTTCAGTTAATGAAAAAAAAAATTATGAAATTTACGTGCGGAGTTTGAACCGTACGGAGTAGTTCCTGCAAAAAAAAATAAAAATAAATAAAAATAAAAAATAAAAATACAGAAAGAAAGAAAAAGAAAAAAGAAAGAAAGCACGCTATCAACTTACCCTCATTAGAATTTTCACGACGGGTCGTTCTATCGTTGCTTAGCGACGCTATGGAAAAAATGGCTTTACCAATGATAGATAAATTAAAATAACGGTATCGATTATCGGTAATTATCGGGGGTATTCTGAGACAAAACTTAACTAAGATCACTCCCAGACTTATACACTAAAGTTCTGTAAATTTTAAAGAAAATGTGTTCAACCGTTTCGGTGTCTATAAGGAACGAACTCACACACTCAAACAAAGTTACAAAGTTACATTTACTCACACACGCACACATACACACACACACACACACACATATATATATATATATATATATATATATATATATAGAGAGAGAGAGAGAGAGAGAGAGAGAGAGAAAGAGAGAGAGAGAGAGACAGGGGGGGGATAGACGTTAAGTTAAGAAGAGTCAGTATGAAATTACATAAGAACTTCATTACCTTATCTTTAAGCTATGACATTTCAAAACCAAATGGTTCTCGTCAGAAAAGAAAAAGTTGGCATTAGTTATAAAGGAAAGGTACAATGACAACACCGATTTTGAAAACATTCAGATTATAAATGGATTTTTTTAGATTAGAATTCTAAAATTAAATATTTTATAGGGGGCGATATGATGGGGATAAGAAAGAGAAGAGGCAGAAAAAAAGGCTAAAAGAATACAAAACATACATCAAATCCGTGGCCAATGTCGCTGGAACAATGGCCGGATCCTTCTACTGCTCCAGGAAATATCTCACTCCTGATGCAATTCTCTACCTATATAAAAGCCCGTACGGCCAACGATAGAGTACTGTTGCTACCTCTGGACAGGAGCTACTAGAAGCAGCTTATCCTGCCTTGATAGAGTTCAAAATAGACTTTGTAACTTAGTAGAGGATGCCCTTTTCTCTTCCCTGCAACCTCTTTCCCAAGCGAAGAGACATTGCAAGCTTGTCTCTGCTTTATCGTTATTTTCATGGCAAGTGCTCGACTGAGCTTCAATCTAAGTCCCTCCACGCCAAACCTCTCGTCTAGCCAAAATCACTATCAATAATTTCCCACACTCTTTGTCTATGCCTAAACCTAAATATAGATTCCATGAAGAAAGCTTTTTTCTTAGAACTTCATGCCCCTGGAACTCTCTTCCGTTTGCCTGCTTTCCAGCTGACTACAATCTGATTGTCTTCAAGTCCAATGTAAACAAGTTCTTGATGAACCGTCCCTCTAAGTAATCCAATTTACAAAATTTCCGCTACTTATGTTTACTACGCTATAATCCCATTGATTGATGTATACCCATGAATCCTTATCTTCGAGTGGCCTCCGGGCTTTGATAAGTGGTGACTCCTTTGTAAAATAAACAAAAAATAAAAAAAAAACTATGTAAGAAAATAAAATACTGAGATTTTTTTTTAATTTATAACAATATTAAAAAAAGAAAAAATCCAAAAATTAAAAAACTTCTGATACAAAGTTAAAATACATAAATATAAAATATAAATAAAGCGGGACGAATAACTAGGGCTAGGACAACAGCATATTCTTTTCATTGTTTTGACTCTCGAGTGTGTATCCTTTGATATCTTATATGCTTTTATATAGAGTGATTAACTGTGTCTAACTGTGTCGGATATATACTCGAGAGTCAAAACAATGAAAAGAATATGCTGTTGTCATAGCCCTACAAATAACGCACAGGTATGTAAGAAAAAGAGAAAGAAAAATGAGAAAGTTAAAAAGTAAATCAACGTAAATTATTGTAAATGTGGAGGCGAACTGTAGAATCAGACTGAGATGTATCACTCTCGAGGTGGTCATTGTACTTTCATAGTCCGCCATCTTGGCGGTACTTACTTCTATGGTTGCTCTTGCATATGCTGTATTTTGTTTCAATATATTGTACCATTTTCTAACTCATTTCCGTGCCCTTGTTTTCTTTAGTGAACCTTCCAGATACACAACAGTAATCAATCCGTAAATAGGTGTTCTGCAGGGTAAGAGACTGAAGTTTATGTGTGTGCTGCTTAATTAAATACACACACACACACACGCAGGCACACATATATATATACATACATACATACATATATATATATATATATATATATATATATATATATATATATATATACAAAACATTTTAAGTGTCAACTTATCTGTTTGTTTCATTATGGAAGTGGTTTGGTGCTTAAACGACCGTTAATAAATGTTATTTTTTCAATTGACTAAAAATAGTATCGAATTTCTTTCTTTTGTTTCTTTGCAAGGTTTTCGTAAACAACGTCGGGTCCATGATACAGTGTAATGACCACGTTACAGTAGATATTTCCTTTTTACGTCACAACATATATGTTGTGAGTGTATGACATTATATACTCATTTCTCTTCTAGTGCACCAAAAAATTGTCACTTTTCTATTACGGTTAGTTTACATGATAAACCAAATAAATCTTGCACCTTTACCCATGTTTTCAGGGTCAATCTTTCACATAGAATGGTGGCCAGTGATGTAGATTCACTCTTTATACCATATCTAAGGTTACCCCCCCCAGGCACCTCTGCAGAGTGGGCCAAAAAAGTGCAGCAAATTAAGTATGGCTCCCACATTACATAATGTATATTTGCTATTAAACGTGGTTCCCTTGGAGATAAGAGGAGAACGTTCTGTAGTGTTGCACTCAAACCAATTCAGGTAAAATGGAAACTTTAAAATGAAAATATTAAAAATGGAATGGCATCGGCAGGTTTTTTCGTGTAATTGTTACTGCATTTCTTCTTTTCATCCTTACTTTCCCTTTCTGCCTTGCTCTAATCAAGTTTGTCGACCCATTCCACAAATCCTAAAATTCCATCATGAAAATCTCCAGAAAGAATGCACGATTAAACCCAGAACTCGCAATTTCCGAAGTAGACCTCTACTACCATGTTTCCTTCTCCAACATCAGGGGTATACGTTCCAACATACCAGACCAAACCAGACCTATTCTTCCTAAACGAAACTGGCATTTGACAGATTATTTCCCTAGATGAGTTCGTAATTAAAGGATATTCTAATTTAATATCAAAATCTGACCCCCAATATCGACATGGAATATGTGCCTACATGAGAGATGGCTTCCCACGTGGTCGGGACATCTCCAGAGAAGACACTAAGTTGCCCTATATGTTCTTTCGGGTTGCACTTGCTTACACTACTGCGTTTATATTTGCCCTCTATCGCCTCCATAACAGCAAAGTTACTATCTTTATAAGGATATCTGAGAAAATTGACCACATCCTGTCTGCTCATCTTTCGACTAACATTCACGTCTGTGGTGATTTCAACGTTCACAATGTGGAATGGTTAGCCCACTCAAACAAGACATTATAAGGGGAAGTTCTGTCACGATTTCTCAATTACTTATAACCTAACACAGTTTGTTCACGAACTTACACGTGTACCCGCCACTGATGGTCAGTACGCAGGTTTCCTAGAACTTTTTCTCACAACTTGCTCTGAGCTATATTCATCTTCCGTTCTGTCTCCACTGAAATCTTCTGATCACTTGATTGTTTCAGTACAGATAAAAACCAAATGTAATAAGTTCTCCAACATACCTCTATATTGTACAGTATATCGATACTCTGGGATAGCTTTCATACATTTATATCGGATCTACCACTACGTTCCATGTTTAAAAAGAACGCATCTTCCATAGTAGCAGACCTCACGCAATGTTTAATTGTAGGTATAAACCGCTTAATACTCTCCATAAAATTCTAGCAAAAAAAACCTAACATTCAGCCGTGGTTTTCTCCAGAATGTGGTACTGCCATTGCGCACATAAATCACTATTTCCATTGCTTCCACCGTAATAGATTACTAAGACTAAAGCAGCCTTCAAGATTGCCAGAAATCTACTGTAAAAGAGGAATAAAGAACGCGAAAGAGTTGTATGCTCAGTCCGTCAAGTCTAATGTGACTGAGCCAACGGCTTGGTTCTCAGCAATTTTGGCAAATAACAAACAGGGTCCTAAATAGAAAGGTGCGCTCTATCCCAACCATCATTAATGGCCCTAGGGTAATCTCTTCAGCATCGGACAAAGCTAAACTCTTTGCCAAAATCTTTGCAGCTAATTCTATCCTTTGTGATCAGGGCCGCCAACTCCCCGTGTTTACTCATGTATCTAAAAACACGCTATGCGACATACAAATATCTGTACGTGATGTTGCCAAGCTAATCAAAAACCTCGATTCCAGTAAAGTAACTGGCCCTGACGGCATTCCTTTTATAGTACTCAAAAAGCTTCCACCTGAGCTAGCTCTTATTCTTACAAAACTTTTTTAAGCATTGCTTAAGGAGAATTCCCAAACCTCATCAATATGTTACGTATTGAAAAATTCAAGTGATTGCTCATCTCCTTCACAATACAAACCAATCAGTCCCCTGTGCGTCATAAGTAAGTTGCTGGAATCTGTTTTAATAGAAAAGTAGTCAACCATCAACCATCTCAGCAAAATTAATCTCCTTGGTGACATGCAATATGGTTTCCGTTCTGCTAGATCTATAGTAGAAATGCTACAGTTATATTTCATATGATTAGCGAATCTCTCGACGGAGGCTTCCCTTCTAGGGCAATTGCCTTTGGCATATCAAAGGCCTTTGATAGGGTATGGCATAAATGTCTACTCCACAAAATCTCCAGCTACAGTATAGCTGGAAAAGTCTTTCCAATTATTAAGCCATTTCTCTCTGATAGGTTCATAAGAGTAATGGTTGATGGACAGACATCAGAAGCTCACAGTATAAATGCTGGAGTCACTCAGGGGGTTCATTCTGAGCGCAACTCTCTTCCTGATCTACATAAACGATCTCCCAAATCACATCCTTTGATCATGTGTAGACATTACCATCTATGGTAACACTCAAATACCGTAAAGTTCTTTCCGATTCTCTCTCCTCTGATTTTGATCACGTGGTGCAATGGGGAAAAGATCGCTAGTTAATTTTTATTCATCTAAAATCAAGCTCCTATCTTTCCATCATCAACGCTCTGATCCCCCGTCTGGCATCAATCGAAATGTATAGCTCTTGTCTTGGAGAGGCTCCATGTTTTGACAAGCTTCTGGGTTTGACCTTTTCTACTGATCTGAAATGGAACATGTACATCAAGTGCGTTGCGCCCAAGTAGATATCTCACTGCTGATGCAATTCTATACCTGTATAAGCGATAAATACGTCCAAGGATGGAGTACTGTTGCCACATTTGGACAGGAGTTGCTAGAAGCAGTTTATCCTACTTTGACAAAGTTCAAAATAAGGTTTGTAGCCTAGTGGAGAATGTCCTTTTCTCTTACCTGCAATCTCTTTCCCACAGAATATACCTCTCAAGCCTGTCTCTACTTTATCGTTATTTTCATGGCAAGTGCTCGTCTGAGCTCCAATCTATGGTTCCTCCTGGTCTAACTTTCACAAGAAATACTCGTCTAGCAGAAAACACCATCAATAATTCCCCCCACTCTTTATCTGTGCGTAAACCACAACGTAGATTCCATGAACAAAGTTTCTTCCTTAAAACTGCACGTCCTTGAAACTCTGTTCCGTTTTCCTGCTTTCCAGTTGATTACAATATGGTTGTCTTCAAGTCCAACTTAAACAAGTTCTTGATGAGCCATCCTCTCATGTAATTCAATTTAACAAATTTACACGATTACTACGACATGTGCCCCTTGATCACTTTACACTCAGTAGACCTTATCCACAAGTAGCTTTTGAGTCTGAATAAATGGTGACTTCTTTGTAATACACACATACACACACACACACACATACACACACATACACACACACACACATATATATATATATATGTATATATATATATATATATATATATATATATATATACATATATATATATATAAATGTAATGGAACATGACTTGTAAGTTGAGAATGTCCAACTTTTTGGTATAGAGTAAACCCAACCTGACATAAAACCACACACACAAAGAAATGTTGCATTTTTTTTTTTATAGTTGGAGTACTTTGGCGTTATATTGTTTAGCATATTCGTCGTAACCCAGGTTGGCTCATTTTTCTCGTTTGTTGTTTAAGAAAAACGCGGACATCGGTTTGCTTTTAAAGAGTTTATTTAAAAGAACAACGTAACAGAATCCAAATGCATGTGCAAGAGAGAGAGAGAGAGAGAGAGAGAGAGAGAGAGAGAGAGAGAAAGAGAAAGAGAGAGAAAGATGTACAGCAAGGGAGGGCGAGGGAGAAAGAGATAAAGAGAAAGGAGAGAAGGAGAGAGAAGGAATGAATTGAAGAGAGAGAGAGATCATCTCCGTATACTGAGAGGCCGATTTTTAATCCTCTGTGCTTACCATCTCCCCTTCCCTTCATACCAGGTTGGCAGAGGCTGTAAAGTCTTGTGTCTGTGATTGTCGGTGTCAGCAGGCTGAAAGAGATAGAATTGCTCTCTGCCGGAAGTGACGTGATTTATTGACTTCTATTTCTAGGCTCCGCTCTCCTTTTAGAGCGCCCTCCTCTTTTGCCATCTAACAAATGGCCGGTTCAGTAAATGCCACCAAACGAAATTCAAAATAAGGGAAGAAACGGATGTTCATCTTTGTGCTGCAAACCAAAGTTTATATTGATTAGTCAAATTAGATTGTGTTTCTCTTTATATATATATATATATATATATATATATATATATATATATATATATATATATATATATATATATATATATATATATATATATATATTTAAAAAAAACAAGAAACAAAAACAAGGGAGGTGACAGCGGAAAGAATTTATTACATATACAATAAAAAGGAAACTGCTGTTAAATAATATTACAACCGCTTTTTAAAATATAAGATATATATTTTTTTCATTATTTTGACAATTAAATCTATCTCTATACCTGTCAGCATCGAATTCCTTTTTTTTTTCCTTGTTTATTTGGAGCTGGCTCATAACACGACATATTATTACATAATGGATGGCCCGATGTCAGATAGCGATTAAATCAGCTAGTACTAATCTTGGCAATAGTTGAACTACATCAGTTAGTTGCTAATCTTGACAAGAGTTGAAGAGTTGAAGTGCATATCGAAATGACATGAAGTTTGGGAAATACACTGGTTTCCACGAAAGGTTATTTTATTATTTTTTCGGCTCTACCCAGGTAGTGTACAAGTCAGGCATAAAGGACTACTATTTGAGGCTAATTGGGTAGAAACACTAAGTAGGGCGTTGAACAGCGAGATTTCTGTTCACACTACGCTTGAACTTCTGCGTGTCAGTACAGACAGGAAAGCAGGGACCCAGAAGATAATTCCAAAGTCTGGAATATATATGACCCAATTTCTTCCTGAAAGAGCATGGACGTGCATAGGTGTAGTGGGGCTAGGCGTGTCCAAACACCTGCCTCTTTCGCTCCTGTCTTAAAAGTGACCTTTTCAGAGGAATGTGCCCCACTATTACTATATATTTATCGTTTTTTTTTTTCACTTGAGCACCCGTCCTTAAAACACCTCTGCACGTCACTGTGGGGGAGGGTGTATTTCCTTGAAGGATTGGCCCCTTGAAACCGAGCCAGACCATGCCCCATTTAAACAAAAAAGGGCCTGGCGCTTTTAAAGCAATTTCTAGAATTGTCACATAGTTCTAATGGTAAAACAGACAAACAACGCGCATAAAAGTTTTTGGTTTAGAATTCGACTTAATGCCAAAAAACAAAAAACAAAAAAATAAAATAAAATAAAACACAAAAAAGTCGTACACGCCACACAATGAAGATGTTATGCACCAAACACTCACGTACACGCCACACAATGAATATGTTATGCACCAAACACTCACGTAAATTGATCAAGTAGGTTTATTTAAAAAAAAAATTAACGATTAAAAATCTTTATTATTTTGGGTTGTCTCCCTTGAATTTTAACGTATTCTTAAACAACATGGCGGCTCACAGCTCGTTCATTATAAAATTTTATTTTCTTAGTTATTTATAAAAAATACAGTTGATCATGCAACTAAGATGTCATTTTCCGAACACTCACGTAAATTGATTAAGTATTTTTAGTTTTATATTGAAAAAAAAAAAATTTTATCAGTTTAAAAGTATTAATTATTTTGAGTTGTTGCCCTTGAATTTTAACACATTTTTAGACAACACGGCGGCTCCCGGCTCGTTTATCATAAAATTTGATCTTCTTAGTTTTTATATACATATACACTTGTGCCCGATATTATTCATACCCCTCGGATCTTTGAGATTTTTATAAGAATATTGCTCAAATCAGAAGGTAGACAATATTAAAAGGATTTCAAACAATAAATCAAGCATAAGCATTTAATTTAAACTCAACAAATAAATAAATTATGCAAGTTTGAAACATTATACAAAGAAAAACAATAATGGCACTAGTTCAAAATTATTCATACCTCTCTTACTAATAGTCAATAGCATGCCCTTTATTCTTAATAACTGCTTGTAACCGTTTTGGATATTTATCAACAAGGTTTTTACAAGCATCAACACTGATTTTTGACCATTCTTCAATGCAGTAGTTCTCCAAATCCCTCAAATTTCTAGGTTTCCGCTTTTTAACCTCAGTTTTCAATATGCGCCTGAGGTTTTCGATAGGGTTCAGGTCGGGACTCTGGCTAGGCCATTCCAAAACATTAATTTGATTATCCTCAAACCATTTCTTGACTATTTTCGCAGTATGTTTTGGATCATTATCCTGTTGAAGGACCCAGTTTGGTCCTAAATGGAGCTTCTCCGCATCCTGTCTAATGTTTTTCTGGAGTATCTCCAAATATTGCTCCTTCTTCATGGGTCCATCTATCTTGACCGAACTACCTGGACTACTAGCCGAAAAGGAGCCCCAAAACATTAGGCTATCACCACCATGTTTCACCGTGGGTATGGTGTTCTTTGGGTTGTAAGCTTCTCCTTTCTTCCTCCAAACGTAAGAAGATTCCATATGACCAAACAATTCAATTTTTGTTTCGTCAGTCCACAAAATACTTGAGAAAACGGACTCGGGAGAATTCACATGGGTCCTAGCAAACTTTCGACGTGCTGCAAGGTGTTTTCCGGTGTGCAATGGAGTCCTTCTTGGTCTTCTCCCTTTCAGACCATTTTCATGCAGAGTCCTTTGCAATGTTTGCCTTGATATTTTTATGCCAGAAGACTCCAGATTTTCTAAAATGTCCTTAGTAGTGGTGGTTGGATTTGCATTAACATTTCTTACAATATTCCTGGTGGCTCTAGCAGACAGTTTCCTTTTCCTTCCTCTACCAATCAAGTTGTTTGTTGTGTGGTGGCTCTGGAATTTTTTGATGGTGCTCTGTACTGTTGCTGTAGGGACCTCAAATTTCTTAGAAATTTACGTGTAACCTAAACCATCCTTATGTGAATTCACAATTTTAGTCCTAAGATCATTGCTAAGCTCTTTTTTCTTCCTCATTCTAATAATTTTTATTCTTTTATGGGTTTTCAGTTGGTATCTTTTTAATTTCTGAAAAATGCAAAAAACGAAATGAAATTAATCAAAGGTTGTATAAAAGCATTCAAAATAACAATCAAACAAGAAACAAACAGTCAGAAACTCGATTAATACTGAAAAAATAAGGGGGTATGATTATTTTTGAACATTGCAGATTTTATAAATAGCTGTAAATTTCTTTTATTACAAGTATCCCGAGATTTTCAAATGACGAAAATGATCAGAAGAGGTGTATTAAGAATATGTATCAATATGGACGTAAACAATAAATTCTTACAAAGTTACACCTAATAAACTCAATTTTCAAGGTGGGGGTATGAATAATATCGGGCACAAGTGTATATATATATATATATATATATATATATATATATATATATATATATATATATATATATATATATATATATAAAAGTACTTGATCAATTTTCGTGATTTCTGGAATATGACATCTCCGCTTCGTGATGGGTAAGTAATTCATAAAAAAAATTTGGTTAGTATTTTTTGTATTTTTTTTAATTAGGTTGGATTCTAAATAAAAATTTCCTTCGACGTCTATCGAATACGCAACTTACATTTGCAGAAGCAAAATAGCATCCCTAAACCAAAATAAATAAATAAATAAACCAAAATGAATAAAAAAAATAAATAAGTAAACCAAAATAAATAAACAAATGCTCTTAGATTTGTGGATATTTACATGGTATTCAATTTGAAGAATGAAAATATTTCTTTTTTTAATATGTTTTATTCTCAACAAAATGGAGATTACATTTTTGTTTACAAAGGAGGGGGGGCGCTTTTGGAGAAGATTTATCTGCATAATACCAGCTCGACATGGGAATAATGGTGAATAATGTGTTATTGATATTGTTATTAGCATCTGAACTGATAGAAGCAGGGAGACGGGGGATTGAAGAGAGGATAAAAAAAGAGAGAGGATAAAAAAAGGAAAACAAAGTATGACAAACATATGGAGGAAAGATGGAAGGAAGGAAAGGACGAAGAAGAAATAAGAGATAGAGGTGAGTAAAGAAGGAGGGGGAAATATGATAGATAGATAGATAGATAGATAGATAGATAAAGGGATGGTGAAAAAAAGGCTAATGATACGAAAGGGAGACAAGAAAAGAAGGAAAGAAAGGAGGAAAGAATCCGCGGAAGAAAAGGAGCAAATAATGGAAAGGATAGATAGATAGATAGATAGATAGATAGATAGATAGATAGATAGAGGGTGGATCAAAAGCAGGCCGAAGATACGACAGAAGGGCAAGAAAGAAGGAAAGAAAGAAGGAACGAATCTGCGGAAGAAAAGAAGAAACAGGGAAAATAAGAGGGAGGATAGATAGATAGATAGATAGATCGATAGATAGAGAGAGATAGAGAGAGAGAGAGAGAGAGAGAGAGAGAGAAAGAAAGACCGAGAGAGAGATAAAGGATGAATAAAAAGAAGGCCGGAAATACGAAAGGAAGACAAGAAAGAAGGGAAGAAAGGAGGAAAGAATCGGTAGAAGAAAAAGAAAATAAGAAATAGAGTAAAAAAGGGGTGATAGATAGATAGATAGATAGATAGATAGATAGATAGATAGATAGATCGTGTGTATGAGGGGGTAGACCGCCATGGAGAATAGTCAACAGGATGAGAAAATAGAAATACGAAAACAAGACAACGACAGGAAAAATGAAGATTGGGTTGTTTGGGCGTTTAGTTTTACGGCATATCAACCCTGTTCGAGCTAGTGATTCCCAAATCCAGTAATTAAAGTTATTTTAGGGAAATGAAGGGGGTTATACTTCAGAGAGTTTATATCTTAAAATATTTATTAATATATATTATTTAAGTTGAATTCATTATTGAGATGAGTATTATTTATTCATTTTATTTATTGCGCACTATTATCCTCATCCTTTTCGTAGTTGTTTCACTTCGTCTCGGCCAACTATTCCTCTGGCCTTCGTCAGATGGTAACCGCGACGGGATAGGAACTCCGAATCTCCTGACTGCATTCTCAGAAATTACTGCCTTCTATAGCAGTGGATAGAGACGTTGAATCTCTACGGTCCCAGGTGAGAATTGTCTGAAGATAACGGTTTCAATCATACCCAAAGCCGACCAGGGGCTTACTTGGCCAAAAACGCGGTGAGCCGACAACAACTATGAATGGCAGTAATTGCTGAGAATGAAGTTAGGAGATTAGGAGTTCCTATCCCGTCGCGGTTACAACGAAGAATAGTTGACCGAAACGTCGTGAAACAACAACTTAGAGAGATGAGGATCATAGTCCACAATAAAATAAAAATTATTTATTAATAGTTTTTATTTTGGACTTTTTGTCTAACGGCATATAAACTCTATCAGGGCTATTTAAGATGGAATCCGGTAATTTCGAAATAAAATTTTTGACTGTTTAAAGTTTATGTCTTCAAATATTTATTAGTGATGTTTCGTTTGGTTGTTTTGTTTTCGGGGAAAGAAGGGTTTATTTTTCAAATAGTATATATCTTAAACGTTAATAATAGTGTATATTTTTGTTGTTTTGTCAATTAATGTTATTTGATGCTGAATTTGATAATTCTGAACAAAAAAAAATTCTTTATATTTTCAAATATTTATTCATAGTGGTTGGTTTGGTTGTTTTGTAAAGAAAAAACTGTTGGTTTTGTTGTTGACTTTGCAGAACATGATTGAGTTTTGAAAAAGGAAAGGAAAAATAATAAAATCAATGTTTTGTTTAAGTCAGGAAGCTGATGATTTCAAACAACCTGGTTTGGTAGCAGCGGAAAAGAAAGGGGAAGAACTGATGGAAGCATTAAAAGAGAAAACATAGAGAATAAAGAAAGGAAAGAAAAGCGAAAAAAAAAAGAAGGAGAAAGAAACGATGGGCGAGGAGAAGGAAGGAAGAATAGGTATTTTCAAGGAAGAATGTATGCAGGAAAGAAGAAATGGAGACAAAAGAAAGAAAGAAAATTACAAAAAATAGAAATAGATGAAACGTAATACTGACAGTAAAAGAAAGAGGAAAGAAAGAAAGAAAGAAAGAGATAACGAAGGACAAAATATCCAACGGTAGATCTTCCGGAAGAAAGGAAAAATGAAATGAAAAATTGAAGAGAAAAGAGAAAAGCAAACTCCAGCAACATTAGGTGTATCAGAATTTTCGGGGGAATTTTTGACACCCCTAACACGAAACTGCGAATAACATATAAAAAAACTCATAATTTCTCTTTTAAAAGGGGGCTATTTATTTTCTTTGTGGATTATACTCCCAAAATAAACTATTAAAGTTGTATAAAAAGTAATAGAAATATTTTTTTATTTTTTAAAAAACGTTGTTTTTTTTTTACGTAATGAAATCAATTGAATTTTACGAGTTAAATATTTTTCAATTTTTAAACTTTAAAAATCTATCAAAATTTTTCTATTGGTTAAATTTTTACAATATTTTCAGGTTCAATGTGGAATTTTATGCTTTTGCCAATAAATCGAATATAATATTTTAGAGAAACGTTTTTTTTTTTTAATTCGCGCTTCGCCCCATTTTGAAATGTCTATTAAAAATTAAATAATTAATTTACTCACCAAAGTTTTATGTATCACAAATTGAAGATAAAAGATCAATAAATAATATATTTAAATTTAAAACAAAAAAAAAGTAGTGTTTTTTTAGAAATTTACCTATAAATCCGAAGTTTAAAACCTTTTTTTTTTTTTTAAACCACATTGGTTTTTAGCGTTTTTTTTATGAAACCTTGGTCGTTGCTCCTTTAATTGAAAACAAATTAGGGTTTGAATTATATTTTTCGAGTAGTTATAAGCTTGGAAAGACTGGAGGTCTAATTATTCAATATTTTTTGCACGCATTCGTAAGGTGAGTTTCTGACACACCTACAGCTACATATAGAGAAATAAATGTACAACGTACGACATCGTATTAAAAATATGTCTTTGAAATGTTTCGTGTGCAGGTGGCTCTTCGCAGCGTAGGAGGAAAAAAGAAAAGCAAAGTGGAAAAAGCAGGCGACACATAGGGAAAAGAATGATAGAACCAAAAGATAGAAGTAAATACGGGAGCGAAAAAGGGAAATATAAAACAGAAAATACTTAAATTTTAATCTTCAGAAAATTAAAAATTCGTTTTATGCTATCTACAAAGGGCGTTCCATCTCATATATATATATATATATATATATATATATATATATATATATATATATATATATATATATATATATATATATAGAGAGAGAGAGAGAGAGAGAATTGAAGACGAAATTATACTTTACAAGAATTAATTCAATAATAAATATTACGATTTGCGGAATTTCAAAGAAATGAGTTCCTCTCATTAAGGAAAAGATATGAATATCATAGCTTTGAATTTGCTGCTATTGGCATAAATTGAAAACTAATCATAAATGTCAAAAAAAAAAGTTTCAGTGCAAACATTTCATGAAATGGGGAAAAGATATGAAAAAAAAGTAAATTAAAAATTACACAATAAAAATCCAAATGAAAGGATATGCAGTTTGTACAAAAATCCAGTTTGATAACCACTCGGAAAAGAAAGATTATTTTGAATCGTAAAGGATTTTAGGCATAGTGGAACAGGCGTAACAAATGCTTCAACGGCCAGTAAAAAAATTTAGTAAAAATTCAGTTTTATATTGTGTTATTCTATGACAAGCTTTATTTCCTATTTTTGTTGCATTGAGCTTTTATTTGTTAATTTTATTTTTATTTCGGACTATTAGTCTCATCTTTATTAGATATTGGTTTTTGATCTTTTTATTGGTTCACAACGTTTCGGCCAACTTCCTCTGGCCTTCGTCAGGTGGTAACCGTGACGGATAGGAACTTCGAATCTCCTAACTGCATTCTCAGCCATCACTGCCATCCGTAGTTGTTGTCGTCTCACCACATTTTTGACCAATTACCTCTGGCACGCTTTGGGTGGGATTGAAACCGCTATCTTCAGACAATGTTCATCTGGAACCATAGAGATTCAACGTCTCTATCAACTGCGCCACGGGCCCCGAGAATGCAGTTAGGAGATTCGAAGTTCCTATCCGTCGCAGTTACCACCTGATGAAGGCCAGAGTAAGTTGGCCGAAACGTTGTGAACCAATAAAAAGATCCAAAAACAACAGCTAATAAAGATGAGACTAACAGTCCGAAATAAAAATAAAATTAACATATAATGCTCATCTCAAAAAATGAATTCCAATTAAGGAATAATATATATATATATATATATATATATATATATATATATATATATATATATATATATATATATATATGAGCTTTTATTTATTTGGTTGGAATTACTACATAAATATCAATATTTATATTTACTTAAAGTTTACAGAAGCTTTTGTCTTGTAAACTTAATTGTTACTATTTTATATATCAAACGAGACAATATTGAAATGGTAACCTTTTGAAAAATAATAAATGACCAACTGAAAAAAAACTTGATATTTGAAACTTAGAGAACTATGATATCACACTACATATACTCTGCATCAAAAATGCATTCAATGTGCTTGGATTTTTTCCAAAATTTATATCAATTTGTTTTTAAATTAAAAACATTTTATTTATGAATTAAACAAAAAATCCATTACAATTGGTATATACAAACTGCGTAACCTTTCATGATTAACCTATATATAGGTTAATCATTTACATATAACGTTACTCAGTTTGTATATACCAATTGTAATGGATTTTTTTTTTAATTGTTCATGTACACTGAGGAAGACCGAAGGATCGGTCTAAAATTATGTGCTTTTGAAAGTAACATTCTTGTTTTTTTGTTTTTTTCAAAATACTTTTTATATTCATATATATATATATATATATATAGATATATATATATATATATATATATATATATATATAAGAACAAGTAGTTAATAAAACATGTTAAAAACACTTTGAAAAAGAGTTAAACACATATTAAATTTTAAAAAGGAAGCACAAAATAAGTGGATAGTCCTTAATCTGCGGAGTTTCGAAGAAATACTTTCCTTCTCATCAGAGGGTAGGATTTAGCAAAATGCGGGAACGGATTTTGCTTGTAAAAGTATTTAATGATTAGTCATAGATCTTACTTGATAACAAATAGTGAATCATATATATATATATATATATATATATATATATATATATATATATATATATATATATATATATATACTAGCAGTACCCGCTATCGAGCGTTGCTCGGTGGAACTATACCCTTTCTCGAAAAAAATTAAAGTAAGGTTGTTGTTGGTGGTCTTGTTCTTGCTGCCCAACCCCAACGTCCTCATGGTTCGAACGACTTTCGGAATAGATACCCCCAACTCCTCATCGTAAGAACGGCTATCGGAATGTCAAGAACGGGTGGAGAGAGGTGGTGAAGTAAGGATGTTGAGTAATATTGCCAATGAGATATTTTTAAAAAAACCGCTAGATCAGGGAAAAGAAATCTCCAGATAATCACTAGATTTTTAATTTTTGTCGTCTGAAATTTTCAAAAACCGCTAATACAAAACCAAAACATCTCAAACAAAGAAAAACACCATATTTTAACTCCTTACTTTACATAAAAATTATATGAATATAGTATATTAAATATAAAAAAATGTTCTGTGTTTTCTCACTATATATTGCTAGAATTATATTGAAGCAGTTGGCTACTCAGAAGGCTTTAACATTTCATCAGCTTGGTTTACCCTATTTTCGGAGAGGGTATATTTTGTTTTGTAAGAAATAAATCATATAATAAAACAGTGGTTATTATAAAAATTAAATTGAAATATATTAAAAATTAAACATCAAAATAATGGCGTAACTAAATATTGAATATTGCCGAATAAATTATCCATAAATATAGGATAAATTAATATTTGCAAAATGAAATTGTATACAAAAATTTACAAAATATGGGCAGCTGATTTTTTAAGCATTCATAGGGAGGGATCGGGGAGGGTAGGTAAAAATGTCAGAAATGTATATAGAGGAAAATAGCACAAAATGAAAATCTTTGAGAATATAATTTCAATTTAAAAAATAAATTATAACTATATTTTAAAGCAGAGGAAGACCCTTAGTAAGCGATCTAAAAAAAATGAGATTCTGCTTTTTAGGCGATTATGTATGAATATTTCGAATATAATATTTTAGAATAATGGGGATCATTTTTTTTATTTTAAATAAAATATTTTAGAATATGTAGTGGGGATCATTTTTCATATAAATTTAATGAAATGATCCCTCGTTTCTAGGAAATTCTTATTTTTTGGGACAGGTTACTAATCTTTAATATATGTTTAACTTTAAGTCTTACTCGTAATGTAGTAAAACCACACGAAATCGCCTTAAGAAGTACAACATACAGAATTTATCTCCCATAGCAAACAAAATGTTAAAAATACTTAACAGTCTTAGTAACAACACAGTCATGTGTTAAAGTGTAGAATAGTTAACAGCCGAGAAATTGTAAACAATAACAAAAAACAACACATATCTGATACATAATGCAGTGAAATTCAAGTATTTTTTATAGGCCTATAACTGTGTTTAAGTTCTTTTTATTTCAGTTCTTTTATAAACAGTTGTCTTTACAAAAATTAGCTGATTACTTGTCGCTTAAGCATTGGGGACTTTAATCTTGAAAAATTGTATATAAAATGTCCGACTCCCACTAACTCTAAATTTTGGAGTGCAACTCAAACTTAGGGTTGGTGGTAGAATAAGTCCTTTGTTTCCAAGTTGAGGAATTACGCCTCCTTGAATAAATTAAACGTCCAGTTGTTTAAAGACCACTTTGAACCATATTGTTTAAAGACCACTTTGAACCATATTGTTTAAAGACCACTTTGAACCATATTGTTTGAATACCACTTTGAACCATATTGTTTAAAGACCACTTTGAATCATATTGTTTAAAGACCACTTTGAACCATATTGTTTAAAGACCACTTTGAACCATATTGTTTAAAGACCACTTTGAACCATATTGTTTGAATACCACTTTGAACCATATTGTTTAAAGACCACTTTGAATCATATTGTTTAAAGACCACTTTGAACCATATTGTTTGAATACCACTTTGAACCATATTGTTTAAAGACCACTTTGAATCATATTGTTTAAAGACCACTTTGAACCATATTGTTTAAAGACCACTTTGAACCATATTGTTTAAAGACCACTTTGAACCATATTGTTTAAAGACCACTTTGAACCATATAATTTGATATTATATAAAAAAAACGTTCTTTTAGCACGTTAAAAGTATTGTATATATATATTTTTTATAATTTTGTGCTGTTGATGGTTTCTTTTTACAAATTTCTGCTTGTAAATTTTTTACATTTTAACTAATCGAAATAATACTTATAAATAAAGATGGGTGCTTAGGGTGTCTTTTAAACTATAGTGGATGTAACGCCTCCACCCCAATAAAATGTGATTTTGTGGAGAGTAGCTATCGAAGATAAGTTAATGTCAACCGGTTAGTTATTCGAAAAAGACAAAATGTTTAAAAAAAGTAAAAAAGTTACCGGCAGTTCCTAGGCGCGAACATTACTTAGAAAATGGGGCGAATTTAAAAGTAAGTGCGCTATCGAATCGGTCACTGAAATTGCCTGAAAATTTATCCTTATGTATTGAATGAGTGACCTAAATAAAACTGTAACACTACTGATCTCTCTAACACACTCTCTCTCTCACTCTGTCTCTCTCTCTCTCTATATATATATATATATATAACTGTCATTCTCTCCGTCTGTCTGTCTCTGTCTATCTCCCTCCCCCTGTATCCTCTCTCTCTCTCTGTCTCTCTCTCACGCGCGCGCACTTAAAAGAAAATACGGTCTAAGTAAATAAAAAAAGATAACGAAGATGGAAGTGAGTGGAATTCTCTGTATCTCTCTATTTCTAACTGTATTTTTCTCTTTCTATCTCTCTCCTTCACTCTCCCTATCTCTCGCTCTATCTTCCTTCCTCTTTATCCTCTCTCTCTCTCTCTATCTCTCTACCCCCTCTCTCTCTCTGTATTACTCGCTGGTCGGTGTAATCGGCATGTTCCTTAGAAAAGAAAATACGGTCCAAGTAAGTAAATATAGGCATAAATAAATAGAAATATTTATAAATAACGAAGACGAGAATGAGTAAGACTAAACGTAGACCATAAGGTTCCTAATGTAATGAATGGATAAGTAAAAAGCACGGGGGTCTGATTATAAGTTTCGAACCGTTCGTTTAAAGTGTGAAGAACGGATAGCAGAAATATAGAATGTATACTAATCAGCCAATCAGCGGGAGCGGATTTTGCTAAGGGAGAATTTTTTATCTATAAGTGTTACAGGGAAAGGCTGTCCCCTTTCCATGTTAATAAGAAGAGTATTAGATAGGTGAAAATGAGATTAGGATAAGTCGAGACTCGAACCTTGTAAGCAAAGTTAAGAAATGGAATGTTAGAAATTTAGTCTATTGATAAATTCTATTAGAAATAGTTAGATATTGTTTATATCGTAAAAAGAATTGATTGTTCATTCTGTTTTGGAATCGGACTGTTTAAAAGGCAAACCGAAAAGAATGAACAATATAAATTAAAAATATATTGTTAAAAAATAGGTTAGAGTCATATGTTGAGATTTCTTTTGTTGTCAAAACCGTGTGCATAGCCATGTGAATTAGTCACGTTTTGAAAACACACTTCTGACGTCATAACGAAGGGGGAGTTAGTCAATCAGAGAGTCAGTCAAAGAGAGAGAGAGAGTTGAGAGTCAGTCAGTTGGCAGTCAGTGGTCAGATGACCCTTTGGAAGCGAAGGGTAGAGATTTAACCATGTAGATACAAATGTGAATTCCTCACGTAAAATAGAAGAATATAAGTATGCATCGGGTGAAGTTCGAAACTACAACTCTGTCTTTGATAACGGTGGGCTTACTGGTCGGACCACGGCGACATGTATTTATTTTTATTTTTTTTACTCACGTTCAGCCGTAAAAAGCCACTTGAACATAAGGGGCTACTATCTAGGACCATATGTAGGCAAGATTAATAAGACATTGGCTTACGTTACATTTAAACTTTTGCATGTCAGTACATTCATGGAAGCAGGTAACAAGGAAGGAATTCCCAAGTCTTGCTCTTTGAGGGCAGACACTATTAGAGTAAAGAGCGTTCTGGCATTTATGAACCTCAAGAGAAGGGATGGGATTTTGTTGCTAAGCGGGTTTGTCGGGGATATGTATAAGGGAGGCGCAAGTGCAACGAGTTCATTAGGACAAATTCTCTTAAATTATTTGCAAAACAAACATTGCGGCGATGGGACAGGAGTTGCAGCTTAGTTGACAAAGTGGGACCTAACAGATTGAATTTTTTTTCTTTGAACACTATCCAAGGAGGAGAGAGGGAAATTATTAACCGCTTCATAAGGAGAAACATAATACAATCAAATTATGTGTACGATCGTTTTGGAAGCGATAATCATTTATTTCACTTAATATTTACAAACAAAATATTAAGAAATAAAACATGTTTAGATATCATCTTTTTGTCAGCACAAAATGGAGGAGTTAAGATTGGGAAAGACACCAAATTTAAACTAGTGTTTTTGAAGTGATTGTGGCTAGTGAACATTTGCATGGAAGTTGTTTCATGGTGTTTTTTTTTTTTAAGCGTAAGAAGGTTTTTCGATGTGTGATGTTTCATTCTTGGACACAAATTTTAAAGAAGTGTTGTTTATAAGGAATATGTCTTAATAGTAATGTTGTTTATAAGGAATATGTCTTAATAGTAATGTTGTTTATAAGGAATATGTCTTAATAGTAATGTTGTTTATAAGGAATATGTCTTAATAGTAATGTTGTTTATAAGGAATATGTCTTAATAGTAATGTTGTTTATAAGGAATATGTCTTAATAGTAATGTTGTTTATAAGGAATATGTCTTAATAGTAATGTTTTTTTATAAGGAATATATCTTAATAGTAATGTTTTTTATAAGGAATATGTCTTAATAGTAATGTTTTTTATAAGGAATATATCTTAATAGTAATGTTATTTATAAGGAATATATCTTAATAGTAATGTTTTTTATAAGGAATATGTCTTAATAGTAATGTTTTTTATAAGGAATATATCTTAATAGTAATGTTTTTATAAGGAATATGTCTTAATAGTGATGTTATTTATAAGGAATATGTCTTAATAGTAATGTTTTTTTATAAGGAATATATCTTAATAGTAATGTTTTTTATAAGGAATATGTCTTAATAGTAATGTTTTTTATAAGGAATATGTCTTAATAGTAATGTTTTTTATAAGGAATATATCTTAATAGTAATGTTTTTTATAAGGAATATGTCTTAATAGTAATGTTAATTTCTAAAAATTAAAATACTATTTGGATATTTTTTCTAAATCTAAAATAACGGTAATTGAAATAGTGTTGGTATTAATATTATTATTAATAAACATTTTAAAAATCTAAATTAAATCTAAAATACTCCGAGCACAGCATCTTTAACTGAGATTTTGCGGTTTTAGACTTTGGTCTATTACTTTCTCTCTCACTCTCTCTTTCTCTCTTTCTCTCTCTCTTTCTATTTCTCTTTTTCTCTGTCTCTCTCTTTTTCTCTCTCTCTTTTTCTCTTTCTCTCTTTCTCTCTCTCTGTCTCTCTCTCTTTCTCTCTCTCTCTTTCTCTGTCTCTGTCTCTCTCTGCTCTCTCTCTCTGTCTGTCTCTCTCTTTCCCTCTTTCTCTCTCTGTCTCTCTCTGTCTCTCTCAGTCTCTCTCTTTCTCTCTCTCTCTTTCTCTCTTTCTCTCTCTCTTTCTATTTCTCTTTTTCTCTGTCTCTTTCTTTTTCTCTCTCTCTTTTTCTCTTTCTCTCTTTCTCTCTCTCTGTATCTCTCTCTCTTTCTCTCCCTCTTTCTCTGTCTCTGTCTCTCTCTGTTCTCTCTGTCTGTCTGTCTCTCTCTTTTCCTCTTTCTCTCTCTCTCTGTCTCTCTCTGTCTCTCTCTGTCTCTCTCAGTCTCTCTCTTTCTCTCTCTCTCTTTCTCTTTCTCTCTGTCTCTCTCTGTCTCTCTTTCTCTCTTTCTCTCTGTCTCTCTCTGTCTCTCTCTCTTTCTCTCTCTCTTTCTCTGTCTCTGTCTCTCTCTTTGCTCTCTCTCTCTCTGTCTCTCTCTTTCTCTCTCTGTGTCTCTCTCTGTCTCTCTCTCTTTCTCTCTCTCTCTCTCTCTGTTTCTCTCCAGAGAAGTATTGGGTTTGTTTTTGTTTTACGGCATATCAACCCTTTTCATGTTATTTAATGCTGAGTCCAGTGATTTTTAAGAATTCTTTTTGATAGAATATACATATATATATATATATATATATATATATATATATATATATATATATATATATATATATATATATATATTATTTTAAAAATTGGTTTCTATCGAACCCATAGTTGGGACCCTAACAGGTATCACCACTCCGGGTCAGAGTTGATCTGGGGGCAATGGCAATTAAAGGGTTGCACCGCACTCCCTAAAGCCCACAAGCTGGGGCCTCACCATCGGATATAGTTTAAGGTCATATCCAGGACCAGAAGTGTTAGATCGACGTGTACAATTCGCACCCATTTTATAAGATTGTTTTTCATCTTTTTTTCAAATTTTCACTGAATTATTATCGATTGGAGACGAAACTACCACATTATCTAAAACAAATTGCAAAACATTCAATATTTAGAGTTTTTAAAGGGGTACCCAGTTTCTAATACAACGTTCTAGTAAATCAATCCCCCATATTGAAACCAGACAACGAGCCTAACGAAGGGTTTAATGAGCGTAGGTTTGTGTGAGTTGGAGGTGAAGGGTTGTTTTTTTGTTCTAAAATTTGTTGAAAATAATTAAAAATTATTTTCTGATTTATAACTTGTAAAAAATATATGAAACTTTGTGAGGAATTAACTTTTTAAAAAAATGTACACGTTCATGAAAAATATGACAAACAAACAAAAAGATCTAATATAAAATAATCAATATGTTTTGGGGGAAAAATATTTTTATTAATTCTCAACAAAGTATATTGGAGAAAGAAAAATTGAATATAAAAAATAATTTTTGGTCCCCCGACAAAAGGAGGGTGAGTCTGTAAATTCATTCTTGTCGGTTCGTCCGTTTGTCTGTCCGCACTTTTCTCGATAGCAACTGTTTGGAATTTTTTGAAATTTTGCACAAACATTAAACATCATATGAGCAAAAAAAAGTAACAGAACAGATTTTCCGAGAAAACTCCGGTGACCCCCAGGGGTGCCTTTGGGTTAAAATGGCTAAACTTGACACTTTTGTGCTTATTAAAAAAAAAAAATTGATACCTTGGATTTTTATAAAACTTTCAGAAAAATTGTAACTAACTGATTTCTATATAATTTTGTTTGTCTATACTTCGCGATAACTCTTGGGTGTGCCCCAGGGGCTCTTTTAGAGCTAATAAAAACATTCCATTTTTTTTTTTTAACTATTTTACCATATTTGTCACAAATTTTCTGTATATATCTATTTAGCAATTTTGCATGGTGCTGAACTCAAATTTAAATATGTTAAGGCATTGGAAACTTTGGGGACTAAATGTGGGTGGGGCAAATGATGAACTTTGTCATTTCTTTTTTTTTTTTTTTTTTTTTTTTTTGCATGGTGCAGAACTCAAATTTACATATGTTAAGCCCAAAACTGCACTGTTTGTTCATTTTCATCAGAATTTGACGCCCACTGGGGACTTTTGGGGCTAATTGGGAGGGGTTAATGCTGAACTTAGTCATTTTTATGTTTCGTTTACTATACACTCACGGGGAACCATGCATGATTAACTTGTTTATTTATTAATCAAAGGGAAATAATTCGGTTCCGTGTTCTCATCGTGTGGTTACATTATTAGAAACTGAGTATCCCTTTAAAATCTCTAAATATTGAATTTGTTGCTATATTTTTGGATAATATGGCAAATTAGTCTCCAATCGATTATAATCCGCTGATAAAACTGAAAAAAAAAGTCGAAAATAAAAAAATATAAGAAAGGGTGAGAATTGTACACGTCGAGTAAGTGTTCTGTTTTAGGAGTGAATATCGAGGAAATATTAACTATTATTAGTACTCAGTGATTTGGGTAACAGAATTATGACTTGAAAGTGTGAGGTTTTCCTCCGCTCCCCCTCTCTTTTACTTTTTTTTCTTTTAGTAATGCTAAATTGTTGATTGGATTAAATATGAAGTTTGATGAAATCGATTGGAAACAATTTTTTTTTCTTTTTAACAACACGGACCCATGTTTGCCTCACGTGACTGACGAAACAGATTTATTTATGTCGATTGTAGCCCGAAAGCAATAGATCAGCAAAATTACTGTGTAAAATTGACACACACCTCATATATATATATATATATATATATATATATATATATATATATATATATATATAAACGACGTTTGTATTCAATAAACGCTCCCTATTATTCCCGTGTCTCCCTTATTCTGTCTTTCTCCCTTTTCTTCGTTAAATGCTTCCTATACTCTATCTACTTCTCTCCTTCTCTTTTATTTTCGTTCTAATACAAAGTCAAGAGCATTTCGTATAAATCATACGTAATAAGCCATTTTGCGAAAGTATCCGATTATTATTTTTAATCTAATGCGTGTGTTTGTGTATGTATGTATGTATGTATGTATGTATGTACATATAAATATGTATATATGTATATATGTGTGTACATATATATATATATATATTGTATAATGTATGTAACTATATATACATATATGTGTATGTGTGTACATAAATGTGTGTGCGCGCGTGTGTGTCCGTGTGTATTGATTGTATATCATTTTGCGATTATTGTTTGGCTTTTAGGGAAAGCTTATGTGCGTAGTGCAAGGTCAGCTTGTTTATAATGGAAAATGAATGGTTATTGATGCTGTTATTACGATCAGGGTTGAAAGGAGGGGGAAAGAGGGAGAGGAGAGGGAGGGGACGATGGAGATAGTAGCAAAGTGAGAAGAAGAAGAAGAAGAAGAACAAGGAGGACGAGGGGGGAGGAGGAGGGGAAGGAGGAGGGAACAGGAGCAAGAATAGGAATTAGATTAATAGAAGAAACGATGAATAATAATAATAATAATAAAAGATGATAAGAGTAGAAGAAGAAAGCAAGAAATGAGAAAGGAAGAGAAGAAGAAGAAGAAGAAGAAGAAGAAGAAGAAGAAGAAGAAGAAGAAGAAAATGAAGAAGAAGAAGAAGAAGAATTAGATAGAAACTGAGAGACACAGAGAAGGGTCTAAAAGAAGAAAAGGAAAATCAAAAAGAAGAGGAAGAAAAAATAAGAATACAATGAATAGAAGATGAAAGAAAGGAATAATAATAATAATAATAATAATAATAATAATAATAATAATAATAATAATAATAATAATACATAAAGATGGGGAAAATAGGGAGAAGAAGAAGATGAAAAAAAGGATTAGAGAGAAAAGAACCGAGAAGAAAAAGAAGGAAAAGAAAGAAGATGAAGAAAACTGGAAGAAGAGGAAAAGAGAAAAGGCGAAGAAAGGGGGTTAGAAGGGGAAGTGGAAGAACGGAAGAAAGGAAGGAAGGAAGGGAGGAAATGAAGAAGAAGAAGAAGAAGAAGAAGAAGAAGGAAAAGGATCTTAGGAAAATTTATATATTTCTCTTAAAATATTCGATGCTATTATGAAACTTAAAAAGAAGACGAAAAACAGTATTGAAAGTATTAAACGGAAACAGAAAAAAATAAATAAATAAAAATATATTTCTAATTTTTTCTCAAGTAATTCTTGGAATGTTCATATCTTTTTTATTACCCAATTCTTGTTTTGAAAAGAAAACCAGTTTTTTATTCCTCAGCTTAAAAAAAAATCCATCTTTGCTTTCACGATTTCCTCCGTTTCATTTTGACTTTCAGCTTTAAAAACCTCCTTCATATCCTAACCCCCACCCCCGTTGATTTACAATTCTGTCGATGGCATTTCATAACAAATATCAACGCAACACGGCCACCAGATGCTTTTCTATATTCTACTGGCGGATCAGCAAGAACTAAATAAATTTAAAACCTAACGGCTGTTGTACATTCCTTGTAAACTTTTAAGCGAAAAACAAGAAAGAAAATCAAACTATAAATGACTGTTACCAAAGGCAATAAAAATTACTAATTCGCTCCCACTGCAAGAACGTAGACATATGTAGGATTGTGAAGTCAGCGTCCGCAAAGACGAGGATTTTGACTTCCGAAACGTGCCTGGACAACTCCGTCGGCATTCCCCAGTAAGGGGGTCTCAAGCGATTAGCAATAAACTAACCCTTTCCCAAAGATAGAAGGCAAATCCTGAAAGGGTGGACCTCCTAGAACTGCGCAGAACTAACATTCCACCGCAATGTATTTCTTTATAAACTTTTAAACCGCTATGTAGCAACTAATTTCAAATGTCTATGGTCCTGAATATGACCTTAAACTATATCCGATGGTGAGGTCCCAGTGCGGGCTTTGGGTAGTGTGGAGCCACTCCTTAATTGCCATTGCTCACAGGTCCACTCCGATCCGAAGTGGTAGTACCGGTTAGGATCCCAACTATGGGTTGAATAGAAAACGAATTGAAAAAAAACCCAACAAAAAACGAATATATTCTATTAAAAAAATTTTCCTCAAAAATCACTGGATTCGGCATTAAATAACCTGAAAAAGGTTGATATGCCGTAAAACAAAAACAACCAACCCTCAAATGTCTCTGTCTGTGCCGCGTGATTGAGTTAAACCAATAAAACAATGACTTCTACAAACGAAAACAGGTGAAGCTTAAATAAAACATCATGATACTGCTGATCATGATTATAATCATTGAGGACATTGACAAGGCTGATGCAAAGAAGAAGATGCCTCATCTATCATGCTAGAAAATTACTAACACCTGAGAGTATCCAACATCTGTACAAAGCCACCATTCACACATGCGTGGCATATTGTTGCCATAGTCTTTCTCTTAGATAGGCTCTAAAAATAAAGTTTGAAATTTAATAGGTCCCGTGCTATCGTTCAAGCTTCAGCCCCTGTCCCATCGCCGCAGTGTTGCATCCCTGTGCCTGTTTTATAAATACTTTCGTGAAATATGCCCTGATGAACTCATAGCACTTGTCCCCATCCCCCGATATACATATCTCCGACTAACCTGATAAGCAGCAAAATCTCACCCCTTCCCTGTTGAGGTCTCTAGATGTTGAAAAGCCATCTAGTTTAATAATTTCCGCGCTCCATCTACTAGACTTTGGAATTCCCTCCCTGTTCCCTGCTTTCCTTACTGTACTAACATACAGAAGTTTAAAAGTAATGCGAACAGATATCTCGCTGCTCAACTCCCCACATAGTCCCAATTAGTATCCTTCCACACCTAATTGGCAGTGCGCTCTGTTTGCAAAATAGTAAAAGAAAACTTTTTGGCTAGGAACAAAGTGTAGCATCTGTTCTGATGCTGCATTTAATTTTTTTGTTCTCGGTTAGTGGAGGACTAAAAGCTACTCGAGATTAATGAAATAAAATGATCGCTCGCTGAGAGATGAAAAACCTTATGACCTGACCTGAAATGACTGATGGGATCGACTATTCGTATTATCTGTGATCTTCAAACTACGGTTCTCATCTGTAGAGTATTTTTCACAAGGTTTCGATCGATGTAGTCCTCCAGCCTTCCTCAGATGTAGTTTCTCGAACTCGGGAGTCTTTCTGTGGAACTCGCGATGCAGCTGGGAATTTGAAAAGAAGCTCTTTATTTAATCAGTAATTGGATTTTGAATGTAACTTGCAACTAAATTTTATCAAGTACTTTATGCACTGCGCCATGGGTCGTTCTGGACAATTCTAGTATGAATTTTAAGGGTTTTACACCTATTTTAGTTTTTATATGTATGCTCTTGGCACTTATGACACTAATAAAGGCGGATTTTTCGATCCCCATAAAATAATAACAGTAAAATCATGTAAAAAAAAAAATTGTAATTTTTTTCACTATTCTCAAGAAGAAAGATTAAAAAAAGAAAATAATAATCCATATTTTTTTACTCTCCGTAAAAATTGGTGAATTTACAAAACCTTCCTCCAAAAATTAAAAATGGGAAAAATGGAACCAATGTTATTTCTACGTATTTTGACGTAAACAATGAAAAAAAAGCGATGCTTTCAAATTTCAAGTCATTGATCAATTTTTTTTTTGTTTTGTTTTGTTTTTAGAGAAATATTTACAAAAAAAGCTAAACTATATAAAAAATAATATACAAGCAAACATTCTCATAGTTTGCCTCCCCTTAGAATATTTTTGGGGTGGGATTCATGTTCTAGTTTTTATTTTTAAAATACACTGGAATGATGAAATAAAATATACTTAATTTCGGGTCAAAAGCGTTGCCGATTTATACGATTTTTATCGTTTTTTTTTTAAGAAGTTGGAAAATGTATTAAAATTATTTAAGTTTTACGAAATTGTTTAATTATTTATTATTTACATTTGACAGTTTTTTTACTTGCGTAATTTACAAAAAAATTAAAAAATTATTTATTATTTTTTTTAATGACTGAATTTTTCAAAGTTCGTGAAAAAATGTGAAAGATTTGCTCTTAAAACTTATCATGAATAAACAAAAAACTTAATTAAATCGATGCCATTTTTTTGCTAATGAATGGATAAAAGATATATTTACAACTAAACGTGAATAATTTTTTGTATGGTAGACCAATATGGTAAAAATCAGCGTGTTTTCTTTAAAGGTCATCTGAGTGCGTTACGTTAGTTGCTTTTGATTCTAAAATGTTCAATTTTCACACTTCGTAGTAAGTTGTTTTGAATTCAGTAAAAATGTAAGTATGTCTGTACGTTGAAATGGATTGAGAGTTTTTCGATGCGGGTCAAAATAACTCAATGGGCATTAAAATGTTTTCATGCTGAAGATGTTTTGGCTAGTGATAAAAAAGAAAATATAAAATAGGATAAAATAAATTGTTTTTTTTAAATTTCTTTTAAATTATGTTAATTTAATTCCATTAGTTTTATATATTTTTATACTTATTTTTTTTTTGTGTTACATTTTCACCCCCAAACAAGGCACAGTGCCAGTTTCATGTAGGAGGCTACTATGTAGGACATAAGTTGCAGGGCATACTTGGGAGTTGAACAGCAAAATGTCTGTTCACAATTACACTTAAACTTCTGCATCTCAGTACAGTTGGAAAAGCAGGAACCCGACGAAATGTAGCATCCCTCTGCCTGTTCTACAAGTACTTTCACGGTGAATGCTCCGACTAACTGAAAGCACTTGTACCCCCTCGACGTAAATACCCCCGACAAACCTGACACGCAGCAAAATCTCACCCTTTCACAGTTGAGATCCCTAGATGTAGGAGAGCCTTCTACTCCAGTAGTTTCTGCTCCAGAACCGCTAAACTTTGGGATTACCTTCCAGGTTCATGCTTCTCCAGCTGTACTGACATGCAGAAGTTAAAGTGTAACGTGAACCGACATCTTGCTGCCAAACTCCCCACATACCCCTGTAGCTTATGTCCCTGATAGTAGCCCCCTACATCAATGTGGCAACGTGCCTTGTTTGGGGTGAAAATGTAATTAAAAAAAAGTCTAGCAGTTCTGGCGAAGAAACTATTAGAGTAGAAGGCTTTCTTACATCTAGGGATCTCTACTGTGTAGGAGTGGGGTTAGGGTTAGGGTTAGTCAGAAAATAGGCTCAAATTTTTCCGATTCCGATACCCCAAAAGCTCCGATTCCGATTAATCGTCCCAACACTAGTTTTTACAATGAGGAGCATATAATAAACTCACAGGAAAATTGAGGAAACCAATTGAGATACCGCCATGTTGTTTTTTGGTATCGCTCAAGATGGAAAAAATATTAAAATGTCTTTTTTTACCCTTATTACTATATAATACTAAATTGATTTTAACCCTAAAATGTTTCTAATGCCATAAAAGTATATTATCAAAATCTTTAACCTCTTCATTTACCGATTATTGTCTATTAAGGTCTTCCATTACTCATATTAGAGCAGAAGGCTTTCTTAGGTGTAAGTATCTCTACTGTGTAGGAGTGGAACTTTGCTGCTTGTCAGATTTGTCAGAGGTATTTATGTCGAGGGGAACAAGGGGTTGTAGTTCGTCGGAGCATCCACTATTAAAATACTTGTAAAACACTCAGAGGGATGCAACATTCCGTCGATGGGATATAGATTAAAGCTTAGATGACAGTTCGGGACCTATCGGGTTGCTGACGCTCTTTTGAACCCTGTCCATGAGTGAGAGACTAGTAGCAGATGCACCAGCCCAAATGTGACAACAATACCCCATACATGGGCGAATGGTGGCCTTGTAGAGGTACAGGATATATTCAGGCGTAAGTAACTTTCAAGCACGGTAGAGAGACTCCATCTTCTTCTCAGCAGCTTTGACAATGCTCTCGATGTATCTGTTCCAACGCATGCGCCCTGTGAACGATAAGCCGAGGAGTTTGAACAAAGTACTTCCAGGTAATGTATGTTAGGGCATATTTATTGGTGGTTGAGAAAATATTCTTGTAATGATTACAGGAAAAGAGCGTAGTCTTGGCAGTATTGAACGTTACCATTCAAATAGGTCGCGAATTTTGTTTAAGAATAAGTTTAAATGTTAGCTTACAGTTTGAATCTCGAATAACAGGTAAAATTGACCCCTCTTAAGTTTCCGATGAAGTGAATTAAATGATTTAATAAAAAAAATCCTTTGTCTGTTGCTGGCTGCAAATTATTTTCTTTAACATGCTATGAAAATCAGTGTTATTTTTACACTTTCACTGTTTCTTGGAATACCTAATCAGGTCTTACATAAAGTTAGAATTTATTACTTAACTAATTTATAAATTCAATAATGAAACCTATATTACTTGTTTCTTCACTGTTAGAACAAAAATATAATTTTTAAATCAAGTAACTAAAACAATCGGGTTCAGAGGTAATTAAATTTCTTTGTGCACGGCTGGTCGTACAATGTGTTAATATGAAAAGGTTATTTTTAGTTTATAATTCCATACAAAAATTTGGAATTGAAAATAAGTTTCCGATAAAGATTTAGCAATTAAATTTACTACGACATCTTTATTAATCACAGTAATTTTTGTGGTCATTTTCCAGTATAGCCAAAAAAATAAAAACTCGTATATATATATATATATATATATATATATATATATATATATGTGTGTGTGTGTGTGTGTGTGTGTGTGTATGTGTGTGTGTGTGAATCTATATATCTATAAAACTGAACGTGTCTGTCAGTGTGTCTCTGTGTGTACATTTTCCTACGCAATAACTCTATCAATTTACAGTCTACAGACTCGAAATCTGATATACAGGGTACTGAGATTTGGGAAAATATTTGTAATCGGGGTTCGGCCAGTAATTTGGCTGTTAAGGGGCCAAAGTTCAACGATGTAACCTTCGAGAACTCTACCAAACTCCTCCGACAATTTTCGGTCTAAACACTTGAAATTTTAGATATAGATTCTGTGGACGTGGATCTAACTTAATAACTTGATTTGAGGCCAAAACAATAAATGTTAAGGGGCCATAATAGGGGTCAAAGTTTTTAAAAAATTGACCTCTGTTGTCTCTACCAAATTACTCAGATAATTTCTGGTCTAAACATTTGAAATTTTACATAAAGGGAATTCAGAGATAGGGCAAGCTTTTTCATCGGTTTGGATTGAAAATTTTTAGTTATCAATATATAAATTTATGTATGTATGTATGTATGTATGTATGTATGCCTAAAACTTTCGACAGAGGCGACGGATATTACAAGATCAGTATCGTTTTTAAGTTCGACCTTTCATGTGACAAATGACGAAAACTTGGCTACAAACATTAATTCCTTCACCTTCAACTAGGCACTTTTCTACAGAGGGGGCGCTTTTTTTCGCCGATATTTTTTAAAGTCATCCTCTCCTTTCGATTGTCTAGCCTTAATTAAAACTACGTCACTTCCGGTTTGGCGGTGGTCGTAACAGCAAAGACGTCAGGTTTTTCCACCGTTTTTTTCCTCCTTTGTGGTACGGGTTCAAGCCTGCCTTCCTACTACCACTTTTTTTTTTTTTTTTGCTCAACACACACGTCCAAACACCCGGGTACGCCGGGCTGAAATGCTAGTATATATATATATATATATATATATATATATATATATATATATATATATATAAAACAAATGTTACCAAAGGAAAAATCCAGGATAAGTTATTTGTGTGTTTTAACGTTTTGTAAAGCGGGTATTTAATTTGAAATACAAGTAGTGTAAAGTAATCGTGACATTTATTGGGTGGAATTTATAATGAGCTGTTTATTAGTGTTTTGAGACCGAGACATACCTGCATTCTGGATTCTTCTAGTATTATAATAAATCACGATATGAGACAGGCACGTGTAGAGGGGGAAGGTGTTAAGAGTACCAAGCACCTGCCCCTTTTACTCTTGTTTTAAAAGTTCCCTTTTTCAGAGTAATGTATTATAGGCATGTGCCCCCAGACAGTGTTCATTACAATATTTTTGCCGTTTTTTTTTCACTTGAGCACCTAACCCTAACCCTAACCCTAACCTGCCCCGAGAAAGTTCTCTGCGCATAACCAATGTGAGATAACACTCTCAAGGGGGCAGTATCGTAATACCGTAGATTCAGCAGGAGTACTAGAAGTGCGTAACGCGCACAGCTACTCATATTTGACACCATTGTATAGTAAGATCTGCTTTTTTCTTTTATCTTATCTTTGTAAGCTTTTTCGGTTAATATATCTTTCCTACACCTAATATGTGGTCAGTGTCTTTCTTCCGTGGTACCAACCTTGGGTCCATACTAATTAGTTTACGAAAGAATCATGTACATACGGGTATATTAACTTATGGGACCTGCATACCAACGGACGTTCTGAATAACACATCCGGGTCTTCAATAGAAGATCATTTGCTTAAACCCCCGTCTTGTGTTACGAACTTCAGAATTTACTCGTTTACCATTTTGAACCGTGCTCATTCTAATATTCACCCGCAGATTTTGGAGACCATTAACGTTCTTTTGAAGAGACCTTCTCTTTGTAAACAGCAGAGATGTCTCTTAGGCTTGAACGTGATTGGCGTCTAAGAGCTTCTATCGTCGTGCATAGGTTTATTTTAAATATATGATTCTCCGATTTTTTCTTTCCTCATTAACACCCTTTATTTTATTTCCCCCTCTTTCATATGTTGTGAAAATAAATATTAATATTTTCCCCCTCTTTATCTATGCCAAGACCTAAACGTAGATTCCATGAACAAAGTTTATTTTCTTAGAACTGCACACCTGTGGAACTGTCTTCTCTTTGCCTGCTTTTCAGCTGACTACAATATGGTTGTCTTCAAGTCCAATATAAACAAATTCTTGATAATCCGTTTCACTTAAGTAATCCAATTTACCAAATTTACACTACTAACGATCACTATGATATTTTCCCATTTACTACTGTACAATCATTAACCCTTATCCTCGAGTGGCATCTGGGCCTTGATAAGTGGTGACTCCTATGTAAAAAAAATTAAAAACAAACCTGTTAGGGTTTATGTTCCTTGATAGACGCGCAGATTGAGTTTGAATAAAATAGAATAGGTATTAGATACGTTTGAAGTAAAAACAACGCATTATTACAAAATAAACAGATATTTATTTTATTTGAAGTTCATATTGAAATTTATAAATATATTTGGAAGTGGCATTCATCTTAAGTATGTCTTTCTTTTCTGAAGATGAAGTGTATCTTCGAAATATATTTATAAATTTCAATATAAATTTCAAACAAAATAAATATCTGTTTATTTTGTAATAATGCGTTGTTTTGACTTCAAATGTATCTATTTTTTATTTTATTCAAATTCAATCAGCGCTTTTATCGAAGAACACGAACCCTAACATGAATTCTGTGTGACCAACGCACCGTTCCGGCATTTGAAAAGACTACCGTAAAAACAAAATATGGATTTCTATTTACTGATTCTATGCTTCAAATAATTAAAAAAGAAAGACGTACTGAAGATGAAGTCTATCTTCGAAATATATTTATAAATTTCAATATAAATTTCAAATAAAATAAATATCTGTTTATTTGCTAATAATGTGTTGTTTTTGCTTCAAACGTATCTAATACGTATTTTATTTTAAAAAAAAAAAACGGATTTTAAACGTATATTCACCCTCTTGGGTTCATTTAGCTTTTTAAAAATAAAATAAATTCCTCGATACAGCCCTAGAAAAGTGAGGGCGAAACCGGTCAACTGGCGTCCTATTTTTTCCTTTCAATCATAAATATCACTGTTGCTAGCAGATCAGGCTGTCTAAAGATATTGGCTTCCTGAGACGAAATGCACTTAACATTTGATGCGTTTTGTTTTTCTTCTTCCTTTTGCAAAACTTAATTTTGTGCTGCAAAACCAAAACTAAAAACAATTTAAATTTACACCTGTTCCTTCTTTCCACTTCCTCTTTCTCTTTTAATCCCCCCCACTTCCTGATTGGTTCCCTAAATTAAAATGTACCAAACTCTAATACTGCAACACGCTTTCCCCTCCCATTGCAAAACTCATTCATGTTCTGCAGGGCAGGGGACAAAAACCATAAAATCCACTATAAATCAACCAAATTAAACGCTATAAATTAGCGATGTAAGACAAAAGAGTTTGAAAAATTAAAATGTTTAACAAAATACAACATGAATACGATTTTTAAAATAACTGGATTTTGGCATTGAATAACCCGAAAAGGGTTGATATGCCGTAAAAGAAAAGAACCAAACAAAACAAAACAAAACAACCAAACAAACAAAAGAACAAAAAAAAACAACAAAAGAAAACAACCAAACAAAACAAAACAACAAAACAAAACTCTACAAAGAAATATTTAAAGATATAAATAACTTGAGGCATAACAATTGTTTCCAAAATAACTGGATTCGGCATTAAATAATCCAAAAAGGGTTGATATGCCGTGAAACAAAACAATCATAAATAGCAAAATTTTTATTTCCCTTATAATTTGAATATATAAAACAAACGCACATACCTGTGTATTGATGGAGATAAAATCAGATGTAAAAAGGGAAAGAAAAGATAGTATTTGGGCAATTTTGAAGTGAAGCACGCCATGACAACGCCAGTTAATCTGTCACACTCATCGCTTTAGCATCTGTCAGTCATACCTGCATGATGTGTTTTTATGTGGTCATTTACTTTTCTGGATTATGCAAATTACTCTACTGTCAGGTTTGAGAATGTTTCAGCTTGTCGTTTCTGTTTAGCGCAGACATAAACATGAATTATTACCCGATCGTGCTTAAAAACTATGAATTATTTTATATCCTAAGTTTTATGTTTTGCACCACGTGGGCGGCTCTATCTTCTTCGTGCAGGTGGTCGCCATTTTGTGCGTTTTGTTATCTATTATATAACTCTCACCTGTCTGTTTCAATGTATGTATGTATGTTTTTATATCTGCCTAAAACTTTCGACAGAGGTGACGAATTTTTACGATATTGGTATCGTTTTGAAGCTTTTTTTTTTTTTTTTTTACACAGTGATCACCCCTTATCAAGGCCCGGAAGCCACTCAGGGATAAGGGTTATTGCAAGTACATTACGTTAGTGTGGAGATTTGATGGAGTGTTTACTTAAGGGGGCGGTTCATTAGGAATTTGTTAACATTAGACTTGAAGACATCCAAGTTGTAGTCCGGAGGGAAGCCGGCAGACGGAACAGAGTTCCACAGGCGTGCAGTTCTAAGAAAGAAGCTTTGTTCATGGAATCCGCGTTTTGATTTAGGCACAGATATAGAGTGGGGAAATTTTTCACAGTGGATTCAGCTAGACGGGTGTTTTTCATGAAAGATTGGCGAGGGGGGACCAGGAATTGGAGTTCAGATGAGCACCTGCCATGAAAATAACGATAAAACAAGGATAGGCTCGCAACGTCTCTTCTGTGGGAGAGGGGTTGCAGGGTAGAGAAAAGGGCACTCACCACTAAGCCACGAAGTCTATTTTGTACTCTGTCAAGGCATGATAGGCTGTTTTTGGCAGCTCCTGCCCATATATGGCAACAGTATTCCATCCTTGGGCGTACTTGGCTTCTATATAGATAGAGAATTGCATCAGTAGTGAGATATCTTCTGGAGCGGTAGAAGGATCCCACCATCTTTCCAGCGACCTTGGCAACAGACTTGATGTATGTGTTCCATTTCAGATCAAGAGTAAAGGTCAAACCCAGAAGCTTGTCAAAACACGGGGCCTCACCCAGACGAGAGCCATCCATCACAATTGATGCCAGATTGGCTAAAAACATTAATTCCTTCAGCTCAAATGGACACTTTTCTACAAGGAGGGGTCGCTTTTTTTCGTCGATATTTTCGAAAGTCATCCCCTCTTTTCGATTGACTATCCTTAATTTAAACCTTCGCCACTTCTGGTTTGGCGATGGACGCATCGTCAAAGACGTCACGTTTTGTTTTTACATCCTTTTCCTCCTTCGCGGTACGGGTTCGAGTCTGCTTGCTTACTACCACTTCTTTTTTTTTTTTTTTGCTCGACACACACCTCCAAACATCCGGACAACGCCGGGAACCCAGGCTACTTTATGATAAACCACATTCTAGATTACGGAAAAAGAAAAATAGGACAAAAATGAGCATTCCAAAAATAATGCTTCCTTTTTATTTTCATTCAGTCTGAATGGATCAGAGGGAATTTCAAATTGCATTGTTATGATAACTGAACTTAATAATAAAGCCTCGTAATTCTTTTTATATTCAAAAAGTTGAAGAGCTAGGAAGACCGAAGTGGTGCCATTAAAACGAGCGACCTTATGTGCTCCACAATTTCTTTTCCTACATAATCACCACTGTGTTTTTTTCCCAGCGATGAACAATGACTGTGCATAGGGTTCTGAAGGTCGCTTTGTCATACGAGGGTCGTTACAAAAGTAAAGCCTCCTATTTTTTTATTTGTTGAAGAGCTATAATATGAAGACCATTAAAACGAGCTTTTGGTCCCAGAATTTATGGTTATCACCATTCTCAATGCATTTTCGACAGAAATTCAATGACGCATCTCTACTTCTGACGCACGTCTGTGACAGGGGTTGAATTTTTAGCATCTCACACCATCAATATCTGCAACAAAGAGCTGAAACATTCAGATCATTAATGCATAAGTTCAGAGCAATTTGCAATCCTCTCTGACCCATTCGAGCGAAATAAAAAATAGGAGCCATTATTTTAGAACGCCCCTCATACATGAGACTTGTCTATTTAATACCCACTTTCCACTTCCCTGATTGAGTCAACGGAGAATACATTATAGTAGTATTAGTTGTAGTATTAGTTGTAATTATGCAAATAATAGTAGTTGCACTATAATTCTGAAAAAAAATGATGGATTTCTTAGTATCTTACACCGTCAATATCCACAACAGAGAGATGAAACTTTTAGATTATGAATGCATAACTTTAGTCATCATAACAATGCAATTTATAATCCCCTCTGATCCATTCGGACCAATTAAAAAAGGGGGTATTTTTGGAAAGCTTCTTCGCGTTTTCGTAACCCTAAAAAGTACATTCTTGATGTAGGGTGGGGTTGATTTATAATTTTTTGACGTGACTGATAGTTTAAAATCAATAAATATCTATCATTTAATAATTCGTATCGATTAAAATTTAAACAAAAACAAACTAAAACATCAATTTAAAGAATAGGTATTGCCATCGGAGAATAGATACATATTTTTCTGATTCCGATACCGCTAAAAGCTCTGATTTTTCCAATTCCCGATCCGACTCCTATAAGTTAACATACATTTATTCACATATAAATATTTGGCCGAAGACAAGCGTAAAAGTGCAATGCGAAAATATCTATGCCTGTTTTATAAGTATTTTAATGGAATGTTTTTCTTTTGCCTCCTCGGCGTACATATGCCCGACAAGCCGCTAAGCAACAAAATCACACCCCTTCAGTCTTGAGACTCCTAAATACCAGAAAACCCTCTAATCTAATAGGTTTTTTTTCTAGATTTTAGAATTGCCTTCCTGCTACCTGCTTCCCTGACTGTACTGATATGCAGAAGTTTAAATGTAACATAAACGAATATCTTGTTCTTGTTCTTTAGAGAGAGAGAGAGAGAGAGAGAGAGAGAGAGAGAGAGAGAGAGAGAGAGAGAGAGAGAGAATAACAGACTGAAGAATGAATACATTACATATGCTGTCGAAATCGGAAATAAATACAGGGTGGAACAACAAAATTGTCACTCTAGAAGAGACGACATGATTCCATTTCAGTTTGATGAAAACCGTTTTTTTTTTTTTTTTTTTTTGTTGATGAAAACCGGTTTTCTTTTTTTGTTAGCCAGTGGTGTACAAATCCCAGGAGCGGTGAGAGCCTTCTACTACGTCTAAAAGTGACACAATGTTCAACGAATGAGATCGCAAATGCGTCGCTGTACCATTGCTAGCACCCTCAAAATGCAAATCCAGACGGTTTAATACTTAAGGTACAGCACAATTAAGTTTCCAGCCACGGTTATGATCTTTGATGTGGTTTCAAGTGAGGGCCACATCATACCACCTCACATCTTCGAAGTCAGATTGAAAGTCAACACCAAAGTGTACTTGGATGTGCTGAAGAGTGTGGTGATCGCCTGGTACAATTAAGTGGCCGCTGGTAGACCCTAGGTATGACAGCAGGACCCAGCGTAAATCCACACGTCCAAAGAGATCCAGGCTTGGATTCAGAAGGAGTGCTACGAATTTGTACCCAACTCTCACTGGCTCCCTGACTCCCCCGACCTGAACCTGTGTAACTACTTCGTTTGATCATACGTCGAGAATATCACCAACATGACCTCCCACATTACCAAAGCCAGCCTTATCGCCGCCATCCGCCGAGTATTCGCCGAGCTCCCGCCGAGACTTGGGAAAAGGCATACTCCCAGTTCCGGACCCGTATCGAAGCGGTGATTGAGGCTGAAGGCGGCTACATTGAATAGATATCAGATCTACATCATAATCAAGTTACCTGAATTTATTGTTTCAATAACGCTTATAAAATAAAGCTGCAGTGCTGTTTTCTTCACGGCGACACTTTTATCGTTCCACCCTAGAAATTTTACGGTTGTTTTGCCTTTTTGAGAGTCTATGCGACTGCTATCAGAAGACGAACATAGAGGCAATTTTTGCTTGAGTTTTGGAAAGCAGACTCATGGCAATAGCTAGACGAAACATTCGTACAATTTGAAAATTTACAAGGCACGTTGTCAACCACCAATACCCATGACTAATAACACCCTACCTCAAAGTACATTGTCCAAACTTCTCGACCTTAACTTTCACAGGCAACATGAATTTGAACAAATACATTGAAGACAATGCCAAGGCTTTTTGCAAAGAAGGTGTTAGAAAATTACTCATACCTAAGAGTATCCTATATCTTTAGAAAGTCACCATTCAATTTAACAGCTCGCGCATTATCAACCAAGAATATTTTAAATCAAAATAATTATCGGGGAAAGCAAACTACATCTATATCATTGCAAACTTGATCGAAAATGTTAACGAGGTTATATCGCTTACAAATCTGATTTATTTTCGTTATAAGAAGTTAATACTAAACGGAGATTAACGACATTTTTTTTGTGCTAGTTCAATAGCCTTCAAAAATATTTTTTCGTAGTAATATCGAAATCCGAACGTCGAAAAAAAAATAATTTTCATTAAAACCAATTACATCTACTTACTTTTTTGTAAATTACAATTCAAAGCAATGTTATTTATTTGTCATATCACAGAAATATTACTGCATTATCACATAAAACATGTATTTTAAGAATTTAATCAGTAACATCCGCCATTAATTGCAACAAGACGGACTGAGTTACCTCCCCTGACAACATGTTGGTTGTTTGTTTATGTATAAGCTTTGACATTTTAAAAACTATTTCAATTAATGATTAACTATCGGGACCTGTGAAAATTCCACAGGGGACTCATTCATATGTAATATATTGATGTTGGCTTTCTGTATATGCTTAGTGTAGATGGAGACGCGCTATTATCGTAGCTTTTTTGTTAAAAATGCAAAAGTATTTATCTAAGCTAGCATGAACGCCCTGCAAAGCCCGGTCGTAAAGTACGTTTAAATATGATATTTTAATTATTCCAGATTTCGCATATATTATTATAGAATTAATGTTCAAAAATAATATATATATATATATATATATATATATATATATATATATATATATATATATATATATATATATATATATATATATATATGATTTGGGTGCATTAGCTTGAATCGAAACCGAAATAAAAACTTATGAAAAACCAAAAAAAGGATATATATATATATATATATATATATATATATATATATATATATATATATATATATATATATAACCTGGGTTCTTTCAGTCATAATCGAAACCGAAACCGAAACTTATGAAGAATTCTTGATAATATTATTTATGACCAGAAATAGAAGAACATAACAATTAAACGACCTGGATATAAACGTAGCACACACACACACACACACACACACACACACACACACACGCACGCTATCGTATTAATATATAGATTTTCTATCTGATCGATTTTCTTAATTTATTGATATGTTACTAAATTTGTGGTGAGCATTAAATAGATACCATTGGGTTTAAGTTGAAATTCAATATTTTAATTTTTGAATTTCGAAATTATAACGAAGAAGCGTCGCCCTAAACACACAACGGACTACATAAGCAACCAATCCTTTGTCTTTTGGCTAGGAGCAAAGTGTAGTATTCGTTCTGATACTACAATTCATCTTTTCTGCCATCGGTCAGTGAAGGAAAAATCCTTTTAGGCTGAAGACAATTTGATTTTTATTTCCAGTACCTCTTGGTGGGGACCGAGTTTCCCTCCACATTAACAACACACCTTAAAAAAAAAAAAAAATCTGCCCCCGTGGAGACGTAAGGTAAAAACAAACAATTTATAAGTAAATCTCGGACGAGTCCATTTGATTTCCCTGGGGGGTTGCCAGTCCATTATTCTCTCCTTTTAATTTCCGTTTCAATATTTTTTTTGTTTGTTCCAATTTCTAATTTCCGCGTCGTCCTTTACTGTTTTTTCTTTCGTTGAATTCTTCTTTTCTTTTTCTCCCCCCCTCTCTCTCTCTCATTCATCCACACTTTCTCTATTTTTCTCTTTTCTTTTTATTCACTTATCTATAGCCTCAGTAGACGTGAAATCGTGAGAGAGATAGAGAAAGAGAGAGAGAGAGAGAGAGAAAGAGAGCGAGAGAGTAGAAGGGGAAGAGTGAGGGTTGTGAAAGGAGAGGGGCTAGAAGTGAGAGAGTGAAAGTAGAAGGAAGAGGGGGTTAGGGTTAGGGTTAGGGTAAGTCGTGAGAGAGAGAGAGAGAGAGAGAGAGAGAGAGAGAAAGAAAGAGAGAAAGAGAGAGAGTAGAAGGGGAAGAGTGAGAGGGTTGTGAAAGGAGAGGGGCTAGAAGTGAGAGAGTGAAAGTAGAAGGAAGAGGAGGTGTACTAAAAGTCTATCTCTGCTTCGTCGATGTTTTCATAGCAAGTGATCGACTGAGTTTCAATCTATGCCTTCCCCCAACAAAACATTCGCGACAAACACTCGTCTAACTACAACTATTGTCAACAATTTCTCTTACTCTCTATGTGTTCATACAACTTAGGGTAAATTCCACGAATAAAACTTATTTCCTAGAAATGCCCGCCTATGAACGCTATACCGCGGGCTGCTTTCCAACCAACTACAATATGGACATTTTCAAGTCTGAGTCGTACTCTTAAAGATTTAAATTTTATCCAATTTCCACCACACATAAAAACATTATGTCATCTTACAGACCACCTGACACCAACTAATCCTCACCTCGAGTTATTTTCGAGCCTTGATAAGCGATGTAACAAATGTCGTTCGCTGATAAATTTATTTTTCCTTTTTATTTCTTTTTATTTTTATTTTTATTTCTTTTTTATTTTTATTTTTTTTATTTTTTATTTTTGTATCTTTTTTATTTTTATTTTTTTTTATTTTTCTTTCTTTTTTATTTTTCTTTTTATTTCGTTTTTATTTTTCCTTTTTATTTATTTTATATTTTTATTTTTTATTTATTTTTTATTTTTATTTCTTTTTTATTTTTCCTTTTTATTTCTTTTTTATTTTTCGTTTTTGTTTCTTTTTTATTTTTATTTCTCTTATATTTTTCCTTTTTATTTCTTTTTTATTTTTATTTTTTATTTCCTTTTTATTTTTATTTATTTTTTATTTTTATTTTCTATTTATTTTTTATTTTTCCTTTTTATTTCTTTCTTATTTTTATTTCTTTCTTATTTTTTTCTTTTTATTTTTTGTTTCTTTTTTATTTTTCATTTCTTTCTTATTTTCCTTTTTATTTATTTATTTTTTATTTCTTTCTTATTTTTCCTTTTTATTTATTTTTTATTTTTATTTTTTATTTCTTTTTTATTTTTATTTTTTATTTCTTATTATTTTTCCTTTTTATTTCTTTTTTGTTTTTCCTTATTATTTCTTTTTTATTTTAATTTTTTTCTTTCTTTCTTATTTTTCTTTTTATTTCTTTCTTATTGTTCCCTTTTATTTATTTTTATTTTTCCTTTTTATTTATTTTTTATTTTTCCTTTTTATTTATTTTTATTTTTCCTTTTTATTTATTTTTATTTTTATTTTTTATTTATTTTTTTCCTTTTTATTTCTTTCTTATTTTTTATTTCTATTTCTTTCTTATTTTCCCTTTTTATTTATATTTTATTTTTATTTATTTTTCTTTTTCTTTTTTATTTCTTTTTATTTTTCCTTTTTATTTCTTTTTTATTTTTTATTTTTATTTCTTTCTTATTTTTCCTTTTTATTTATTTCTGATTTTCCTGTTTATTTATTTTTTATTGTTCCTTTTTATTTTTTGCTTATTTTTCCTTTTATTTTCTGTTTCTCTTTTTTTCTTTTTTTTTCTTCAATTTCTTTCTTTCTGTCTTTGTCTCGTTTTCGCTTCACCTTTTTGCTTCTTTCTTGTCTTTTTGCTAAAGTTATTTTCCTTTCTTTTCTCCTCCCTACCTCTCTCTCTATTTGTACCCTATCTCTTTCTACCTATCTATATAATTCCTTCTTTTGTTCTTTTTGTATTTCTTTTACCTTAACCTTTCATCACATCTGTCTTTCACTTCTCCTCCTTCCGCTTTATCTCTCCCACTGTCACTCTTTCACGTCTAATCCTTCCGCTTTATCTCTTCCACTGTCACTCTTTCACGAACGACCCTCTCCCTCTCTCTCTCTCTCTTTCTCTCTCCCTTCTACTCTTTCACTCTCTCCCTTCTACTTTCTCTTTCATCAACGCTCCTTTCCCTCTTTTCCTCCTCCTCCTTCTCCTCCTCCTCCTCTTCTTCTTCTTTTTCTATCTCCCACAAACTCGCCTCCCACTCACAACTATCTGGTAACCAATCTCTCTTACTTTTACCCACTCCTCCTCTCTCCTATTATCTCCTCTACTCTTGTTTTTAGCCCCCACCCCTTACATACATCGAAAAAATACTAAATAGAAAACTAAAAATGTTTACAGAGCTAAGAAATATGTTTATGAACAAATTATTAAAAATATGGATAAAATTTTTCTATTCAATTAATTTTCTACACAAATTTTTTTCTTTCGGCAAGATAAATTGGACAAAGATTTGTCTGCAGAATACAAACAGCCGAAAAACAAATTAAAACTTAAAAAAAACAAGATGGCTGATATTAAAACAAAGAAGACAAAATACGTACTCGAATGCAATCTTAATGCTATACGATGTTTTTAAAAGTCATCAATTATTGAAAAAAATTAATGAAATAAAAACTGTTAATAACAAAACTTATCTACTAAAAAGATATTGAAAAAACGTTTTACTGCCTCATTTTTCAAAAATTATTTCACTATGTACGGCGCCATCTTGTATTTCGCTAGCTTCTATTACACTATAACACCATTTTGTATAACACCATTTTGTATAACATCATCTTGTATTAAATCAGTTTGAATTACAATGATGTCATTTTGAATAATGCCACCTATATTACGCCATTTTTTATTACGTCATCTCATACAATGTAATTTGTATAATGACATTTTAAATTACACGGTCTTGTAGATTGCTATCTAATACTACCCCATCTTGCCTTATTCTCTCACGTATGATTTCAGTTTGTATAACGTAATCTATATAACGGTATCTTATATTATTCCATTTTCAACTATGCCATTTTGTATTACTGCATATAGTATTACGCTAACTTGCATTACAGCATCTTGCATAACACTATTTTGCGATCATGTTTCACAGCATCTTGTATTACGCCATTTTAAATTTTGCTATTTTTTAATGTGCCATCATTTATGTCATATCTCTTTTTACATGTATTGCGTCATCTTATATTATGCCCTGTTTGTATTTTGTCATATTGTCTTACGTCATCTGAAATTATTCCATTGTGTATTATACCATATTGTATTACATCATCTTATATTATGTCATCTTTTATTACGTCATTGTAAGGAACTGTGAACTAACCATAGTTGTTTTTTGAATAACAATCTGCTATTCATTTATTTCGTCAATCGGAAATGCCAAAGAATATATTCGCAAATTGATTTGTGAATAATATATGTGTCAGCTATTTTTTCTTTCCTTCTGGTAGTTGTAATAATGAAAGGATTTGAAAACGAATAAATAAATTACTATTTGTTGCTACGATTTAGTCTAGCAAATTTTATCAATGTATGCTTAGATGAGGATCTAATTTCTCGTCTCATCGCCGTAAGGATAGTGGGCATCGATAAAGACGTCTGCTCATTTTGACGTTGTCAACCCAGTATACAATACAATCACGTTAACACACCGGTTCTTGCCAGATTAACGAAGTTAAGAAACGATGAGGCTGGCCAGTACCAGATGGGTGACCATTTGGAAAGGCTAGGTGCTGTATGTACCGCGCCAAGTCGTAGAAATATCTATGCTGGTATCTTGAGGCGCGTTTAAGTCAAGGAGGAAATACACCCCTGAATTATGACGGAAAGTAACAGGAAACTACCGTCTTTACTCGTCTTCATGAGATTAACATGGCTCAAGAATTTGAAGAACCGTAGTCGCCGATCCTGTTAAAAACTGCAGTGCTGCTGCATGCAACCTAAACGAAATCGGAACTGATCTAGCTTCTCTGCCAGATACGTTTTCCTATGATGACATAGATTGCAACGTTACCTCTTTCTATCTATTTCTATCTTTCTTTCTTTCCTTCTTTTTGCTTTTTTTTCACTTAAACCTCTCAGCCCATCACCTTCTCTTTTCCACGTTCACTCTCTCCCTCCTACCCCTTTCTCTTTATATCTTCCATTGTTTCTCTTTCATGATCTCTCTCTCATTGTCCTCTTTTTCTCACTCTCTCACTTCTACTGTATCTTTCACCAACTCCCTCTCTCTCTCTCCTTCTTCTCCGACCTTCCACACTCTCGCCTCCCACTCACTAGCTTTTCTGCGACGTACTTTTCCCCATGACGACATAGATTGCAACGTAATCATAACTCTAGTCGGTTAATTTCTAATGGAAATTCTCACTACTTATGCTTAATCTAGCCTAGGGTGAAGGATGCCGTTTGAACATTATTTCTACATAGCCATCTCTCACTTGGCGCCTTTTGTCAAACTTTTAATTATTTTCTTCTTCGTTTAAATAAACCAGCAAAATAAAAACAACAAAAGAATATAGGCATAAAAATGGAGGTGGACGCTGAAAAACATAATTATTCAACGGATATAAAGAACTAACAGATAGATGAATTGAAAATAAACGCTTTCTTTAAAAATAGGCGAATATAATAGGAAATAACAGAAAATAATAGGAATAATGAAATTACGAAAGGAGAATTATTTAAAAACAATAACATAATTAAATAGCCTCGAATTGAATTAGTTTTCTCGTCATGAAATAGCAGTGAAAAATTATATATATTTGCTGGTAGTTATCAGAGAAAAGTCAATGTAATAATATCAATTATTAAATTGAAATGAATAATTGAATAATTGTTTTATTTATTTATTTATTTTTGTAATAAATTCGTTTAGATACAGCATCCTGAACTGAACAAGAACAAATTGGTATTGCAATCAATTTCATAAAGAAAATAAAGGACGTTTATATATATATATATATATATATATATATATATATATATATATATATATATATATATATATATATATATATATATATATAAGGGGATTAGAACAACAGTCTAAAGAGCAGAGTATATTTTAATGTATTAGTAAATTCATTAATACAATTAAAATTAAATAAAAAGAAAACAGTGCTCGTTGTAATGTAGATATATAATAAGCTCGATAGGCATATATGTCCTAGAGCTATTTTAATATTGAGTAAGATGATTGATCATTTATAATTAAAATTAAAAATTAAAAATCGGTTTCACAAGGGAAAACAAACAAAATCAATAAAGTGTACGATCGTTTCGGAAACCATGTTTTTATTATGATAGACATTGAGTCTTGAGCAATAATTTTAACATATAGTTTTTTGAAAAAAAGTCTCCTCATTAGCAAAAATATTGGGTGTGGGCTTTTTAAAAACACCAAAAATAAACCTAGCATTTTTTTTAAGTAAGGCAGATGTATCTTTTAATGGTTCACCTTCTAAAACTCGTAAGTATCATCGTCAATGCATTCATTAGGCTATTAAACTACATCTAATATCCCGGAGAATGCATTGATTGTGTGTCTACATTTCCCTACCAAACTACTCTGTCAATTTTCAGTCTACGGACTGGAGATTTAACATAAGGGGTATTGAGATTTAACATAAGGGGTATTGAGATTTAACATAAGGGGTATTGAGATTTAGGAACATCTTTTAAATCTTTTTTTGGACAGAAATTTGGCTGTCAAGGGCTCAAAGTCTACGATTCTACTTTTAAAACGTCTACCAAACTCCTCAGTCAATTTTGGGTTTAAACACGTGAAATTTTAGATGTAGGTTACTTGGACATGGATCAAACTTTTAATTTGATTTGAGCCCAAAACAATAAATGTTAATGGGTCAAAATTGGAGTCAAAGTTAAAACAAAAAATTACCTCTGCGGTCGCTGCCAAGGAGCCTAGTTCAAAAGATTTGACCTGTGCGGTCTCCAGAAAACTATTCAGCAAATTTTGGGTCTAAACATTTGAAATTTTACATAAAGCGTATTCAGACACTCAGCAAGCTTTTTAATGAGATTTTGGGGGAAAATTTGGCTGCCAAGAAATCAAAGTTGAAAATGTTGACGTTTGCAGACTCTACCAACCTCCTCTGCCTATTTTAGGTTTAAACACTTGAAATTTTAGATGTAGGTTACCTGGGCATGAGTCAAACTTTTAAATATATGTATACATCTGCATATAAAGTTATGAACAGTACATAGAGCCCGAGCAAAGCCAGGCTGAACTGCTAATATATATATATATATATATATATATATATATATATATATATATATATACATGAAGGAGTCTGTGTATGCACGTGTGTATGTCTGTGTGTCTACATGCGTTGATCTGTATATATATATATGTGTGTGTGTGTGTGTGTTTCTGTCTGTCTGTGTGTGTGTCTGTCTGTGTGTGTGTGTGTGTGTCTGTCAGTCTGTGTGTGTGTGTGTGTGTGTTTTCTAGAAGCATATATTTGTGAATTCATATATACGGTATAATCATGTTGACACACCAGTTCTTATCACACCACCGGAGTTAAGCTACCTTGAACATTGAAATGCACGACAATTTGGTAATATCGGTTGCTGTATATGCTCTGAAGCCTGAAGAGGGGTGTGCGCCACCAGATACGCTGTATGAAATGACGTAGCGCCCTTACGGCCCCGGGCGGTTAGGAGATTTACGAAAATACAAACTGACCAAGCGATTCTCTTTCCCTTCCCTTTTATGAAGGCATTATTATTTGCAAAAGAAAGTAGTTCTCGCACCCGAGAAAGTAAGAATGCTGTTGTTTTTTGCTTTGTTGCAGTTGTTGCAGTAATAGTTTTTGGAAATTTTCTTCGTTTCTTCGCTGTCTTTCTTCGTTTCTTTGTTGCTGATCCATTTGGTATTATAACAGTTTGGGCGTACTAGACTTAAAGTCTTCCATGTTTAACTGTGTCTTTTTTAAGGGCGGTTTCATGAATTTCGATCTTATGCTACTAATACAAAAGAGAAGCAAAGTAAAAGTTCCTTTTCTTCACCAATAAAAAATTCCAAACCAAGCTGAACTCAAAATAACTGATAATTGTCAAATATGCAATTAAGGAAAACGTTGTCAATTTAAAGTTGCTCGCTTCTCAAAACACCATATATAATTATATATATTAACATATATATATATAATTATATATGCATGTATATATATATGAATACGCGCATGCACACACACACACACACACACACACACACACACACACACACACACACACATATATATATATATATATATATATATATATATACTAGCAAAAGTACCCGTCGTTGAGTGGGTTCAAAAACAGCCTACAGAAAATGGACTCTGATTTATGAAACTATTATAGGTTATGAAAAGAAAGGGTTGTAAAGAGGTAGCTTCGAATTTGGGGTATCAAAACCAAAGCAAAATATGATGAAAGTAAAAATAAAATAGATAAACCCCATAATTTATTATACCATACCTGTTCACACTGAAACACTTATCACAATATTCTGTTGATCTATATTAAAAACCTTGTTAAACTTTGTGACATATTTCCATTCTATGGAGGTCATGTGCGAACGAACGCACCATAATTTTATTATACCATATTTCTTCAAACTGAAACATTATTATCAAAGTATACTTACGCAGATAGATATGAAAAGTCTTTATTAAAGTTTGTGCCTATTTCCATTCTATGGAGGCCAGGCGCGAATGCAGACCCCACAATTTTATTATACCATATCCCTATTTAAGTTAAGACATACTTATCAAAGTATTCTTATGTACATCTATATCAAAAACACTTGTAAAAGTTTTTTTTTTAATTTTTAAATTTTTTATTCCCAATACTTTGTGGACCAGGCGCGAACGCCGACCCCGCAATTTTAATGAACCACCGTTCTGCCAGATCGAACATACCCATTTTTGTGTCTCGATGCATCTTCTATCATTATATGTAATCAGTTTTTAAAAATAGTCAACCATATAGGAATCTATTCGTGACAAGACACACACACAGACATTCAGCTTTATATATATATATATATATATATATATATATATATATATATATATATATATTAGTGTTGGGACGATTAATTGGAATCAGAAGTGGAAATCGGAAAAATCGGAACATTGTAAGGTCTAGGAATCGGAAAAATTGGTGCCTATTTTCCGATGCCAAAACGATTCTTTTGATTGCCTTTATTTATTTGATTTTATTTAAAATCCTACATTGCTAGTAATAATTATAAATTCATTAATGTTTATTGACTGTAAAATTGTAGTAAAGCCAAAATTGATGGACCAAGTGTATTTTTACGTTTAGGAAAACATTTGCATATTTAACATGTGTTTTTACAGAAATTCTGTAGTTATATATTTAGAGATTTATAAAAAATCGGAATCGGTAATTGTATCGGAATCGTATAAAATATTCGACTTGCCCCCCCACATACATACATATATATATATATATATATATATATATATATATATATATATATATATATATAGTCTTTGAAGTTTTTAACATTTGAAACCATACAAAAACTTACTTTTTATCATTCGTTAAAAAAAAAAAAAAAAAACATCTAGTCAGTAAGTCATTTAATCACCTGCAATCACTGCATCAACTCTCTCGAATTTACTATAATACCAATTTTTTTTTTTTTTTTTTTTCAAGGGATCATCAGTTGTTTACCATGAAACACTGTTTCGGAGATTTAATATATATATATATATATATATATATATATATATATATATATATATATATATATATATATATATATATATATATAGTCATTGACGTACTCTACTATTTTTATATTTCGGCTGCGGATAAGTAAATAAAATAAAGCAAATTAAATTTGTTATTCTATAAATTTCCCTCGATTTATCGCGTCATCCCATTAGATCAAATAGTTGAAAGATGCGACTTTCTTCCCAATGATGAACGTTAACTACTCTTTCTCTTTCACTTTCTTTCTCTTTCTCTCTTTCGCCCATACACATGTACACTGTCTGTCTCCAGAAATAAGTCGAAAAATAATTGACCATTATAACGGTGGAACGGCATATTGAAATATTTCCAATTCTAAAATCGCATCCATTATTTGAAGATGGAAGCGACCTAAACTGATCTGTGTATCTCTTCTGGAAACAGACGTTTTCGTAAATTAGGTTAATGAACGCCCTTTTTATCCGCTAGTCGATAAGTAATTTGAAACGCATTTACTTCCGGTCGGAGCATTGGACGGGGCTTATAGCAATTGTGGCCGAAATGAGCAACTATGGTATTATGCAGAACATTCCACGCTGATGGACTGTACTCTTAAAATCATAGTATTTGGAAGTTTCTAATCCGTTGACGTCTAGTCGCCCGGAACCTCGTTTATTATGTGTTCATATTTATCTCAAGATGGCTGCTTCTCTCTGGTACCAATTATTATAATCTGAGGAAACAATGGTGAACATATTCCTTGGAAACTGTTCAATCTATAATTTGCAAAAAAAAAAAAAAAAAAGAAAAGAAAAAAAAAGAAAAAAGGTATATTCCTTTATAAAATCTTGCTTTAATGTTTTGCCCCTATTTATTTCTCCACATCTAATTTATAAAACCTACTATGCCTGTCTGTCTGTCTGTCTCTTTCCATATTTTCAAACTCTATTTCTTCAGAAACTAAAAGTCGCAGAGTGTCGCTATTGGCCTCAAACGATTGGAATTTTTATGGGCTGTTCTTATATGGGTCTTTAGCCGGTTAAACTAGTTTTTAAGGAGTTAAAAGGGGTCAAAATTTAAAAAAAATCTTTATACTCTGTGTACATTCATCTTAGTTTATTCTTAATATTTATTCAGTTTATATGCGTGTCACGTTGGTACAGTGGTAACGTCACCAGCTTTGAATGCTACAGTTTTGCTTTCGATTCTAGCTAATGATACCCAAATACTTTTTCCTTTTTTACTTTTGAAATTACGAGTCTATAACAATATACACGAAATCTTGACAAATAAAAATATCATATTTAAGCGTATTTTACGCCCGGGCAAAGCCAGGCGTCCCGATAGTCTATCTATATACTTTGCTTTCAAGTACTTAATGTATGAAATTTCTCTCTGTAAAAAATATCTCTATGTTCACAATTTTTAGCTGTTTATCCATGGTTACAATTTTATGTGACTCACACATCATAATTTAATTTGTCTTCATAAGTACTGAGCAATTCAAAAAGAAATATTTAATAATATTTTTTAACATTTTTTTACATCGCGTCGGGCAATGCCGAGAAACATATCCAACTAGTTCATATTAGTTTACCTTTTAATTTTTCGGTTTTTGAAATCAGGAACTATGGTTAAAATATTCATTTAGATGTTTGCTATAGCTTTTTATCTTATTGAATGATGAATTTTAAAAATGGGGGGGGGGGCGCTCGTGCAGTAAATTATTTCCGTTAGCGTATTTTTGATTTAAAGACGCTACGGTTTATATATATAGAGAATGTTGCTTGTGCAATTACATATTTTAAGGGGAGATAATTGTCATATTTTCTTTACTTTATTTATTTGAAGGGTGTAAGGGAGATAATTAGTCTAACTTAATTTATTAAAAAAAATAATAATAATTGTAATCTATTTTTACTAATAAGTAATTTTTAATGATTTAAGGTGGTTTATATTTATTAAATTTAAACCAACGTTTATGACTACATGTAAATATAAGCTCCTGTCTTGAATTTAATAGTTTGGTTATATTTCTTATATCTTCATACTTAAAAATTTTTAGGGTCTCTTTTGTACATAGTGCACAAAATTTATCTCCTGGTTTATATGATTTGCAAGTCTCAATTATTCGCCATTTTAAGTTGAAAGGAATATTGCTGTTTTTTAGTTGCCAAATATAGTTGGATAGAGTAGTTTGGTTTGATAGAGAGTTATTTTTAAAAGAATGTTTGTGCCTTGAAATTCTATGTTTTATTAGGCCAGATGTGCCTGATTTCAAAAAGCGAAAAATTAAAAGGTAAATATCTATATATATTTTTAAAGCAAATTTATTATGTAAATTCAAATCGATATTTTTCTCTACTTATTTCTATCTCTAACCCATATTAATTTTCTTATAAATTTTAAATCCAGACCTTTTATTTCAATTTTTTTCAGATTCATCTGCCTTACTTTTAATGCTAGGTTTATTTATAGTGTCTTTTAAATTCAATAAAAACCCTTCAAAATTTGCTGACGGGGAAGCCTTGCTTATTAAAAAACTATATGTAATTATTGTACATAACTTGATGTATACCACAATAAAAAGCATTGTTTTCCGAAACGATCGTACAGATAATTGATTTTTTTTTATTGTTCCTTCTTATGAAACGGATTTTTTTAATTATAATTTGATTTTTAAATTTTAAATTATCAATCACATTACTTAATATATATATATATATATATATATATATATATATATATATATATATATATATACGAACAAACAGTTGATAAAACATGTTAAAAACACTTTGAAATGAGTTAAAAACATATTTAATCTGAAAATGAAGCACTAGATAAGTGGATACTTCTTAATCCGCGGAGTTTCGAAGAAATACTTTCCTTCTCATTAGAGGGTAGTAATTAGCAATATGCGGGATCGGATTTTGCATACAAAAGTATTTGATGAAATAAGTTAGTCAAAGATCTTACTTGATAACAAAAAAAGTGAAGCAGAGGGAATATGGCGAAGAAAAAGGTCATTACGCATGAATGGATAGTCTGGTGGAAGATAAATAATCCAGTGACGGTAAAATCTATTGTAAAATTTATTTTATATATATATATATATATATATATATATATATATATATATATATATATATATATATATATATAACGGTGAGTTTGAAGAAGAGAGTAAGTTCAATTCTATAAGAGGAGACTTATCTGGATAATATAAAGCTCAATATATTTCAATAGAGTTTTCTAGGAGACCATACCAGTGGGAAATGAAGTCACAAAACCTATATATTGGTAAATATAAAATTGTTCATTTATTTAATAAGGGTATACATACATTTAGTTGGGGGATAAGGGGGACTTTTTATACCAAGGTATTTCGAAGCCTAATGCTTCTCATCAGAAGAGTAGAGAAGATGCTAAGGTAACATAATGGGGATGCGACGTCTAGCGTGGACTTTATCAGGAATGAAATAAATTAATAATTAAAATGATTGATGCTGCTTGGGAGGAGGATATAGCGTAGATTGGGTGGTGGTTCTATTTTATTCGTATGTAAGACGTGTAGTATCTATGAGGAGGCTTGTTTTTACATGGAGGTCACCACTTATCAAGGCCCAGAAGCCACTCGGGGATAAGGGTTATTGTGTTTACTGTAATCAATGGAATAGTATCGTAGTAATAGTTAGTATTGGAGATTTGATAAAGTGTCTTACTTAAGGAATTTGTTTGTGTTGGACTTGAAGACATCCAAGTTGAAGTCGGGAGGGAAACAGGCAAGCGGCAGAGAGTTCCACAGGCGTGCAGTTCTAAGAAAGAGGCTTTGTTCATGGAATCTACGTTTTGATTTAGGCACAGATAAAGAGTGGGGAAAATTATTGACAGTGGTTTCATCTAATCGGGTGTTTTTCGTGGAAGATTGGCGGGGGGGGGCAGAGAATGGAGCTCAAACGAGCACTTGCCATGGAAATAACGATAAAACAAAGACAGGCTCGCAACGTCTCTTCTGTGGGAGAGAGGTTGCAGGGAAGAGAAAAGGGGTTATGCTAAAAGATATTTTATCAACAGAAATAACCGAGATCACAAAAGCACTTTATATTATGACGATGAATTACAGCGAGGGGGTATATGCTAAGTAGGATTTGATCTAATGTAACGGTTATCACAATATTACTTATAAAAGGACTATCGCTTATGGCGTAATCTTATAAGATTAATGAAAGGTGTGGGGTGGATAACATGGGGCGCTGTGTAGTAAGGTTTTAATTTAGTAAGATGGTGGAAAACCCGACGGTAAATTAAGGGATTTAGCTACGAGGAGGTATGGGGAAGGTAGTTGTAAAAATATGATAGTAATTTTCGGAAGATATTATATAGTAATAGTCCTTAGGGTTGCGCTGTTACTAGGTGTAAAAAGGGGGGTTATAAGGCAATGGTATAAAGATAAGGGAGCAAAGTTGATAAAGAGACAAAAATATTAGGA
>NC_136509.1:100375529-100385529 GCF_053919585.1 Euprymna scolopes
AAGCCATCGGTCTCAAACCTCACGTGATCTTTTTCAACCAATCAGAACGTTGGCACACTCCGGTCCGCCTCCCTCTCTTTCTACCTAATACTCTCGCTCTTCTCCTTCTTTATGTATTGAGATGAGACATCAGTCTGTTAACCACGATGTAATTACAGATGTGATTTTCATGCTGCATGAAGTTTCTTATCTTGCGTAGACAAATCATTACGTAATAAGCAAGACGGAAATCTATAATTGAGCGATTATATATATATATATATATATATATATATATATATATGTATATATATTTTAATATATATATATATTTATAATATATATACATATATTTATAAGATATATATATATTTATAATATATATATATTTATAATATATATTTATATATATTTATAATATATATATATTATAATATATATATATATATATATATATATGACTATTCATTTAATTACATGAAGTAATATACGAAGATATAATTTAATGCGCAAATACTCAGAATTTATTTCAAGAGTGCTCAATATATAGGTAGAGCTAGGAAGTAAGTTATGAAAATATATATGGCAATTAAGCTATACAGAATATTTCGCGTTTCATTCTCGTGAAAATTTGTCAGGCCTGATGAATTTTCACGAGAATGAAACGTGGAAAATTCTGTGTAACTTAATTGGCCTATATATTTTCATTACTTACTATATATATATATATATATATATATATATATATATATATATATATATATATATATAAATTACTATATATATATTACTATATATATATTACTATATATATTACTATATATATTACTATATATATATACATACATATATATATATATATATATATATATATATATATATATATATATATATATGTGTGTATAAAGGAAATTCTTAATTAAATGATGTAGAATGGCAACCAAATCTATTGTTTGACAAAGGAATCCAGATAATTATTAACGTCTTTTTCTTAATACGTCGATTTTCAATGAATGGCTAATCTCATCGAAGGAACTGTTATTAGCAAAATAGACCTGGGTAATTATAAATTTCGCTTAATTAGCACATACTTTGAAATTTAAATTCGAAATGATCGTGTAAAAAGTATACTGTACGGTTGAATGAATGAAGAGAGTTGTAAAATCTAAAGCAATGAATAATGGTACGTACCAGAATTATTCCAGGCTGTAAAATAAAATCTTTGAAGATCAGAGTCATATATATTAGGTAATCCATTATTTTCAATGTGGTAGAATCCTTTGAAAAGTCTTTTGAATAACTTGATATATGCCTGCAGGCAAAATACTGGAATGAGTCTTATTTACAAAGAACTCAATGAATCATACACAGTGGTAACACGAAATACATTAGGATTTTATCAATTTGGAAGCAAAAATCCTAAAATCAATGAATATCTAGAACCTTGCTGAAATACTAACACCGAGGTTTACTTTGAAAGACCATAAACCAAACTAACATGGCAACTCATCTATTAGACTGATTTCAAGCCCGGATCTTGGTTCGATAAGTAAGAATATCATATATAGGATCTTCTTTTCAATAAAGGAAAAAACTGTAAATTATGTGTGCTTCTCCGCCAAACAATATTATATTATCTAGATCGCATATAAGGCTTTCTTTATCTGCTTTGATACTAATATTTATTTGGGAATTTATGCTTACAGTATGATACAATCTGTAATCCTTCGACATTATATATATATATATATATATATATATATATATATATATATATATATATATATATATATATATATATATATATATATATATATATATGTGCCGGTGTTACAGTTGATTTACATTGTGGAAACTATAGCGATTAAATATCTCCGGAATATTCTGTGTAGCTTAATTGCCAGATATATATATATATATATATATATACATATATATATATATATATATATGTGTGTGTGTGTGTGTGTTTGTGTGTGTGTGTGTGTGTGTTTGTGTGTGTGTGTGTGTGTGTGTGTGTGTGTGTGTGTGTGTGTTCAGGAAAGTCAGTTATTATATCTGAGTTTATATGTGCCGGTGTATATATGTGTAAAATACGTTATATATATATATATATATATATATATATATATATATATATATATATATATACATATATATATATGTATGTATATATATATATATATATATATATATATATATATATATATATATATATATATATATATATATATATATATATATATAACGTATTTTACACATATATACACCGGCACATATAAACTCAGATATAATAACTGACTTTCCTGAACACACACACACACACACACACACACACACACACACAAACACACATATATATATATATATATGTATGTATCTGTATATATATATATGTATCTGTATATATATAAGTTACCTTATTTTTATTTTTATTTTTTTCATTTTTCTTAAACTTTTTCTTCTAGGGGATGGGACATCCAATCAGATGTCTGACATTTACCCCTATTTTAGGGTTCCTTATTTTACTTAAGTCGAAGTTCTCAGAAATCAAGGGGCCCACGACCTGGGGCTGACACTTGAAGTCTATATGAGATACATAGATATTCGAATGTTCCATTAAAGTTCTTTATCTCTCAAGCACTGAGTTTGTAAAGAAATTGAGAACATAATTTTCCTCTCCCCAATTAACCATTTTTATACATTGTAGTATATCTTTTATGTTGGTCTCATGGTCTTACTGGATTCCAGGACAAGAATTTATCTAGTCTGGTGGAGTATCCAGTTTCGTGCTATTACTTGAGGTAATATCACTTGGAGACGGTGCACCGTTCCTCGGAAAAGCTGTGGGGTAGCCGTAGTGAGGAGATCTTATTTGGGCTGTGAATACTATGTGATTTTGAATATTTGGTCAGGGTTTACTTCTATGGAAAAGTATCCTCATGTCAGATTGTTCTGACAAACCCCTGTACAGAGAGACCTTAGACACTCGAGGATAGTGTCTAGTAGGCATTCAAGTTCTCACAATAGGCATTCAAGTTCTCACCAGTAGGCATTCAAGTTCTCACCTTATCTGTCTGTATGTTCGTGTGAGAACCAAAGTACTTAATCAATTTTTAGTTTAGAAATGTAAAACTTGATATATTAACAATTTGAACCTGTGGAATAAATTCTATTTGATCTGCACCCGGTAAAAATAGTTACTAATGGGTCGAAATTTTGAATAGATTTGGAATTTGGCGGGCTCAAATCGACTAAATAAGTTATTACAACATATTCGCAAATATGAGTTTATATATAACAACGTTTGTTTTTTTGTTTTTTTTAAGAATTTGTTTATGGACTTATATCAGTCGAATAAGTTTGAAGAACTACATTTTTTGGTTTATATTCTAGCTGATGGAAATCTACGTGTATGCCGTTTAATGGATCGTGTCGTCTAGTATGTATGTATAACGCGTCTTTGTTGATATCTGCGTAATGTCTTCCTTTCTGTATTGTTAATATACAGGGTGTCCACAAAGTCTGGCTACATAATGTAGCCAGACTTTGTGGACACCCTGTATATCGTCTGTTCGTTTTGTTTTATTTTACTTCAGTCGAAGTTCTCAGAAGTCAATGGGCCCACGACCTGGGGCTAACACTTGAAGTCTATATGAGATACATAGATATTTGAATGTTCAATTTAACTTCTTTATTTCTCAAACACTGAATTAATAAAGAAGTTGAGAACATATTTTCCTCTCCCCAATTAACCATTTTCATATGTTGTAGTATATCTTTTATTTTGGTCTCTTGGTCTTACTGAATTCCAGGACAAGAATTTATCTAGTCTGGTGGAGTATCCAGGTTCGAACTGTTACTTGAGGTAATATCACTTGGAGAAGGTGCACCATTCCTCGCAAAAGCTAATATGGGTTAACCATAGTGAGGAGATCTTATTTGGGCAACAAATACAAAAGGTGATTTTGAATATTTGGTCAGGGTTTACTTCTATGGAAAAAGTATCCTCATGCCAGATTGTTCTGACAAACCCCTGTACAGAGAGACCTTAGACACTCGAGGACAGTGTCTAGTAGGCATTCAAGTTTTCTGTGTGCTTGCGTGTGTGGGTGTTTACACTGTTATATACTGTTCGCAAATAAGACTAATATACGTACGTGAGAAAGTTTTTTTCTTACTACATATTCTCTATTTCTCGTCTGGATAGTATAGCAAACAAAGGTAGCCATATTTTTCTTCTTGTGGTTGCCACGCTGCAAATGAATACACCTCCCTCGGAAGAAAACACCAGACAAAGCTTATTATTTATATATAACCTTATTTCTTTGATGTTCTCCGTCTTGGAGATTGCACGCATTTCTCTTCGTTTTTACATCGTCTCTAGCTGTGTCCCTGGATGCTCTCATGGACCGAAGACACTAAAATCTCTTCCGCGTCAAGAACTTTCTAATCGTTCGTTAATCGAGTGAAAAAACTTACTGACTTACAAACTGACGTGCAAAAACTTGTTTTCCTGGCTGTATCATCTCCTGCTTCTTTGTTTGTTACTAAGTAAATTTTATGTCACTTAACTAAGCCAGTCGTATGTTTTCGGTTAACCGTAATTTCATCGTTTTTCTAAACGAAAATTCCAAGCTTGATTATATAAATATAGTTTATTTTTCTAATACCTATCTCATTTCAATAAAAAATTTCTCCTGCTACTATATATATATATATATATATATATATATATATATATATATATGTGTGTGTGTGTGTGTGTGTGTGTATATGTATATGTATATATATATATATGTGCATATATATATATGTATATGTGTATATATATATGTGCGTATATATATGTATATATATATATATTATATATATATATATATATATATATATATATATATATATATATATATATATTATATATATGTTGATAGAGTCTTGGACTTCCGGTTCGTTTACTGTCATGTCTCTTGTGGGCTGCGACGTTGTTTGGCTGTGGAATTTATTATATACAATCTCTCACATTCTGAAAATCCTATCATAAGTTGTTCGCTTGGTTAGCATTGCTGGATGGCATCGTCCTTTCGAGTTAAAACTCCTACTTGTGAGACATCGGCTTAGGTTTATTAGCTGGTTGGATGACCGCGGCCCTTGTCAAGACGAAGTAGGTTCATTTCACAGTTGGATTTCGGCGCGGTTTGTTTGATCTGTGTTGGTTAATAGAAATTCTTCTGTGCGAGGCGTTTGCAAGAGGCTCGGGTTTCGAATCCTGAGTTCAGATATGTCTAACTGATGAGCCCAAATGAGGGCGAAACTCGAGTCTTGGACTTCCGGTTCGTTGACTGTCATGGCTCTTGTGGGCTGCGATGTTGTTTGGCTGTGGAATTTATTATGTATGTATGTATATGTATATAGTCATCTACATGCATTACTGGTTCGCTGTATCACATCTCATTAGTGCGGCTAAACATGCAATTATCTTAAGCAAGGATTAATACATACATACATATATATATATATATGTGTGTGTGTGTGTGTGTGTGTACAGGAGGGGGACGAAAAATTTGTCGCCATAAAGAAAACAACACTAAAGATTTATTTTAAATTTTTATTGAACAAAACAGTTCAGGAAACTTGATTATGTAGTAGAACTGACATATATTCAATGTATCCGCCTTCAGCCTCAATCACCGCCTCAATACGGGTCCAGAAATAGGAACAAGCGCAGCGGTATCACGGCGGGTGGCGGCGATCAAACTGGCATTGTGTTGTGGAAGTTAATGTTGGTGATGTTCTCGACGTATAGCCAAAGGAAGTTGTCCATGGGGTTCAGATTTGGTGAGAAGAAGTGCAAGGGAGAGAGAAGTATAAAGTCGTTGCACGCCTTCTGAAGCCAAGCCTGGGTTTCTTTGGACTGGCGCCGAGTCCTGCTGCCATCCCGATGTTCTGCCAGCCGCAATCTGATTGCACCAGGCAATCACCACACTCTTCAGCACATCCAGGTATTCTTTGGTGTTAACTTTTAAGCCGATTTCGAAGATTTGAGGTGGCATGATGTGGCCCGCACTTGAGACCACACCAAAGACCACAGCCATGGCCGGAAACCTTGTTTGCATTACTCTGCGAAAGGTCCCTGTTATTCGCGACAATCCAGCGATTCATTTTGAGGGTGCTGGCAATGGTCCCGTTGTCATAACTAGGATCAGTAGAGAGTATGAGTTGTGCAGCTTTGTAAGATTTGTACACAACTTGCCAACTAATAAATGGTCTGCAACAAAAAGAAATGAAAATCGGTTTTCATCAAACGGAAATGGAATCATGTCGTTTTATCTAGGGCAATTTTATCGTTCTACCCTGCAGGAAGAATTCTATCTAGAAAGATATCGAGGAAACGAACGCCAACAGTGGAATCATCCGAGTCTTACAAAACAAATGAATGCATTTATTTTGCATACGCAGACACCAACCCATTTTTTCAAAACAGTTTTGTTAGGATATTAGTTCAACAAATCTTTGAATGATTATTGCCGTGCTTGTGGAGGGGCTATTTATAAAAATAATTTTTAAAAAACGCGCATATATAGAGTGTTGGGGGTTGCAACTGTAATAATTATGTACATAGAAGGTGACGGTGACTAAGTGGTTGACGATACGGACTGACAACCTAGGTGTGCAAAATTCGAATCCAGTTCATTCCACAGAAACACTTTCACGTAATGATGTTCGCAACCTTTATGTGATCCCTCTTGTAAGTAACCGACGCCATTCAAAAAAGATTCTAACAAGAAATATATCAAAGAAACCAATGCCAACAATAAAATCACCCAAATCGTACAAAAATGAATAAATTATGAAAGGATAAGTCCATTTCCGAGGACCTTCATTTATTTAGTTCTAAAAATAAAGTTCGATTTCATTGTCCGTCCCTAATGCTAGGTCTCCTTTCTGTGAATAAGGGTTATTCAGACTTCTTATCGTAAGAGACAATTATGATATATGGCAGGGTTTATTGCTTTAACCAGTGAGGACTGAAGATACGACGACCTTATTATGAAAGAAACTAATGTTGCGCTTTGGAACGCCCTCCATAAAAAAGCCAGCGTTCGTGGTTTGGAGAAAATGGCGTCTTGTCGTGCGAGGAGAGAAAATCATGACGCAGAAAACTGGATAATTCAATAGTGAGCATCTTTTTTTTTTTTTTGTTGTACCCGTTCATTGAAGCAAGCGACATTGTTTTCCTTGTCTCGCATTCTTGCAAATTTCTTGGGCGATTGCATGACGGGACGTTTTTTTTTTTTTTTTTTTTTTTTTGTTTTAGCTGTTTAAGTGTTCGGTCCGCTAAGGAAGGCGGGAAAAAGTGAAAGGAAGAGTGAATACAAAGAACCGTTGCGGGTTATTTAGATTTTAATCTTGCCTGTCAAGCAATGTTTATGCATCGTTTGATGTAGGGAGATGTAGGAAGAGCGATAGAGGTATAAAAAGAGAGATACGGAGGAAGGCGTTAGAAAAAGAAATAGATGGAAAAAAGAAAGAGAGAAAGGAAAAAATGAGAGAGAAGAAGCAAGACAGAGTGGGGGATAAAAGGGAGATGTAGATAGATAGATAGATAGATAGATAGATAGATAGATAGATAGATAGATAGATAGATAGATAGAGAAAAAGAGAGAACGAAAAAATAGAGGGGGAGTTAGAAAGGAAGGTGTTATAAACGGATTGAGAGATAAAAAGGGAAAAAAGAAAGAATTGGAAAGAGATAAGGGGAGATTGAAAGTCAAAGGAATAATAAGGTCGAGCGAAAGATATACTGAGGGAGAGAGAGAGAGAGAAAGAGAGAGAGAAAGAGAGAGAGGAACGAGAGAAACGGAGAGAAAGTGTGTGTAATAGGTGGATAGTTAAAAAGAGAGAGAGTAGCGTAATAATGAGAGACAGAGAGAGTAATTAAAAAAGGGAGAGAGAAGGAGCGAGAGAGAGAGAGCTAGATAGAGAATGCTAGATAGAGACAGCGAGAGCTCGAGATACTGTAAGAGATGGGAAGAAAGGGAGAAAGTGTAATAAAAAAAAAAAGGTATTTGCAACTTCTCTTCCAATTTTCAGATTTTGTAATCATGCTCATATGGATTCTATTTTCTTTTAAAGAATTTATTATTGGTGTTTCTTCTGATGAGTTAAGGACAGAATAGATTAACTGACTGATATAATAATTAAATGAATTATTTTGATGTCAATAACTGTGAATGGCAACGTAATTAAAGGAATAAATTGTAAGATGGTCAACATAATTTGGAATATAGACTTTTGTCATTTATTTGTTTTATATATATATATATATATATATATATATATATATATATATATATATATATATATATATATATGCTCCAGGTAAAAGGTATTCAAGAGTGAAAACTAATGAATTTTACGAAGTTATTAAGAGTGCTATATAAAAGAAGAGCAAGGTATATTTTTATTAACAAATTTACATGGTCGTGACAATTGACATGCTAATGTTTCGGTCAAATGGTCGCTTAAAGCCAAAAATCCTCGTCGCCTTAATAATAATAATAATAATAATAATAATAATAATAATAATAATAATAATAATAGTAAGCCCCGTCACCGCTCCCCAGAAGAGTGATGCCAAATTGGTGACAAGGGTTAAGGAGGGTGGGAAGACCGAGGAGAGAGCGCTGACCAGTCCTCCGTTGGACAAATACGAAAAGGACTGGAACCTTGAGGAGGCTTATTGCCACTCAAATTCCAGTGGAGACCGATGGCCGCTGCAAGCGAGAAATCAATAATGAGTGCCTGTTGCGATAATGCAAATTTATTTGCAAATATCATCGAAAGGGGTGGAGAGTACTGGAAATCTGGGGAGACTTGTTTTCACTCAGCTTCCAGAGAACACCACAGATTGTTTTCAAGGAGAGATCTTTGATGACCTATGTAAAAGCTCTTTTAAGCCAATAATATCTATCTATCTATCTATCTATCTCCCCCCCACTCCCTCCCTCTCAATCTCTCTCTCTCTTTATATATATATATATATATATATATATATATATATATATATATATATATATATATATATATATATATAAAAGCTGAACATGTGGGACGAAAGATAAAGAAATACAGAGAAGTGGAGAGGGAAAATGGTTCGCATTGAGATGCAGACGGAGAGTGAGTGAACATAGAAAGAAAAAGAAAGGAAGAGTGAGGAGAGAAAGACAAAGAAGAGAATGAGAGAGAGAGAGAGAGAGAGAGAGAGAGAGAGGGAGAGATAGACATAAAAGAGATAACAGAAGTGAAAGGGAGGGCACGCATAGAAAAACACTAAAACCAACAACGTAGCACGAGGAAACCGTGCCAGCGAAATAAATGCCAAGAACAACACGTCAAAATGGATGCACTTATTTCTTACAAGATTCCAGCATTTTCATAAAACTCATCTACGATAACTAAACAAAAGCCTGTCTTGTTTTCTATGCACGTCAATAACATAAACTAGCAAGACTACTTCCGGGATCCTAAGTTCTGAACAACACGTATATAGCAGACAAAAATGTATCCGCAATATTGTAATTTGTAATGTTTATTTTAAAACAGATGAGAGTAAATAAAAAGTATGTGTCGGGTAAGATTCGAACTCACAACCCCTGTCTTTAAGTATGGTGCGCTAACGAATTAGCCCTCAAATACAAATTCGAAAGGTCTTGGATATGACCTTAAACTATATCCAATGGTGAGGCCCTAGCTTGCAGGCTTTGGAGAGTGTGGAGCAACCCTTTAATTGCCATTGCTCCCAGGCCCACTCTGACCCGGAGTGGTAGTACCTGTTAGGGTCCCAACTATGGGTTAAATAGAAGCCGACTTGAAAAAACAAATATATTCTATTAAAAAATTGTTCTTCAAAATCACTGGATTCGGCATTAAATAACCTGAAAAGGGTTGATATGCTGTAAAACAAAAACAATCAACCTACCAAAAAATACGAAATGGTAATCTTATTATAGTCGAATAT
>NC_136509.1:100390529-100460529 GCF_053919585.1 Euprymna scolopes
GTATTTGCTTGATTGGTTACATTAAAAAAAAATTTTTTAGGGAAGGTGTGACCACAAATGAAGAAGGGGGCGGGGTTACGTCATCCATCGTTGTCGATGAAGACCACAAACATCACTGTTCAGAGTGTATCACCTGTTCTGATGCTACACTTAACCTATACTTTCCTCGTTCACTGAAGGAGAAATCTTGCAAAACTGGGGCAATTTTTACGGGTTTTTTTTTCGAGAGTGCGGCTGTTCTGATGCTACACTTAACCTATACTTTCCTCGTTCACTGAAGGAGAAATCTTGCAAAACTGGGGCAATTTTTACGGGTTTTTTTTCGAGAGTGCGCCAATTTTGGGAGCCTGATTTTCCCCACATTAAAAACCGATCTTGTGTCTAACTCTTCCCTCCTGGGAAGGCAAGAAAATAGGAGCATCACTGGTTTGTCAACTATATGCTGATTCTGTGACTTGCGCTTGACTTAGTTTAAAGTGGGTGGTCTTTCATTTCGCCACGCGACATTTAAATAAAAGATGGAATTATTTGAAATTCAGGTACTTACGGTATAATATTTTTGCATATTCTTACAGCAAATCATCTTCAATCTTTTTCAGACAAAAATGTTTAAAAAATTAATTGATTCAAAACCTTTTAAAAATATTAAAATGTGTTACTCATAGAGACAAACATCTGCGGTAAATGTTGTTTTTTTTTGTTTGTTTTTTGTTTTTTTGAAAATGAATTTTTAAAAATTTTATTAAAAAAAAAGTTTTATATTTTTCTACTTTTCATATGATAAAATCCAGGCTTTCATATTTCTGAAAAAAAAAAAAATAGTTGCTCAAGAATAAATTTAACTCGTTTAAAATAAAAACAACTTGGTGTTTCCACCTCCTATTTTTTTTTTTTTTGCCCTGTCTAAAAAATAGAAATACTATAAAATAAGTTTCGTGAATAAATATTTAAATTTTGTATGAGAAACAGCTGAACATGTCTATTGAAACTGAAATGCTCATGCAATAAACTGAAATTTCTGCGACAATGGCATGTTACCATATTGGAAAAAAATGGCGCATTTTGCCAATATTTTATTCCTTTGTATTTTTATTTGTATATTTGCACGGCATCATTATAAGAACGGAACTTTGCGTGCACGAATCATATGTCTTATCTATATTCCTGTATTCCTCAGAAACGTGGTCCACATATCTTCAACACATTAACCCCTTGGCGGATTGCCACCGAAAATGCCTTTGTGGAATCGTAAACATTAATTGGCAATCTATCAGACAATATGTTATTGTTTTAGAGGAAGCTGGTGTATTTGTTATAGAAATGCGCGTCGGACGTTTTCGAATTCGTCAGGTGCCTTAAACAATTCTTATCTGGACAACTTTTTTTTTTTTTTTTTTTTTTTACAAAGGCATCACCACATTATCAAGGCCCAGAGGCCACTCAAGGATAAGGGTTAAAGAGTGTACAGTAGAAATTGGTCAATATAGTAATCATTAGTAATGAAAATTTGGTAAATTTGATAACTTATATGGAACGGCTCATCAAGAACTTATTTACTTTAGACTTGAACACAACCAGATTGTAGTCAGCCGGAAAGCAGGAAAACGGAAGACAATTCCACAGGCGTGCAGTTCTAAGAAAGAAGCTTTGTTCATGGAATCTACGTTTAGGTTTAGGCACAGATAAAGAGTGGGGGAAATTATTGATAGTGTTTACAGCTAGACGAGTGTTTCTTGTGAAAGTTTGGCGAGGGGGGACCATAGATTGAAGCTCAGTTGAACACTTTCCATGAAAATAACGATACATCAGAGACAAACTCGCAACATCTCTTCTGTGAGATAGAGGTTGCAAGGAGGAGAAAAGGACATCTCCTACGAGGCTACGAAGTCTATTTTGAACTCTATCAAGGCAGGACAAGTCCTTTCTAGCAGCTCCTGCCCAGATGTGGCAACAGTATTCCATCCTTGGACGTACCTGGCTCTTATATAGATAGAGAATAGCATCAGCAGTGAAATATCTACCGGATCGATAGGAAGATCCCACCATTTTTCCAGTGGCCTTGGCAACAGATTTGATATACGTGTTCCATTTAAGATGAGGAGTAATGGTCAAGCCCAGAAGCTTGTCAAAACTTGAGGCCTCCTGAAGACGAGAGCCATTCATTTCAATTGATGACAAATGTGGATTAGAATGTTGATCATGTAAAGAGAGAAGCTTGGTTTTAGATGCATTAAAAGTAACCAGCCACTCCTTTCCCCATTGTACTACGTGCTCAAGATCAGAGGAGAGAGAATTGGAGAGAACTTGGTCGTTTACTGTCTTAGATGTGCTACCATAAATGGTAGTGTCGTCAGCATAAATGTCTACAAATGATGTAAGGATGTGATTTGGAAGATCATTAATGTAGATCAGGAAAAGAGTTGGGCCCAGGATGGATCCCTGAGGGACACCGGCATTAATACTGTGAGCTTCTGATTTTTGCCCCTCAACTACTACTCTTATGAACCTATCAGAAAGAAATGATTTAATAATTGAGAAGACTTTTCCAGCTATACCATAGCTAGCGATCTTATGAAGTAAACCTTTATGCCATACCCTATCAAAGGCTTTAGATATGTCAAGAGCAATTGCCCTAGAAAGATTGCCACCGTCGAGAGATTTGCTAATCCTATGCGATATAACTGTAAGGACATCTGCTGTAGGTCTAGCAGAACGGAAACCATATTGAGTGTCACTAAGAAGGTTATTTTTGTTGAGATGGTTGATTACTTCTGTATTTAACAAAGATTCTAGCAACTTACTCATGACGCACAAGAGACTTATTGGCCTGTACTGAGAGGGGGATGAGCGATCACCTGAATTCTTAAATACAGGGCATACTAATGAGATTTTCCAGGGAGATGGGAAACTATTCTCCTTAAGACAACGTTTAAACAGTTTTGTAAGTATGGGCGCTAGTTCAGGTTGAAGTTTTTTGAGTACTATAATTGGAATACCATCAGGGCCAGTTGCTTTACTGGAATCAAGGTTTTTGATTAGCTTCGCAACATCACGTACAGAAACTGCAGCAATGCAAGCGTCCAAACACACAAACCAAGAAATACAACATAAATAACAATTAACAACACCCCTTTTCACTGACGCCGCAATTCTCACCAACTCTTAAGTTCGCTGTATTCTTTCGGCTGCCAAACACTCGACTCTCTTATTTTTTTTTTTTTTTAATTATTTTTGGAATCCTTTGAGACGAGCCCTCATAAATTTTGCATTCATTCTTTTTGTGAACTCTTATCCTCATATGCATAGTTGCTGTTTCATTACGTTTTGGCCAAGTTATCCTCTGGCCTTCTTCAGGTGATTAATGGCGGCGAGATAGGAATGATAAGTTTTGTAACTAATCCCAAGTAATTACTGCTTTCCGTAGCTGTTATCTCACCACGTTTTGGCCAATAACGAACACGACAATGGAAGGCAAGAACACAAATTTGAATTTATAAGACTATAAAATCCAACCATGATCGCTCTCCGGGCCCTGTAGCTAAGTGAATAGGGCTTTTTTATATAGGCATCAACATTTATCAAGGCCAAGAGGTTACTTGATGATAAAGGTTAAAGAGTGTACAGTAGAAATTTGACATTTTAGTAATTGTTAATAATGGAAATTCGGTAAATTTTTTTACTTATCTGGAACGGCTCATCAAAAACTTGTTTACGTTAGACTTTAAGTCAACCATATTGTAGTCAGCTGGAAAGCAGGAAAACGGGAGACAATTCCATAGGCGTGCAGTTCTAAGAAAGAAGCTTTGTTCATGGAATCTAGGTTTAGGTCTAGGCACAGATAAAGAGTGGAGGAGGGGGGAATTATTGATAGTGTTTTCAGCTATACGGGTGTTTCTTGTGAAAGATTGGCGAGGGGGACCATAGATTGGTGCTCAATCGCGCATCTGCCAGTGCTATTGAGTCTGTACAGTTCCAGGTGAGAATTGTCTGAATATTGCGGTTTCAAATCTTACTCAAGTAGGCCAGGGGATTAGTTGGCCAACACGTGGTGAGATAACAGCAACTATGGAAGGCAGTAATTACTGAGGATGCAGTTAAAAGACTCAGCATTCCGATGGAATTAATGCATAAACTCGACTCTCTTTCCTCCTCAATTCGCATCTAATTTCTTCCTCTGCAAATTAATGCTCCCATATTTTTAAGCCACTTTCAATGTTCATTTAACATTACCCCTGCCCAGAAAACCTGCCTATGTGCTTCAATGAGTTTCCCTTCGATTAATGTTTTCTTTATGTAAATGTAAGAATAATCCCTCATGACAAAAAACGAGTTCGCAAATGACAGTCAAGTGCAAAACACGGGTTTATCAAGACAAAACCCATTGGCCTTATATGGCATATCTATAGGTCACGTGCCCTAAATTATATCATTTGATTTATGAATATGAGTGCCCTTGAATCTTAGGCTGCTTAAAGACTGGTCTGTCATTTTTTTTAAAATTTTTGCCTGAAATATTCAGTTCGTACAGTTTTTTAAAAACCGTGGACCTTATTTTTTATTTTATTTTATTCGTCTAGTGGTTATTATTTTTAGTTATGCCGTGGGTTTTTTTTTTTTTTCAGAGTCAATCTTTCATCTAAAGGCAACATTTATAATCGACTTAAACCTGGCAGGGTCAAAATTATTTCCATGCTGGAAAATAATTCATACTGGTCATATGACATCATTTATAACGCGATCCGCCGGTTATTGATGTATGACCGACACACGTGTTATATACTAAATGTCTTAGGAGTGAAGTGATCTCATGAAGATGTGAAGATGGCCAGTCATTAGGGTCTGTAACAAGAAAGGCATACCTGAGATGTTGTATGTGGCTGTGTGGCTCCTTCTTCTCCCAGGAACCGTCTTGACCCCTGGTGGCATTTGGGTTGGAATCTTCCTTTTCCTCATGGCCGCCTCGTTCTTCAATGAAGGCATTTATGGCAGACACAAAAAACGACACGCGACACAATTGTAATATGCATGTATAATCTTAACTATTTATTTTACAAAAAATATATTACAATACAATATACATAATAATTAATTTTTACAATTAAACATAGGCAATAGGCTTTTAAAAACTAACTAACCTACCCTAACTAGTGTTGAGGAAGGGGGTGCTCCCCCATCGTTTACGGAGAGACAGAAATATATGTGCTCACCTCATGACGGTCCGTGCAGAAAGAGAGCGATCTAAAAAAGGAATTCTAGGAATGCATTTCTTTGTATCTCTACGCTGATGGGCAAATCACCACTCGACCATGTGGTAGAGTGTGTTAGAAATCATGGCACTTGAGACATAGTGCCACCCAGGAGCTGTTTTTCTTTTAGTCCCACACCGTCAATATTTGCCACATAGAGATGAAAGGTGTTGTTCAGTTATCAAAAAAAAATGTAATTTGCATTAATTTATTTTATATTTAATTTAATTTATTAGTAATAGTTGTAACAGTTCCGTGTAAGCTTATTTATTTAAGCTTTGAGAGTTATTTCCCTTTTAAGCTATGAGAGTTATATTGCGTTATTTTATGCTTTCCTAAATCCAACATTTCTGATACATTCGGGCGAAACCAAAAATAGTAGGGATTACGATTGGAACGTCCCTCGTAGCATTTTAGTCTGAATAAACGCATATTAAGAATATCCGTCCTGTTGTCTTTGTCTCTTCCTTATTTCTTTTGTATGTTTCTTCTTTTCTTTCTTCTTTCTTTTCTTTCTTATTTCTTTTTTATTTTAAACTAGCATTTCAGCCCGGCGTTGCCCGGGTGTTTGGAGGTGTATGCTGAGCAAAAAAAAAAAAGAGTAAATTTTTTTTTAATTTGATCCCTATTATGACCCCTCAAAATTTATAGTTTCGGGCTCAAATCACTTTATTAAGTTAGATCCAGGTTCAAGGAACCTATATCTAAAATTTCAAGTGTCTAGACCCAAAATTGTCGGAGGAGTTTGGTAGAGTTCTTAAAGATAAAATCGTTGAAATTTGACCCCTTAACAGCCAAATTTCTGGCTGACACCCGTCACATCGATTTTCCCAAATCTCAGTACCCGGTATTTCAAATTTCGAGTCTATAGACTAAAAATTGACAGAGTTATTGCGTAGGGAAATGTACACAGACAGACAGACAGACACGTTCACTTTTATAGATATATAGATTATTATTATTCTCTTTTTCTTATTTCCCCCTTTTACTATAATTCTATCACCCTTTCTTTCTTTCGTTTCTTCCAACTTTGTTACTTCTTCGTTCCTTAATGTCTCTATTTCTTCCTTTCTTTCTTCCTTTCTTTTATTCTGTCTTTCTGTCCTTTCTTTACGTTTTTACGTTTTTTTTAAATTTCTTTTTCTGCTTGCTGTTTTCTTAATTGGTCTCTGTATTTTTTTGTTCGTTTCTGTCCTTTCTTCATCCTTCTCTTCCTTTCTTTTGTCTTTCCAATAATTATAAAACTCCATGGACCGTCTGGCCGAAATTTTAATTTGCTTGAATCTTATAAGTAGCGGGGATGCCCAGCGTTGCCCGGGTGTGTGGAGGTGGTGCAGCAAGGAACCCTGGTGGGGATGAAAACAACAGCAGTGGGATACTTATTGCCCGGTGTGTATAGATGGTGTACTAAGGAACCATAGGGCGTTAAAACCAATGGTAGCAGCGGGGGAGGGGTCAAAACAACAATAGGCAGAGGTGTTTAAAACAAAAGAAAAAGAGTGGTAGTAGGAAGGCAGGCTCGAACCCGTAACGCGAAGGAAGAAAAATGGTTAAAAAAAACATGACGTCTTATAGTCGATGTCTCCATCGCTCGACCGGAAGTTCGGAACGTTGAAATTAAGCGCAGTCAATCCAACTGATACGATTACTTGCGAAAATAGCGACGCAAAATATTCGACCCCTCCTTGTAGAAAACTGGCCAGTTGATGGTGAAGGAATTAATGTTTTGGTGATTTTTTTCGATATTTGTCACCCGAGACGCCGAGATACCGATTTGTCAGATTCCGTTCCGTCTGTCGAAAGTTTTTGGTAATACAAACATACATACATTCACACAAACCGACGATTGGGATTTATATTATAGATAAAGATAAAGTATTCCTGTCCGTTTGTTTACAGTTTAATTAATATGTACAAAAGCTAAACTGTTCCATCTACTTCGATATAATTTCTATATATTCCATTTTTTTTGTAAAAGAATTCCGCAGATCATGAGTAACCTCATTTGCATATTACATTACAGAAAATCATCCTTAATAATTAGTTCGATTTACTTAATTATTTATTGTCATAAAATTGTTTTAATTGTTTTATTTATAAATATTATTTAAAATTGATTTACTTAATTTAGTTTTGTATTTATTTTATATTTAATTTAATTTATTTGCAATTAGTAATTATTATTTGCAATTAGTAATAGCTGTAACAGTTCCGTGAAAAACCGGAAGTAAGCTTATTTGTTTAAGCTTTGAGAGTTATTTCCCTTTTAAGCTATGAGAGTTATATTGCGTTATTTTATGCTTTCCTAAATCCAACATGTCATTTTTTGTAACAAGTTAGTATATTCGGTGTATCTTAAATTGTATATAACTAATTTCTCCGGTCGGCAATATGTTCCGACCGGGCAACGCCGGATATATACAGCTAGTATTTTTTCAAAAAATTATTCTTTCCATCTTTATTTCCAAGGGTTCCAATCAAAACGTTCCTCTCTTGTCTTTCTTTCCTTCTTTCTTTTTCTTTTTCTTTCTTTTTTTTGTTCGTTTTTGTGTTTGTTTCTTAAGACACTTTCTGTCCTTTCTTTGTTTCTTATTTTTTTTCTTTTGTTCTCTTTTTTTTCTTTCTGTCTTGCCGTCTATTTCATTAAATGTGATTATTTGCGTTCATATTTCTCAGACTTCCAGTCGAACTATTTTATATTTCATCTTTTATTTATCCGAGAATCTAACTTTGTTTGGCCAATGTCAACTAAAATATGCATGGAACTGGCCAACAGTTCTCACAAAACTTGATGAACTACGCATACATACATATATACATACATACATACATACATACATACATACATATATATATATATAAGTATGTATGTATATATGTATGTGTCTGTGTGTATTCGTGTTTGTGTTTGTGCCTGTATGCATGCATATGTATATATGTGTATATCTTTATGCATATATGTATATATATATATACATATATACACACATATATATTTGTATGCATATGAATTATATTTACATGCATATATATATACATATATGCATATATATGTGTATATATGTATGTGTCTGTGCGTATTCGTGTTTGTGTTTGTGCCTGTATGCATGCATATGTATATATGTGTATATCTTTATGCATATATGTATATATATATATATATATATATACATATATACACACATATATATTTGTGTGCATATGAATTATATTTACATGCATATATATATACATATATGCATATATATGTGTGTATATATATATGTGTGTGCGTATAAATATAGAATATATATAAAAAAATAAGTATATATATATATATTATACGTATATATACGTGCATATATATACATATAAATACCTATATATGTAAATATGTATATTATGTATATGCATATCTTTAAATGTGCATGCTATACACACACACATATATATATACACATATATAGGTGCATATATATGTATAAATATATTTATATGTTTGTCTTTGTATGTTATTGTGTGTATATTTATATATATATATATATATATATGTGTGTGTGTATATAAATGTGTATATATATATATGTGCGTATAAATGTATATATGTGTGTATACATAAATGTAATTATGTATACATATTCACACACATATATGTGTGTGAGTGTGCTTGTATTCACCAGAATACTATTTATATAATATATATCTATGTGCCTATGTATATCTGTTTATGTATATGCAGATATATTAATATATATATATATATATAAATATATATATACTTATAATATAAACGCGCACACACACACACACACACATATATATATATATATATATGTGTGTGTGTGTGTGTGTGTGTGTGTGTGTGTGTGTGTGTGTGTGTGTGTGTGTGTGTGTGTGTGTGTGTGTGTGTGTGTGTGTGTGTGTGTTATGTTTGTGCGTGTAAAATTATCTGGGTGTATTGGACTGATTATATCGAAGTTGTCAAGATCCCCAAAATGTCCTCTAAACTGTCTCCTCCTCATGGCTATAAATTATTCATGTGACTTGTTATAGCGAACAACATTCGCCGATACTCTGATCAAAAGACTAGCTACATATGTTAAGCTCTTTTGACCTTCTTGAAAGAATAATTGTGCGAGTACGTAAATCCCACGTGCTGGTTAATTCGATCAGAGATGACTGACTGAACAGGACGTGGCGATGAAGATTGGCGCCACCTTGGCGCGTTCGAGTTCTTTCCTATCTACAACACAGTTTTTACCTGCGATGTTTACCATTGACATACGTTTATTCGTGTGAATGTCAGATTTTTAGTTAGGAATGAAATAAATAGTAATAGATTACAATAACGTTTAAAAATAATCATGCAAGACCTCCGCATGTGTTAAGAAGAGAAAAATAAATCAGGTTGGTTGTTTTTATTTTACGGCATATCAACCCTTCTTCAAGTTATTTAATGCCGAATCCTGTGATTTTGAAGAAAGAATTTTTAACAGAATATATTTGTCTTTTTCAAGTCAGTTTCTATTGTTCCCATAGTTTGGATCCTAGCAGGTACTACCACTATAGGTCAGAGTGGACCTGGGAGCAATGGCTGGGGCCTGACTATCTGATAGAGTTTAAGGTCATATCTAGTACCAAGAAATTAGGAAAAAGCATTAGACAGAAGAGAGGAAATAATTTTATGACGGACAGCTCTATGGAATAGAGTTGATGGAAAGACAAGGAATAGAAGTTGTTCCCCGAGAAAGACCAAGGAAAGCTGAGGTGGGGCTGATGGTCAAGGTATGCGATGATTGCTGCAAAGATGGTTGATACGGTTAGAATTAGTTGATGGTTATTTTTAGTTGATGGTAATGGTTTTTGTGACGGTTTACGAAATTTAGGAACAATTGAGGATAGTCTTGGGTTTGCGACGGTTGACGACAGTTAGACAAAGTAAGAAATAGTCACGAACTGGAGATAGTCGAGGAGATGGGGAAATTGATTGATGACCTCACTGACAAACAAAGACGCGGCAGTAGACGTAAATTTGAACTTTAGCGTGTAAAGGAGAAAAAAACGCCTCAGAAAGGGGAGATTTCCGTGTCAGAGAAAAGCGATAATTCTTTTGCCGTCTGGAATATCGAAATATTATTTATAAAAATAGTATTATTTATAAAAATCCGGCTGTTAAATAAAACTAGTTATTGAATAACGTGTGTATAAATATTTTTTTTTTTACCGGTGGGGTATCACCGCTTATCAAGGCCAACGATAATAAGGGTTAACGAGTGTTAATTAGATAGCAGACCTTGAGTAGTGTTCGTTTATTTAAAGGGGACGGTTCAACAGGAACTTGTACACATTAGACTTGAAAATGGCTATTTCATAGTCAGTTGCAAAGCAGCTCTGCAGTATTATATTCAACAGTTGTGGGAAAGAAACTTTCATCATGGAATTTACGCTGTTATTTTTTTGTTGTTTTTTTTTTACACAGACAGATAATACGGGAAATTGTTAGTTGTTGTAGCTAGACGGAAGTCTGCTTGGAATGTTCTACAGATGGTGACCATAGACAGAAGCTTAGAATATATATTCTGAGCTTTGCTGTCGGTATATGCATATTTGTGTGATGACGTAGCTGATACTAAAAGTTATTACGTACACAATATTATATATATATATATATATATATATATATATATATATATATATATATATATATATATATATATATACTAGAAGGTAGAGCCGACGTTGCCCGGGATTGAATGATGATCAACGAATTTTTCACACTCCCATATTTTGATTGTCATCAGAATCCGTGAAATCGCCCGGGAGGAAGCTTCACATGCCTCCATTCAGTAACTTAGGCGAAAATATGTTATTCTACATTAAACTCTAGAGAAACTACTTTTTTTATACTATTGTTTTATATACACTTCTTACCAGCTAACGAAACAAAAAAAAAACATTAAGAAATTTACAGGCGGAATTTGAACCTACAGACCACGTCATGCAAAAAAAAAAAAAAATAAATAAATAAAAACGGGTAACTTTTCAAGTCATATAAAAGTCTTAGCAGTTAATGAAAAAAAAAAAAGAAATTTGCGTGCGGAGTTTGAACCTACAGACCACGTCATGCAAAAAACAAAAAACAAAACAAAAAAAAAACCCGCTATAAACAAATCCACAGTAGAATTTTCACGGTCTGTTGTTCTATTATTGTTGCTAAGCGACGACATGGAAGAAATGGCTTTACCGATGATAAATAAATTTAAATAACGGTTTCGATTATTGATTATCGGTTTTTATTACCTTGGATTAAAAGAGGGTAAAAGTAGTTGCGTAGTTGAACAGAAACTGAAATCCTTAAAAAAAAAAACTTATACTGGGAAGTTCTGAAGAGAAAGCCGAAATAATTTTCGCTTTCTCTCTCTCTCTCTCTCTCTCTCTCTCTCTTTTTCTTTCTCTCTCTCTCCCTCTTTCTCTCTCTCTTTCCCTCTCTCTCTATATATATAGAGAGATAGATAGAGAGATAGATAGATCATTTGAGATTATTATTTTCCAGAGTTAAAGTAACCAATGAATTTTAATGAGGTTAAGACAAGAGTGCTCGAAACCGAAGTAGGGCAAGGTATACTTTTTATTTGTTTTTTTTTTTATAATGAGTAATATATTGTTACACAGTCATGAGCATGTTTCGGTCTTCGGTTTAGTTACTAGAGACCTCTTCAGGCGATACAGCTTATATGAAAGCAAAGTATACAATCTTCGCTTTCGCATATATATCGCCTGAAAAGGTCTCTAGTTACTAGTAACTAGCTGACCGAAACATGTTCACAACTATGTGGCAAAATATTACTGCTTATCTAAAAGCAAAAACAAAGTATATATATATGAATATATATATATATATATATATATATATATATATATATATAATCAATTGTTTGGTCAATCTATATCACTCAATGCAGTATTGAAATTGTTTACTAACGATGTTTATGCTCTGAAAGTGCAAATTCATTTTTATTGAGCTTAAATAAATCTGGCATTTTAGGAAAATAACTTTATTGAATATATACATTAAAAGTATATATATTTTACTTTGAAAACGTATAGGATATATATATATATATATATATATATATATATATATTAATTATTTTCTACTATAATGATTAAATACCTACAGACACTAGTGTTTCATCCTTTCGGGAATCTTCATTGCAGGGTGTCACGATTACTACCAGTCGAACGATTCGAACCCCGTATCACGAGACATCTCTGGCTCGATTAGCGGAGACCTAATCCATTCGGCTACCATTAACCGCTTGAAATAACGTTGAATTTTAAACATCTTAATTTTAAGTGTTCATTTACGTCAGTCAGACAGTGATCTAATCGTTATACGATGATCTACGCATAAGAGCTAAATTGACCGACTTTTACTTCAACTAAAAGTGCTCAACGATAAGAAAGGAATTTCTTAAAGGGGCTGTATATATATATATATATATATATATATATATATATATATATATATATATATATATATATATACTAGCAAAAGTACCCGTCGTTGACTGGGTTCAAAAACAGCCGACAGAAAATGGACTCTGATTTATTAAAGTATGATAGGTTATGAAAAGGAAGGGTTGTACAGAGATAGCTTCGAATTTGGGCGTATCAAAACCAAAGCAAAATATGATGAAAGTAAAAGTAAAATAGATAAACCCCATAATTTATTACACCATACCTATTCACACTGAAACACTTATCACATATATTCTGTGGATCTATATTAAAAAACCTTGTTAAACTTTGTGACATATTTCCATTCTATGGAGGCCAGGTGCGAACGAACACCCTATAATTTTATTATACCATATTTCTTCAAACTGAAAAATAATTATCAAAGTATACTTACGCAGATCGATATGAAAAGTCTTTATTAAAGTTTGTGGCTATTTCCATTCTATGGAGGCCGGGCGCGAACGTAGATGCCATAATTTTATTATACCATCCCTATTTAAGTTAAAACATACTCATCATAGTATTCTTATGTACATATATATCAAAAACACTTGTAAACGTTTTTTTTTTATTTTTATTTTTTATTTCCATACTTTGTGGACCAGGCGCGAACGCAGACCCCACGATTTTAATTAACCAATGTTCTGCTAGATCAAACATACCCATTCCTGTGTCTCGATACATCTATCATTATATGTAATCAGTTTTTTTTTAATAGCCAACTATATAGGAGCCTATTCGTAACCACACACACACACACACACACACATTCAGCTTTATATTATATATATATATATATATATATATATATATATATATATATATATATATATATATATATATATATATATATATATATATATATATGGTTGTTGCCTGGGTTGTCAGAGCAACCAGGACTGATGCAAACAGTCTTCGTTTAATATCCATGTGTCTGATATTTCTCTTAATGAGGAGCATATATGAATGCTGACAACCCCTGGCAACAACCGCAGCATTTATCAACAAACATGTCGCTTTTAATTAACCGACTACTTACACTGGCTCACGTAACACGCGCGCGCGTTTCTCCCTAAGATTTTATGTATTTAAAAAAAATCAAGTTATGCAGTTGCTTTTTCTAGCTGTTGTCGCTTTTATGGCAAAGAAAGTATGTTACGGTCACATGTAATAGTATATATATATATATATATATATATATATATATATATATATATATATATATATATATATATATATATATATATATATCAGAGATGGGACAATTTCAATATTTTTCCCCGATTTCTACTCCGATTCGTAATAAATCTCTTATTATTGAACTAGAAGATTATTTTTCCCCTATTTTTTTAAAATACTCCCGAGGTTGAAATAAACACACACACACACACACACACACACACACACACACACACACACACACACACACACACACACATATATATATATATATATATATATATATATATATATATATATATATATATATTTATCTAAAAAATTCGGAAACGTCCAAGTTGTTTCAGTTCTAAAGAAAGATAAATATTTGGATATTGGAATGTTGCTATACCGTTATTCTTTTATAATTGCTCTGTTGTAATATTCAACATACATTGAGCTGCTAAAAGGATGAAATATAATTGAAAAAGCATATTTAACGAATATAACTATATATGTATGTATATATATATATATATATATATATATATATGTATGTATGTATGTATGTGTGTGAGAGTGACAGACAGACAGACAGACAGAAAAAGAAAGAGAGGAACAAAAAGCGAAAAAAAATTTACACTTGACAGTTACAAAAGGTGAAAAGATTTCCAGTCTGTTAGTAACATTTTATTGTAGACAAAGAAAAAGCTTACGTCAACACACCTGAAACTTTACAGGGAATTGAAAGAAAACATCATGAAGTTGAAAAATTCAATCGTAATCGTGCGCTTTTTCATGGATATTGTTTTGGAAATGGCGCGAATTTGTGAGGCTGAAAATGGAAAACAAATTAATAAAACAGCGATGAGAACGAAAAGAACTTAAATTCATGATTAAAACTAAATTTTAATTCGTATCATAAAACTAAAATTTTAAATCAACCAAAAAACATCCCAACGAAAAATCTTACATTCTTTATTTTTTATAAAAAAGTGTAAACAGTAAAATTCATTAAAGAAACGTTAAAAAAAAAACGCATAAAAAACACCATTTGTTGTTGCAATTGTTTTTACTTGGCCTCATATTGTAAATTTTGTTTTATTAACTTTAGTGCAACTTTACTATAGTTAGTCTTCGAAAGTCATTTGAGAGATAAACATTATTACGTACTTACGTGTCATGTCGTTATTAGTATAAATTCCAAAAATGAAAAACAAATTGTAATGTAGAAATATAATTATAAGTAAAAAAACAACCTGATAGGTCCTGAACTGTCATCTTAGCTTCAACCTCTGTCCCATCGATGTAATGTTGCATCCCTCTGCCTGTTCTACAGGTATTTTAATGGTGAATGCACCGACGAACTACAAGCTCTTGTGCCTTCTCGACATAAACACCCCTAACAAGCAGCAAAATGCCACCCCTACAAAGTAGAGATACCCAGATATAAGAAAGTCTTCTACTCTAATATTTTCATCACTAGAACTGCTAGACTTTGGAAGTCCCGTCCGAGTTCCTGCTTTCCTAACTGTACTGACATGCAGAAGTTCGAGTGTAATGTGAACAGACATCTCGCTGCTCAACTCCCTACATAGTATCCCTGCAACTTATGTCCCAGATAGTAACCCCCTACATCAAAGTGGCACTGTGCCTTGTTTGGGGTGAAAATGGAATTAAAAAAAAAAAATAGACTTTTTTTTAAAGTTGCAATTTCACTAAAAATTAACCGTTTATATGCTTGAAATAAGGGGGAGTAAACTGCTTTCAAGTCAGCTATCTTGCTTAATTTCGATAATACTATACGCTTTTTTTTTTTTAAATTTTAGCACGTCTTCTATTGGACGATGTTTCGTAAATCATGGAATTTATACTAATCTTGAGATGACATGTAAGTACGTAATAATGATTTTCCCTGAAATGTTCGATCATCTGTCTCATCATTGAAATAGATTGAAGGTGGTGGTTGTCTTACTTGCTATTTGCTTTCTTAATCCCTTAAATAATTGAAATGGTTTCGTCCGATAGTTTTTACTCGCTATATTTTTTGTGGCGATACGGATTGGGCAATCGGGATTCGATCCTGGCTTGAGGTAGTTGTTTGTCTAACCGCACTGATGAGCTGTGAAACAGCGAAACAGTACTGTATGTGGATGACTATAATGCTCCCTATCTTAGGTTGAGCATATTGGGAAATGATATACAAATTAACATTAGCGTGTGAAGCGATGCTCTTTGTGTAAAACAAATTGCGCTTAGGTATTTGGACAATATCAAAGCATTGTTAATTCACTGACCGCATAGCAGCAGCCGTATAGCGTAATGGTTAGTTGCTTCTCTAGCTGTGAAAAAGCGAAACTATACTGTATGTGGATGACTATATGTATGATATATATATATATATATATATATATACACATATATATACATATATATATATTTATATATATATAAATATATAAAGATATATATATTTATATATATATAAATACAAATATATATATATATATATATATATATATATATATATATATATATATATATAATTTGAGAGTCAGCAGTTAAAATCGAAGCCAACGTAAAACTGTCCACCCTAATTCCTTAGCCTCTGAGCCACGCCCATACTCATATATACAAATTCACCTGTCAACCCTTTTTTTAAAAGATAGAACCGCCTTATATTCGAAGACAAGATGCAAGCAAGCAAGTAAGCAAGCAAGGTCCAAAGAGTTGTATCATTACATAAACAAGTGGGACCTGTGAAAATTCCACAGGGTCTCTTTCATATGTAATATATTGCTGTTGGCATTCTCTAGATCTTCAGTGTAAATGAAGACACCCTGATATTATTGTAGCTCTTTTGTTAAACTTGTAAAAGTATTTATCTAAGCTAGCAGGGACGCTCGGCGTAGCCCCGTCGTAAATTATGCTTAAATATGATATTTTAATTCATGCAGATTTCATATATATTATTATAGAGTTAATTTTCTATCGATTCCTATACATACAAGTTTTGATTTCAAAAATAGAAAAAATATATCTATATGACTTGGGTGCATCAGCTTGAATCGAAACCGAAACAAAAACTTATGAAGAATATATATATATATATATATATATATATATATATTGAATTCTTTCTAACTATAATCGAAACCGAAACCACTACTTATTAAGAACTCTTGGTAAAACTATGTATAAAAGTGAAAATGTCTGTCTGTGTTTCTGTGTACATTTCCCCCTCAAGAAAAAATATGCAAGCGTGACACACAAAATAACGCACAGGCTATCGTATATATATATATATATATATATATATATATATATATATATATATATATACTGTACTTTGGGGTAAGTGCTTTTTAGCAACCACGCATAAAAATAGCACTTTTTTTTAGTTGGCGCAATTATCCCCGTATTTGGCATAATTACCCTAAAGTACGATATATTTACGTTGATTTTATTATGGAAGTGAGGCTTTTGTCTAAGATATATTCTATGATTTGAAAAAATTATATATATTCTACTAAGGTTTATTATAAAATACATATAAATATAATTATAAAATCCGTTTCAGTTTTAATTTTTTGTTACTTTTTATTCTAATAGACATTGTATTACTACTAAATAATAAATAAGTTGATACAATTACAAAGAGACGAGAAACACACACACACGTCGATAGATGTGCTTGATAGTTTGATTAATTACAGATATTTACAGCCATGTTTTAAAAGAAAGATGGCGCCGTGTTTGCTTGTTTGTGGATTTTGTCGAGATGAACAGGGATAATCATTTTGATAATACGTGTAATTATTAGGCATTCGCCCGTGAGTTTTCTAGATTTTGAAAGAGAGCATGAGGGGGGGAAGTCGATAGACAGTTAAATAGAGAGTGAGAGATAGATAGCGGGTGTAATAGAGGAAGGAAGAAGGAGAGAGAAAGGGGAGGATTATCAAAAAAGCTAAACAGATTGAAAGGTAGAGAGAAAGATAGAGAGATAAATAAAGACACAGTGATGGGGATGAGGGAAAGAAAAAATAAAACAGCAGTGTGTGTGTGTGTGTGTGTGTGTGTGTGTGTGTGTGTGTGTGTGTGTGTGTGCGTGTGTGTGATAGAGCGAGAGAGAGAGAGAATACAGCAACGCCTCTTTGAATCTAGATTTTGTGACGATCAATACCAATTTGAATTCTTACCAATGAATAAGCTGTAGTCAGGCTTGCACTTCTATTTCCATTATATATATATATACATACATATATATATATATATATATATATATATATATATATATATATATATATATATATATATATATATATATATATTGCAATTCTGTCACTTTGACGGAAATGCAATATGCAGACGATAACGCCGCCGTGGCCCAATGCCCAGATGAACTTCAGCAGTCTATGGACAATTTTTACGCCACGTACTCGTGCTTTGGCCTAACAGTGAACAAAACAAAGACCAAAATACTGGCCAAACCATCGCCATCACCATGGATGGCACCACCATCCAATGCGTCGAGCATTTCCCATACACGGGCAGCAGTCTTTCCACTCAAGCTAACTGCTCGAAAGAAACCGAAACCCGACTACAGGCAGGACACACCGCTTTTGGAAGACTGTCCACCAGGGTTTTCAAGTACAAGGATCTAATTAGGTGATGGTCTACAAGCTATATTTGTCTCCACCCTATTATATGTGTGCGAAACCTGGGCCATCTACAGTAAAAATATTAAAAATCTCAAACAGGTTCACCAGAAAAAAATGCGGACCATAATGCGGATTAAGTGGGACAACGATGTGTCCAACATAAATGTCTTTGAGAAACCCAACGTCACCAGGCTGTCGAAATAAGTGCTCTTCAGTCAACTAAATGCATATATGCGAAACTCTTTGTTTGTTTGTTTACGAACAGGCGATTTGAGCATTATAAAAGTGGTGTCGGGCGTCTATTCAAATAGACATTCCGACGAGTTGTTTACGGGCGTCGATTCCATGGTCCAGTGGGAGAACTGCCGACTGTCAACACGACTGTTCTAGGTTCAATCCTTGGCTTGTCTTGGGAGAGATGCTAGTCTAGCGGCACTGATGAGTTGTGATACAAAGAAACAGGACTGTATGACTACACTCCCCAGAATACCTCCCAATCGACAAATAAATCTATGTAATCTAATTATACCTACATATGATATGGGTTGCCTATAATTGCTAATATTATATTTAAGTTCTACCATACTTTTCGGGGTTTACACATTTTGATAGGTCCAATCTTAAAGAAATTTTATATACTTTTTTAACTTCACAGCCCTTACTTTAATATCACGTCAGCCAATGCATCATCCCGGCATTTCAAAATAACATCATAGACAGACAACACGCGGACATTTTATTGATTTTTTCTTCAACTATACATCATGGCAAGAAAGAAAGAAAATAAAATTATAAAATTCTGAGAAATGAGTATGACTCCGAAATATTAATTTCAAACAAATAGATATTGGGTTTGTTTTTCAGAATATTGCGTTGTAATTTGGCTTTCAAACGTATCCCATCCGTATTTTATTATTATTACTATATATAACTTCAGGTTAGAATTTTTAAAGATAAAAACCAATACATTTAAAAGGATTTATATAATAATGCTCAATAATAAAGGGAATGGTGTACGTCATTTATATCCAAATAAACATTATTTTAATGTCGCTACATAATTAATATCATGTTTCGCTCTATTTGGTTATAACAATGACCAACCGATTCCCATCAAGCAACAATAATCTTTCTTTCTTCTTTCTCTCTGGGAGGGAGAGAGAATGCGATGGATATAACTAATGAATATAATTAGTATGCAAAAGAATAACAAAAAAATCTCATACGTATTCAATAGGAGACAAATCTCCAAGGTTTCAGGAAAGCTAACTAATGCGAATAAAGTTATCAACTGATGAGGTTCTCTGAACATTTGTTTTCTTTTTTTGTTGTTTTTTTTTTCTTCCACGTTCTGCTGTACTGATCAGGATTACCGGTGCCGATTCCAACTGATATTGTTTCCGCTGGATTGTGGATTCTAGATAATGAATAAAATGCGAAAACATTGTTGCATCAACGTTTATGTAGTTCTTTGTTATATCTAAAACGCTTTCCTTTCTTTCTTTCTTTCTTTCTTTCTTCTACTCTTTCTTCATCTCTGCTATAACTACTATAACTACTACTATAACTACAACTACTACTACTATAACTACTACTACTACTACTAATTATTATTATTATTATTATTATTATTATTATTATTATTATTATTATTATTATTATTATAATAAAATTAATTATTATTAGTAATCTTAGGTAAGTGAAAAATCCAGGTTGCCATCGATGGTCGTACACATGATATAAATGCGGGAGTACCCCAGGGGTCTATCCTTAGACCTCTATTATTATCAAAATTCATAAATGACCCACCTGACAAAATTGTCTCTGAGATGGTCATATATGCTGATGACACCACGCTCTATAATAGACACGACAGGAAAACAAATGAACACATATCTAAAGAAATGGCAAAAACAATAGAGGATGACCTCCAATCTGTAGTCGAATGGGGACAAAAATGGATGGTCACATTCAATGCTGCCAAGACTAAACTTGTTTCCTTCAATGACTAAAGAAACCTTCTCTACCACCAATAGCAATGACCAAAGACTCTTTATCTCAAAGTATATCTTTTAAACTCCTCGGCCTAACGTTCACAGGAAACATGAGTTGGGACAATTACATTGAGAGCATTGCAAGGACCGCTGCAAAAAAGATTCTCTCTACCGTGCTAGAAAGCTACTAACACCCGAAAATATTCTGTACCTCTATAAGGCCACCATTCGCCCATGTATGGAGTATTGTTGTCATATTTGGGCTGGTGCATCTGCTACTAGTTTCTCACTCCTAGACAAGGTTCGAAAGAGAGTCGCCAATCTAATAGGTCCTGAACTGTCATCTAAGCTTCAGCCTCTTTCTTATCGACGAAATGTAGCATCCCTCTGCCTGTTCTACAAGTACTTTAACGGTGAATGCTCCGACGAACTGCAAGCACGTGTACTCCCTCGACGTAAATACATCCGACAAACCCGACAAGCAGCAAAATCCCACCTCTTCACAGTTGAAATCCCTAGATGTAAAAGAGCCTTCTACTCCAGTAGTTTCTTTTCCGGAACCGCTAGACTTTGGAAGTCCCTTCCGGGTTCCTGCTTCCTCAACTGTACTGACATGCAGAAGTTCAAGTGTAACGTGAACAGACATCTTGCTGCCCAACTCCCCACACAGTACCCCTGTAGCTTATGTCCCTGATAGTAGTCCCCTACATTAAAGTGGCAATGTGCCTTGTTTGGGGTGAAAATGTAATAATAAAAAAGATTTTAAAAATGAAAATTATAGTAGTAGTAATAGTATTTTGCTGTTTCTTCTTCTACCGCTTGTTTTTCTTCTTCTCATTCACGTACACTCCTTTTCCCAATCGAACCGTTTTCTCTTTATCTCTTTCTTCTTCTTCTTCTTCTTCTTCTTCTTCTTCAAAAGGAAAACATGACTACAATATGGTAGCCTTTAAGTTCAATCTAAAAAAAAATCTTGGTGAGTCGTTCCCTTAAATAATCAAATTCTACGCTATTGCCACCATTATCGATTGCTACACTACCACCTTAACCCTATCCTCGAGTAGTCTTCGGGCCTTGATAAGTGGTCACACTATAAATGAAAGTTCATCATTCAAAGTCCTCGGCTTAACATTCACAGGCAACATGAATTGGATCATACATTGAAGACATTGCCAAGGCTGCTGTGAATAATGGTGGGCTCCCTCTACCATGCTAGAATAATAGTAACACCTGCCAGTGTCTTACACTTTTACTAAGCCACTATTCGCCTATGCATGGAGTATCGTTCCCACATATGGGTCGATTCATGAGTCACTTGTCTCTTTCTATTGGACATACTCCAAAATTAGAGTCTCAAAATTAATAAGTTCCGCACTGTCAATCAAGCTCTAACCTCTGTCCGATCGTCGGAATTTTCTCATTCTGTGCTTATTTTGCAAATTCATTAATAGAAACTTCGCCGACGATCCCGTAACACTCTGACGTAAATAACCCAGATTAACCCGACGCTTTCATTGTAGAAGCCCCTTCAATATTGAAGAGTCTGCTACTCTGAAAGTTTCTTCCCTCGAATTGTTATACTTTTGAATTCCCTTCTCGTTCCCTGCTTCCACATCTGTACTAACCCGCAGAAATTTAAATGTAATGCGAACAAAAATCTCGCTACTCAACTCCCTACTTAGAGTGTAACTGTAGGCATGGCCCTTAAATCATAGTAGCTTCTTTACGTTTCAGGTGTTATTTGCTTTGTTTAAAGTGAATATGTGTAAATGGAAAACGTTTGGATCTGATATAAAAAAAAATCAACATTTAAACTGGTGTTCCTACTTGTCTTCCGATTAGGGCAGAGTTAGACACCAAGGCCGGTTTTTCAGGTGGGGAAGGAACAAAAATAAAAAAAGGTTTCTCCTCCTCTAAGAACAAAAAAATTGAAGTTTAGTATCAGAACAGATACTACACTTTGATCTTGGCCCGAAGACCGCACTCAATGTGTCTCTCTCCCTTCAAATCTCCCTCATTTTCTCTTTCAATCTCTTTTTTCTCTTCCAATCTCTCTTTTTCAATCTCCCCCCTTTTTCTCTCAATCTCTCTCTCTCTCTCGCTCACTGTCTCTCTCTTTTTAATATCTCTCTCCTTCAATCTCTCTCTTGTCCAGTTTCTCTCTCTCTCTCTCTTTCTCTCTTTCTCTCTCTCTCTCTCTCTCTCTCTCTCTTCGTATCTATTTTTTCTAATCTCTCTCTCCTTTCCAATCTCTCACTCGCAATTCCAATTTTTCTCTCTTCCAATCTCTCTCCCGATCTCTCTCTCTCTTCCAGTATCTTTCTTCCAATCTCTCTCTCTCTCTCTATCTCTCTTCCAATCTTTCCCTTTTTCTCTCAATTTATCTCTCTCTTTCTCTGTCTGTGTGTGTGTCTGTCTGTCTCTCTCTCAGTGCCTGTCTCTACCTCTGTTTGTCTGTTTCTCTCTCCCTCTCTATGTCTCATTCTCTCTCTCCCTCTCTATGTCTCATTCTCATTCTCTCTCTCTCTCTCTCTCTCTCTCTCTCTCTCTCTCTCTCTCTCTTCTTAGCTTTCTGTTTCGAAACAGACAGGCAAATAAATAAACGTTAATTATGACTGCAATCGATGTTACGTGTTGTCTTTGACCAAATAGCCTTGCCTCTTGGCACATTCGCAACTTTACCCTCGTCACAGAATCCATAGGTAAACCCACATGACTCTACCTTCCTCTCCCTCTCTCTCTCTCTCTCTCTCTCTCTCTCTCTCTCTCTCTCTCTCTTAATACTACTCTCTGGCCCCTTTCCCATTCCTTCCCCTCTCCTCCTTCTCTTTCTATTCTTCTGAGCTCCCTCTTTCCACTTCCCCACTCTCTCACTCTCCTGCTTTCACTCTCCTCTCTTTCAAAACAGACAGGTCAACGGAACAATAAAAAAACAAAAAAAATACAAATATAACTCGCAGCACTCGAACTTACCCTCCAGTAAAAAATATCGACTTGGCCTTATACCGATAATCACCAGAGAAAACAAATACGAAATTGATTACAATATTGTCGTTGTCATAAGTGACAAATTGGACGCCGCCGCCGCCGCCCCCTCCTCAGCCCCGTCCTCTTCTTCTTCCTCCTCCTCCTCCTCCTCCTCCTCCTTCTTCTTCTTCTTCTTCTTCTTCTCATAATACTTATTATTAATACTTACTAGCAGCACGACCGGCGTTGCCCGGTCCTAAACTACGCATAATATATTATTATTATTGCAGATTTCTTATTCATGCTAAACAGAAATACCGTAAGTATTAAATAAAACGTTAAATTCCTTTAACAAAAAAATAATGTAAAAATAAACGGAAAGAAACTAAAACATCTTCATACAAGTATTTTTTTTCTAAACTTCTTCTTCTTCTAAAAAAAAAAGATAGTACTCAAGCTGAGATCGAAACCAAAACCTAAAGACAGTGAATCGAGTACGATAACGATTAGACCAGCTTGACGTTTTTTTTTTCAAGCTTCTTATCTTTTAACATGAGGAAGTTGTCATGTTTCTCAACCTTGTATGCCCAGTCGTGAAACAGTAGGCAAACAGATGAAAAATACGATCACCCCTACTAACTGGCTAATTTTGACCCTTTTTTCCAGATGAAAACCAGTTAAAAAGTTTTTTCACATCTCTGAATATAGCAAATTACAGACAAAAAATTGTAGATTAAAAATTCGTTGAGTATATTGGTTGAGTAGTGTCCTCACACATTTCCACCTTTTATTTGTATTATTATTATTATTATTATTAATGTTGTTGTTGTTGTTGTTGTTGTTGTTGTTGTTGTTGTTGTTGTTGTTGTTGTTGTTGTTGTTGTTGTTGTTGTTGTTGTTGTTGTTGTTGTTGTTGTTGTTGTTGTTGTTGTTGTTGTTGTTGTTGTTGTTGTTGTTGTTGTTGTTGTTGTTGTTGTTGTTGTTGTTGTTGTTGTTGTTGTTGTTGTTGTTGTTGTTGTTGTTGTTGTTGTTGTTGTTGTTGTTGTTGTTGTTGTTGTTGTTGTTGTTGTTGTTGTTGTTGTTGTTGTTGTTGTTGTTGTTGTTGTTGTTGTTGTTGTTGTTGTTGTTGTTGTTGTTGTTGTTGTTGTTGTTGTTGTTGTTGGTCATTAACAAGGTCTCAGAAAACTGGCAAATTGCATTTTTCAGAACCTGTGACACACACGCGAGAGAGAAGAAGAATGAGAAGTGGAACAGTTATGATCCAGATAAGGCGTATACACGGGGTTAAAACACAAATAATCCCGGCCGTAATTGGTACGCTAGGAGTAGTATCAAGTCATCTGGAAGGACAATTGAAAAAAAACTACGAATCTTCGATGTTCTAGGCGGCATTCAAACTTCTGCTATTGTAGGTACCACCAACATCCTTAGGAAAGCCCTTGATCTTTGAAGCTCCCGGGTTGGAGCCGGGATTGAGGGAAGTTCTCTGAAAATGAATCTCATCTCTTTTCAGGGAGACGTTGATAAGAATTATTCACTAAGAGTTCTTACAAAGGTCATCATCAGGAATTGCTCACGGTGGTATTTTCTGGGGTCTGAGTGACAACAAGTCTCACCAGATTTCCAGTAATTCTCGCTTCTGTTAACAACCTTTGCAAATAAATTTGTGTTATCGCAACAGTCGCTTGCCGTTGATTACTCACTGGCAATGACCATTTGTCTTCATTTGAATTTGGGTGGCAATAAGCCTCCCCAACGACGCAGTCCCTTTGGATCTTGTCCAGTGGATGTCTGGTGAGTGCTTTCACTCCTTGGTCTTTCCATCCTCCTTGACCCTTCGACTATGAAGTGCCAGCCAACACCGGCACTACAATTATTTTCCCGTCTTTTTTTTTTGTGGGGTGCCTGAGGAGAGGAGGGGTGAGAGATGGGAAGGGGAGGGTGTAGTCATTCTACAAACTCGCAGCTTCGGTTTTCTTGATTTTATTTTGGTTTTACCTCTCTTGTATTTATTATATGATCGGTTTGCGATTATCATTCTTGTAGATTAAGTTCCGCAATCGGGGTTTTCTTTAAGATATCAGCTGTTTTTAGCATTACTGTCCGTTGCATGATCTTTATTATTATTTGCTCACGAGGAGTAGTCGCACAAGCCATCATCAAAGATTGCTCTTTGAGAACCACTCATGGTGTTCCCTGGAGTCTGAGCAACAACAAGTCTCCCCAGATTTCCAGTACTCTCCACCTGTTTCTATAATATTTGCAAAAGAATTTGTGTTATCGCAACAACCGCTTACAAATGATTTCTCGTTTGCAGCGACTACTGGAGTTTGGGTGGCAGTAAACCTCCCCGAGATCCCAGTCATCTTTGCACTCAACCAGCGGAGGTTTGGTTAGTGCATTCTCTCCTCGGTCTGTCCATCTTACCTGTACTCTCGGGCTTGGTGCCATTTTATGGTGACACAAAAAAGGGGGGCGGTATTTTACAGTCATACCATTGATGCCATGTCATGTTTCTGTGCTTTTAAATCTGTAGAATTTGTATGTGTCCAATTTGTGTCTGTAGTTCGTGTGTCGAGTTTGCCTCAACTAGCAGTGCAGCCCGGCTTTGTCCTACGTGTGAATGTAAGATGCCAAATGTTGAGACAAAAAAATTGTTTGAGTGATATCGTAGAGCCCACAGAGGTAATTTTTTTTAACTTTGACCCCAATTTTGACCCCTTAACATTTATTTTGGTCTCAAATCAAATTAAAAAGTTTGATCCATGTCCAAGTAACTTACATTTAAAATTTCAAGTGTCTAGACCCAAAATTGGCGCAGGAGTTTGGTAGAGTTTTCAAAGGTCAAATCGTTCAACTTTGACCCCTTGACTACCAAATTTCTGGTCGACAACTGATTAAAAAGATGTTTTCAAATTTCAATACTCATTATGTCAAATATTCACTCTGCGATGTGCTAGAACGGCAAAAGGCAAAATCTAATCACTATTAGTCGTGTTTATTATAATTTCTACTTTTATATAAAAATCAATTTGTGTATGTGTGTGAGTTCCTTTCTCATTGGGTTCCGAAGCGATTGAGCCCATCTTTGTAAATTTCACACAAAGCTAATTTGTATTTCTGGCTGTGAGCTTAGATATATTTTGTACTGAAATTCACTCGAAAAGTATCGAAAATCGAAAAAAATTCGATCTTTAAAAAAAAGTCGTTTTTCTCTCATCGATAAAAAAAAAGATATTTTCGGCAGGGGAATATTTTATGTTACACGAGTTTAACATTGATTGGTGTAACGTAAAATATTCCCCTGTAAAAATTCTTCTTTTTTATCTATAAGAGAAGAATGACTATTTTGAGGATCGTCAAACACAAATATCAGCTGACGTGATATTGTAAACAAACAGAGACGAAATTTTATGAATATTATTATTGTTTTGTTTTTTTTTTGTTTTTTTTTTCTTCAAATTAATCTACCGGGGAAATGATTCCTCGTAATAAATAGTAATCGATAGATGATTGATTCTATAATAATACATACGTAATATGCATAACTTAAAAAAATCTTGTTTAAGCGTATTGTACGACCGGGCAACGTCGGAAAACGCCGGGCAACGCCGAGCGTCCAGTAAGCTATTATTTTGCAATTTCTTCTTTTTTTTCTTCTTCTTCTTCTTCTTCTTCTTCTTCTTTTTCTTCTTCTTCTTCTTCTTCTTCTTTCCCTTCTTCTTCTTTTTCTTCTTTCTTCTTCTTTTTCGTCTTCTTCATTTTCTACTTTTTCTTCTTTTCCTTCTTCTTTTTTTCTTTTCCTTCTTCTTCTTTTTCTACTTTTTCTTCTTCTTTTTCTTCTTCTTCTTCTTTTTCTTCTTCTTTTTCTACTTTTTCTTCTTCTTCTTTTTCTTCTTCTTCTTCTTCTTCTTCTTTTTCTTTTTCTTCTTCTTACTATATTTTTTCTCCCACTATCCTTCTTTATTCTCCTCTTCATTCCTCTACTACTCTTTCTTCTTCCAACCCTCCTTTTTTTCTTTCCCCTTCCTACCATTTTATCTTCTTCCTTTTCTTCTTTTTCTTCTTCTTCTTCTTCTTCTTCTTCCTTTTTTCTTCTTCTTTTTCTTCTACTTTTTCGTCTTCTTCCTCTTTTTCTTCTTCTTTTTCATTCTCTACTTCTTTTTCTTCTTATTTTTTCTTCTCCTTTTTCTTCTTCTTTTCCTTCTTCTTCTTCTTCTTCTTCTTCTTTTTTCCTACTTTTCTTTCCTTTTCCACTTCGTTGGCATTTTATTCATATTCTTTTTCTCTTCTTCATTTTTCCATCCTTCCTCTCCTCCTTCTTTATTTCTCCTCTCTTTTTTTATCCACCTGTTTTTCATCTTACTTTTTTCTTCCCACACACTATTTCTCCACCTCGTCTCCCTCTCACTCTAACCCTTTTATTCCTCTTCTACACTTCTTCCTCCACTACCCCTCATCCTCATCCTCAACCTCAGCCTTCCTCTTCTCTTTATATTCTTTTTCTTAATATTATTACTTTTACTTTTCTTTTTCTTTCTGTTTTCTTCTACCCCCTTTTCTTCTTCTTCTTTTTCTTTTTGTTACTTTTCGTCTTTTTTGTCCTTCTTTTTCTTTTTCTACTTCTTCTTCTTTTTCTATCCTTCCTTTCCTTCTTCTTTTTTTCTTCTTCTTCTTCTTGTTACTTTTCGTCTATTTTGTCTTTCTTTTTCTTTTTTTCTCCTTCTTTTTCTTTTTCTATCCATCCTTTTCTTCTTCTTCTTCTTCTTCTTTTTCTTCTCCAAAGTTATTCCCGCCATTCATTAGCAATTCCCTTCCCGTTTTCCGCGATGACAAAACAAATACATCAGATTCGTTGAAATGAAAACCAAAATGAAGTAAACAATCATTTATTTGTTTCTTCACGGTTTTATTTGCACTAATTTATTGCTTTGCTCGAGAATTATCACTGAAAAAAAAATGGCGAACATGATCGACAGTTTATGCCTCCAAGGAATGACAAAAACCGAGAAACATATTCGGTCTGGCACCTGTTTAGAAATCTGTCTAGCATAACAGAAAAAAAGTAGATTTTTGTTCTAAAGCAAATCAAACCAGGCGGACCCCCCGGATACCACAAGTCGTTCGTAGTTTGAAATGAGATACACCAGAAAGGCAAAAACTATAGGCATTGCATCGAAATACTAACGCCTCTAGATGAGTTGTGTTTTGTGTGAGTATGGGGATGTTTTTAGTCATCATCTACTGGTAAATAGCTCCACTGCCTTGGAAAAGGCAAACGCTAAAGGAGCTTTGAAAGCTTACAATCCTGGACCCAACTCTCTTCCTGATTTACATCAATAATCTCCCAAAACACATACTTAAATCATTCGTTGACATCTATGCTGATGACATGACCATCTACGGCAACACATCAAAGGCTCTAAATGACAAAGTTCTCTCTGATTCTCTCTCCTCTGATCTCGAGCGCGTAGTTCAGTGGGGGAAGACGTGGCTGGTTACCTTTAATGCATCTAAAACCAAACTCCTATCTTTACATCATCAACGCTCTGATCCCCATCTGGCATCAATTGGGAGGATGACTCTCGTCTGAGAGAGGTCCAGTGTTTTGACAAGCTTCTGGGTTTGACCTTTACTCCTGATCTGAAATGGAACACGTACATCAAGTCTGTTGCCAAGGTCGCTGGAAAGATGGTGGGATCCTTCTACCGCTCCAGAAGATATCTCACTACTGATGAAATTCTCTATCTATATAAAAGCCAAGTACGTCCAAGGATGGAATACTGTTGCCATATCTGGGCAGGAGCTGCTAAAAACAGCCTATCCTGCCTTGACAGAATACAAAATAGACTTCGTGGCTTAGTGGGGATGCCCTTTTCTCTACCCTGCAAACTCTCTCCTACAGAAGAGACGTTGCGAGCCTATCCTTGTTTTATCGTTATTTCCATGGCAGGCGATCGTCTGAACTCCAATTTCTGGACCACCCCTCCCCAATCTTTCACGAAAAACACCCGTCTAGCTGAATCCCCTGTGAAAAATTTCCGCCACTCTTTATCTGTGCCTAAATCAAAACGTGGATTCCATGAACAAAGCTTCTTTCTTAGAACTGCACGCCTGTGGAACTCTGTTCCGTCTGCCTGCTTCCCACCTGACTACAACTTGGATGTGTTCAAGTCCAACGTTAACAAATACCTAATGAACCGCCCCTTTAAGTAAACACTTCATCAAATCTCCACACTAACGTACTGTACTTACAATAACCCTTATCCCTGAGTGGCTTCCGGGCCTTGATAAATGGTGACCACTGTGTAAAAAAAACAAAAAACAATCTTGCAGCATATAACGAATAGTTGTGACCAACAACAATTTCTTCGTGAAGATAACACATTCTTGAGGCACAATCTTCATGAGTTTCTCTTCAGAACTCGAATTCATTCAACACCACCAACAGTAACAACTTTGTATTATTTTTTCTTAATATTATTACTTTTACTTTTCTTTTTCCTTCTTTTTTCTTCTTCCTCCTTTCTTCTTCTTCTCTCCTGCTCCTCTCCTTTCTATATTTCTTCTTCTTCTTCTTCTTCTTCTTCTTCTTCTTCTTCTTTCTTCTTCTTCTTTTTCTTGGTCTTCTTTTTCTTCTTCTACTCTTTCTTCTTCTTCTTCTTCTTCTTTTTCTTCTTTTTCTTCTTCTTCTTCTTTTTCTTGTTGCTGTTATTGTTCTTCTTCTTTTTCTTCATTTTCTTCTTCTTCTTTTTCTTGTTGTTCTTCTTCATCTTCTTCTTTTTTTTCTCCTCTTTCTTCTTCTTCTTTATTTTCTTGTTGTTGTTCTTCTTCTTCTCGTTACTTTTCCTCTTTTTTCTCCTTTTTCTTTTTCTCCTTTTTCTTTTTTCTCTTTCCTTTTCTTCTTCTTCTTCTTCTTCTTCTTCTTCTTCTTCTTCTTCTTCTTCCCGTAATTCCTCTCCGCCTCCTTTCCCATTCTCCTCTTTCTTCACATCTTTTTCTTCTTCTTCTTCTTCTTCTTCTTCTTCTTCTTCTTCTTCTTTGAGAAAAAAAAATCCGGGTTGAAATCTCGGGGCGGATGGTGAAGCACGGCAAAACCTTTCCGGCAACTTCTTCAGCTGAAATGGCTACGACCATATTGGCTTGCTTTTCCGTCACACTCTGTCTACAACACTGTGAGGGAGATACTGGAACAAACCTAGGTCTCCTCATCACTCGCACAGGTCTGCATCTGGAAAGCCAATCCCAGTTTTGAACTGTATAGCCACATCAAATGCTGCAGTGTAATAGACTGTATGCGGAATGTCATTGCCTTATTAGACAGAATGTTGCCATCACATGTGGATTGGTACAAGTTCGGAAGAAAGACATACGTTAGTAATTAGTGGAAACAAATTTTCACGAAAAACACTCGTCTGTCTGCAGCCACTATCAATAATTTCTCCCATTCTTTATCTGTGCCTAAACCTAAACGTAGATTGCATGAACAAAGCTTCTTTCTTAAAAATACACCGACTACAATATGATCGTCTTCAAGTCCAACGTAAACAAGTTCTTGATGAGGCATCCCCGTAAGTCATCCAATTTACCAAATTTTTACTACTAACGATTACTACGATATTGTCTCATTGACTGCCATACAATCATTAATTCTTATCCTCGAGTCGCCTCCGGGCCTTGAGAAGTTGTGACTTCTCTGTAAAATAAAATATATATATATATATATTGAACAGAAAAGCAAGTACAATCAATAAAAAGTGTGGTTATACATCAGCCCGACTGCCATGTATACACGACTTATGCATAAACTCGAAAGGCATGTTTTCACGGTTATACAGTAAGAGGAATAGGTCATTGTTATCTGTAAGGTGGACAGCACAACAATTTGGTTCTGTAAGTATAGGGTAAACCATGAATATGGTGATATTGCTTGCTTTTGATGGAGATTTTCCTCGAGGATTTGAAGCTTTTCATTCTCGTGAAGAAGTCCAGATTTCCCCTAACACCGAGGTACACCAGGACAAGTAGTTGCACAAAGTGGTCGAAAAAGTTGATCATCTTTGAGTATTAATATCTTCCAACGAAACTATTTTTTTATCCTTGCAGTGTGATAGATAATGATCATGTTTGCGTCATTAGCAAGAACCATTAGAAGACACTAGATTCCAATGCGAGTGTGCTTTGATTTCACCAAATCTGTTGTTACTGTTGGTGGCGGTGAAAGAATTACAGTTCTGAACAGACACTCATGAAGATAGTGCCTCAGGAATGTGTTATCTTCACGAAGAAATTGTTGTTGGTCACAACTATTCGTTATATGCTGCAAGATTCTAAGTTTTCAAAGCTCTATGGTTGGATATGAAGTCGTGAAAGATTAGGTCCATCACATAAATGAATAGCGGTTACATATCTGTATAATATTTCTTCTTCGTCTTTTCATCTTCTTCTTTTTCTTCTTCTTCTTCTTCTTCTTCTTCTTCTTCTTCTTATTATTATTATTATTATTATTATTATTATTATTATTATTATTATTTTTCGTCTCCTGCCTCTCCTTCTTTTCTTCTTTTCTTCGTATTTCTTCTTCTTTTTCTTTCTTTTTATTTTCTTATTATCCTCTTATTCACCATCCTCTTTTTCTTCTTTCTATGTCTTCTTTCTTTTTTCTTTTTATTTTCTTCTTACATTTTCATCTTTATTTTTCTTTTTCTTAATTTTCTGTTTCTATCTACTTCTCCTCGTCTTCCTCATCCTTCATCTCTTTCTTTTTCTTTCTTTCTTCTTCTTCTTCTTCTTCCTCTTCTTCTTTTTCTGTAACATTCTTCTTAAATTTTCTTTCATTTTCTCCCTTCCTTCTTTTACTGTGTTCTTTCTCTCTGCCACCTTTACTTATCTGTCTATATTATCTCTTCCGTCTTTGTCTTCCGTTTCATATTTTTCTTTTCTTTTTTTCTTTTGTTTTCTTCACGTGTTTAATCCCTTTTTCATCATCCTCTTAATGTTTTTATTGTTTTCTTTTTAAGCGTTTTCTTATTATTATCTTTATTCTTTCGCATTATTTTTTTTTCATCTTCTTGTCCCCGTTCTTCATTTTCCATGTTCTTCAAACACTATTATAAAAAAATTGAACACTTCACTTTATAAAAGTATATTTGATTTAATTATTATTAATTGAATTCTGTTTCCTGTGTTTTCACACATTTCATTCCTATTAATTCATAGATTTAATTTCTCTATTTTTTTTCTTTGTCTTTATATTTGTTTTATTTTTTCTCGCCTTTGTTTCCTTCTTCGTATACACTTTTCACTCATTTTTTCTCATTTTCTTTTTCTTGGTCGTTTTTACTTTTGTAATATTCAAACATTAAATAATAACAATCGATAAAAAATGATTTCATTATTTCTATTAATCAAATTCCGTTTTCTGTTTGCTCATTCAATTATTTCTTTTCTTTTTAATATTCGACAGAACTCTTTTAGAAGAACTCATACAATAATTCGATAAATTTCTAACAAAAATGTAGTCTGTTTGCAAATGTTGTTCGAGAGCGAATTAGTCTTCGGTTGTAAGCTCACAAAGATTGTGTCTAAGGATTATCAAAGCAGATACGTCCAGCAATGACATACAAATTCGAGGAAGTTTTGGCGCAGAACACACAAAGGAAAGCCGGCTGCACATGCGTAAAAGCAACGTTCGTATCCTTACTCGATGGATTTGTTGTGCCACGCTGGATACGCCATACTTCTGTTGATATGAACAAATATAGGATTTCTCTATTTTTTGTTTGTTTGTTTGTTTGTTTGTTTTTGTAGAACATTCGATAAAATTCTACCAAAGTTCTAATCTCTTATTATTGAAATCTTTTGAGATGAGTAATTTGTATATTTATTTTATTTTATTTATTTATTTGCGGACTGTTAGCCTCATCTTCATAGTTGTTGTTTCACGAGGTTTCAGCCAACTACTCCTCTGGAATAGTTGGCCGAAACGAAATTTCAATCCTGTCGCGGTTAACCACCCGAAGAAGGTCAGAGAAATAGTTGGCCAAAACGTTGTAAAACAACAACAACTATGAAGGTCCGCAAATAAATAAATAAAAATATACATTAATCATTTCAAAGAATCCCAATATTAAAAATATATCCCATTCAGTACGGATCCAACGATGAGAGATCAGATCAGAACGAAAACCTTCTATATATATAAAAGCCAAACGTCTGTGTGTATGTATGTATGTTTGTTTGTAACGCTAAAACTTTTGAAAGACGGAACCAAACTTGACAAATTTGGTATCATATCGAAGCCCCATCACCCGGATGGCAAATATCGAAATTTCACGTCAAACGGACCACTAGAAGTTGGTCAACTGATCAGTTATCTTCGAGGGGGGGCCCCCTAAAAACCTGTCATTATCTATATATATAAAAGACAAATGTTTGTTTGTAACGCTAAAACTTGAGATGAAAGATTCCTCTCCCCTAAGAATAAAACATATGTTCAATATCTGCTTTTGTTTTTTCATTGTTTATACGGTCCCGAGCAACGCCGGGTAGCCCTGCTAGTATATTTATAAAACCAAAAAGTCCAACCTTTATCATGTTTCGAGGATTATGGCGTAGTGGATAGAAACATTGCGTCTCTACCTTTCCAGGTGAGCATTGTCGGAAAATAGTGGTTTCAATCCTACCCATCCGGCGAAAAGATTAGTTGGTCAAAACGTTGACTACTTCTTTTTTTAGCACAGATTCCAGCAGCTTACTCATAATGCATAGGAGACTTATTAGTCTGCATTGAGAGGTAGATGTGCGATCACCTGGTTCTTAAATTGATGGGCAGAAATCAGAAGCTCTCAGTATAATTACCGGAGTCCCTCAGGAGTCCATCCTGGGCCCAACTCTCTTCATGATCTACATCAAACCAAACCACATCCTTAGATCATTCGTAGACATTTATGTTGACAACACTACCATCTATGGTAGCACTTCAAATACCGTAAACGACCAAGTTCTCTCTGACTTTCCTCTGATCTTGAGCACATGGTACAATGGGGAAAAAGTGGTTGGTTACTTTTAATGCATCTAAAATCAAGCTTCTATCCTTACATCATCAACGCTCTGTTGCCCAGCAGCCATCAATCAAAATGAATGGGTATCGTCTTGAGGAGGCTTCATATTTTGACAAGCTTCTGGGCTGGACCTTTACTCCCGATATGTAATAGAACACGTATATGAAATCCATTGCCAAACTCACTGGAAAATGGTGGGATCCTTCTACCGCTCCAGTAGATATTTCACTCCTAATACAATTCTACTTATATAAAAGCCAGGTTCGGCCAAAGATGGAGTACTGTTGCCACATCTGGGCAGGAGCTGCTAGTAGCAGCTTATCCTGTCTTGACGGAATTCAAAATAGACTTCGTAGCTTTGTGGGGGATGCCCTTTTCTCTTCCCTGTGGCCTCTTTCCCAGAGAAGAGACGTAGCGAGCCTGTCCCTACTTTATCGTTATTTTCATGGCAGGTGCTCATCTAAACTTACATCTATGGTTTCCCCCCACCGGACTTCCACGAAAAACACTCGTCTTGCCAGAACCACTATCAATAATTTCCCACACACTTTATCTGTGCCTACACCTAAACGTAGATTCCATGAACAGGGCTTCTTTCTTAGAACTGCTCGCCTGTGGAACTCTATTCCGTTTGCCTGCTTTCCAGCTGACTACAATCTGATTGTCTTCAAGTCCAATGTGAAAAAAGGTTTTATTGAACCATCCCCCTAAGTAATCCAAGTTATAAAATTTCCACTAATGTTTACTACGCTAAAATCACAATGACAAATATATACCCATTAACCCTTATTCTCGAGTGGCCCCTGGGCCTTGATAAGTGGTGACCCCCATGTAAAAAAAAACAAAAAACAAAAAACAAAACAAAAAACGTGGTCAGACGACAAAAACTATGGAATGTAATAATTACTGAGGATACAGTTAAGAGACTCAGAATTCCTATCCCGTCAGGATTAACCACCTGACGAAGGTCAGATGAATAGTTGGCCGAAACGTCGTGAATCAACATTTATGAGGATGAGGATAACAAACTGTAAATAAGTAAATAAAAATTATAATCTACTATTCAGCTCCAGTAGATATTTCGCTGCTGATGCAATTCTCTACCTGTATACTAGCCAAGGACACATCTTGCATTGACAGAGTTCAAAACAGACTTCGTAACCTACAAGCGGTGCCCTTTTCTCTTCCTTGCAACCTCTTTCTCACAGAAGAAACGTTGCGAGCCTGTTTCTTCTTTATCGTTACTTCATGGTAAATGCTCGTCCGGGCTCCAATCTCTGCTCCCCCCCTCGCTAAACTTTCATGAAAAACACTCGTCTAGCTGGAATCATTATCAATAATTTCCCCACTTTTTATTTGTGCATAAACCTAAACATAAAGTCTAGGAACAAAGACTCTTTCTTAGAACTGCCTGTAAAACTTTCTTTCATTTCCCTGCTTTCCGGCTGACTACAATATTGTCTTCTTCAAATCCAACGTAAACAAGTTCTTGAGGCGCCATCCCCTTAAATAATCCAATTTGCCATGAGGGCGGGGGGTCCAAATACAACGAATTCATCAGCATTCGCACCTGATACGCCTCTGTTAGCAACATTTAAATATAGATGCTAACTTTGCTTGGATTTTCAGCAGCACCCATACACACGACGAAGAATAAATATTAGAGCAAGGTTACTCTAGTTTACAGCGTATTACTGTGGGTGTTTGTGAACAGTTTCGATAATCTTTTTACATTTGGTTGGATACCTGATCACTAATTTTGCAAGCAAGCAGATGAGTTCCCGACAACAATGACGACTACGACAACAACGATGATACAGGTGTATAATGGATGTATACACGCATCAGTAAGTTAAACTGTAACAAACATGGGTCTAAATGCTGTAGAGTACCAATTAAAAACTTGCATTTAAAAAGTTGATTTTTATGGATATTCGGGTCTGTTTTGAACGAATATCACATTTAAAATTGTCACCAAGAAGCAGTTTTCATGATATTAAGACCTTTATTATTCCAATGTAGCCTCAACTGGTTTTCAGTGGTCGCCATTTTGCCTTACTCGGCAATTTTTGTTTGCGCATTGTTTGTCGAGTATAAAAAAATGGTGACCATCAAAAACAATTAAAGAATACATTGGATAATTAAGGTCTTAATATCATGAAAACTACTTGTCGACGAAAAGTTTTAATATAATATTCGTTTAAAACAGACCTGAATATCTCTAAAGAAAACAATCCTACTTTTTAAAGGTAAGGCTTCGGTTGGTACTCAATGACATTTTGGCCATAAATGTTTACAAACTGATTATAGAAGCTTATTTCATGGCATAACAATACAAACCAAAGAAGGATTGGCTAATTCTATAGAAAAGTGTAAGTTAACCTTTTAAGTTTTTTGAGGGAAGGAGATATCAGAAATGTGGGTTAGCGTTACCGTACGCTGCTGTTTGTTTATTATGCACTCACTTGCAGGGATTTAAATTAAACGCAGAGATCACTTCACTGCAAGCTATCAGATACTCCTTTCTATCTGCCCTAGATCCGTAATGCACATTCTGAGTAAGAGGTTAGTATGGTTGCGCTTTATATCATCACAACGCACTTTTCCTTAACAATTATAAGAAACCTCGCCATCCACCGCCTGCCACAACTGATAGCACCCTTCATGAGAGTATAATATTCGAAGCTCTTAACCGAGCACACACAGGTAACGGTATAATTGCATACGAAATGTTCCTAAGTTTGCTACAAAGGTGATGGGCTCCATCTATCTGGCTAGAAAATTTTTCATACCTGCTATTATCATATATCTCTACAAATTATCATTCGCTCATGTGTGGTGTGCTGTTGCCACATCTTTCGGTCCATCAACCATAAGTTCCATAACTCTCTCTCTCTCTCTCTCTCTCTCATTCACTATATATATATATATTTATTTCTCTCTCTATCATTCTTCTCTCTCTATATATATATATATCTCTTCTCTCTCCCAGTCTCTGTCTGTCTCTCTCTCTTTCCTTATCTATCTCTCTATCTATCTATCTCTCTATCTCTCTATCTATCTATCTATCTATCTATCTCTCTATCTATCTCTCTATCTATCTCTCTATCTCTCTATCTATCTCTCTCTCTATCTCTCTATCTATATCTATATATCAATTTTCTTTAGACAGGATCTAAAACATAATATATCCCGCACTGCTTACCAAACTCCAGCCCCCGTTAAATCGCCACAATGTTGCATTTCTGTGTTCGCTTAACTAATAATTCAACAAAATGTATTCCGACGAACTTACTTCAATTATCTCCCTCAACGTAAACACTCGCAACCAACCAACCAACCAAGCAGTAAAATCACACCCCTTGCAGAAGACCTCAGGTGCCATAATTCTTACTAAACTAGTAGCTTCTTCATTTTAACGGATTCCATTTTCGAATTCCCCCGATGTTACTTGTTTCCTTGGCTATACTAATATAAAGAAATGTAAATGTAATGTGAAGAACCGTCTTCACTTATAATATCTCTATGGATCTGCTCGTGTATATGGCATAATCACGTTGACACATCGAGACTTGGTAGATCACAGAAGTTAAGCTATGTTGAGTCTAGTCAGTATCAGATATGTAAACGATTTGGGAATATTAGGCGCTATATGTAGCGGAGTTTACACCTCCCTTCAAGAATTATAAAACCTAACATCCTCATCTTCCTTAACGGGGATATATATGCGACTAAAGACCGCTTGTGAATTTCATACTCTAATGAAAGTTCCTCCTTCGGAAAAAGCCGGTTGAGCCCGCATTAGTGTTAGTGCCGCAGTTATAAAGGAATATATATATATATATATATATATATATATATATATATATATATATGTGTGTGTGTGTGTGTGTGTGTGTGTGTGTAAAGAATTTGGCATCTAATTCGCAATGACTTATTACGCCTCACTGGCAGTATAACTTGTTTGGGGTGAATAGAATAAAAAGGATATATTAAGGGTTATGGTTAGGTTAGTGTTAGTACGTAATTAATTGTTAATTGTTAGGGTTAGTCCGTAATTGTGAAATCTTTTGCAATAGTTTTAAACCGTGCGCTGTTGACCGCATCTCTAAAAACACCGCCATTTTAAGCTAAACTGAGAACTTGAAAAAAATATGGCGCTAATAAGCGGGTTGCTTGAAAAGGCGGATTCTATCTAATCAGCTGACGTTCAGGAGAAAACCGTAAGAGAACCAGGCGTTCATTTAGAAAATTAACTGTCTATTTATTGGCCTTTTTTACCATTCCCAAAATATAATTACGAATTCTTATTGTTAATATTGAATGAAACATCTAATCTTGTCATTGAATTTTCTTGCTTTATCCAAACCAGTCGATGATAATTAGCACCAACGTCCATAATACTCAAATATTGGCACTTCAAGAGATGGCGTTAACTAGGTGGTTAACGACACGGACTGACAACCTGGGTGTGACAAGTTCAAGTCCAGTTGATTCCAAGAGAACACTTTCACTTATAATGTTGGTAAACTGTCACATTATCCTTATCGTAAGTGTCTGATGCCTTTCTAAAGAGAAATGTAACTAAGAAAAAGTCTAGGAAACCAATGCCAACAATATAATTACCTAAATCATGCGAAGTGAAAGGAGGAATACCTGGCTCTTTAAAATCAATCGGACAGTTGACGTAATTCACAGGAAGTGAGTACTCGTGATGAGATGTCTGATTAATTTCAATACAATAATCGATAAAAACATTGTACACACACTCCAATAACAAATGGCTACACCCTATAAGAATGACAACTTTATGTTGCCTCTCCCCTCGTGGGGAGAGGCAGATGAATAATGAACTTTTTTTTTATTAGACCTACGAACTTAAAATTCGATAAAAATTATCTTCTACTTGCGTAGATGTTAGATAACGGGGACCATGCTTGAATGGAATACTTTCAGTGACTCCTTTACGTTATAGGTGACGCCAGACGAATGTCGCGGACCCACGTGCTGTTTTGGCGATCTTACTGTCTGGTGAGATTTCAACGAGAAAAGAAGTGTTGATAAAATTAATATTCTATTATCTAACAAGACAGCTGTTTGTATGATACTTTTAAATGTCAGAGGGTATCATAGACGCAAGTCGCAAAACTACGTAGTTTACTGTCACTTAACTGACGAAATTTGAACGGGGAAAGACATGTTGATAAAAACTAATATTTTATCACCTAATGAAGGGGGTATTTGAATTGAAAAGCTAGTACTGATTCAGAATTCGACATCGACATGGATTTTACTTTACACCGGGAAGGGGGGGGTAATAAAATTTCAGCAAATCATTTCTTGAAAAAAAAAAAGATTTTTTAAAATCTGGAGATATAGCATTCAACACTGCAGAATCTTGTACACTGGAGTACGAGAAGACTTTTGAACAAGAGACAAGGTGTTATTCTAGAAGTACCTGGTAGCTTAGTGGCTACTTCATTGGGTCTGGAGGACCGCCAGAAGACATTTGTCTTGGAGTTCGCTTTTCCATCAAGATGGAAGTGGGCTTCATCTGAGGTCCAAAGGAGGTTAAGGAAACTTGGTGTCTCCTCGATCTTCTTGAGCATCTTGACTGCCATAGCCCTCCTCTGCTTCTTGTCTGAGGCTCTAAGGGTCTGCAGCGTCTGTATTCTGGACCTCTATTGTTCCTGATATTTATTAATGACCTCCCCGACAAAACAGCCTATGAGATGGGTATATATGCTGATGACACTACGCTCTATAACAGACACGACAGGAACACAAATGAACACATATCTAAAGAAATGGCAAAAACACTAGAGGATGACCTCCAATCAGTAGTGGAATGGGGACATAAATGGATGGTCACATTCAATGCTGCCAAGACCAAACTTGTTTCCTTCAATAACTACAAGAAATCTTCTCTGCCACCAATAGCAATGGCCAGTGACTCCCTGTCTGAGAGTACATCTTTCAAACTGCTTGGCCTAACGTTCACAGGAAACATGAGCTGGAACAATTATATTGAAAACATTGTCAGGGCCGCTGCAAAAAAGGTAGGCTCTCTCTACCGTGCTAGAAAACTACTGACACCTGAAAGTATCCTGTATCTTTATAAGGCAACCATTCACCCATGTATGGAGTATTGTTGTCACATTTGGGCTGGTGCGTCTACTACTAGTCTATCGCTCCTAGACAAGGTTCAAAAAAGAGTTGCCAACCTGATAGGCCCTGAACTGGCATCTAGGCTTCAGCCCCTGTCCCATCGACGAAACGTTGCATCCCTCTGCTTGTTCTACAAGTATTGTAATGGTGAATGCTCTAACGAACTGCAGACACTTGTGCCCCCACGACGCAGACACCCTCGACAAACCCGACAGGCAGCTAAATCCCACCCACACACAGTAGAGATCCCTAGATGTAAAAGATCTTTCTAGTCCAGTAGTTTCTTCCCCAGAACCGCTAGACTCTGGAATTCCATTCCAGGATCCTGCTTGCCTAACTGTACTGACATGCAGAAGTTCAAGTGCAACGTGAACCGACATCTTGCTGCCCAAATCCCAACATAGTGCCCCAGTAGTTGCTGACCCTGATAGTAGCCCCCTACACCTGAGTGGCAATGTGCCTTGTTTGGGGTGAAAATGTAATAAAAAAAATTTAAAAAATGGGTAAGCCCTGATATCGTTCACCAGCACTCTCCTGCAAGTCTCACGGGATATACCGAGGGACTGACTTCGCTTACACACTGAGCGTTTCGGATTTTGCTGGAGAGACTCTCTCACTCTTTCGACCAGCTCGGCTGTTCGCTTCTTGGGACGTCCCGAGTAGCTTGGCTCTCTCTGGCAGCGTTGAGGTTCTCTACGGTCCCATACTTCTCGAAGTGGTCCACCCAGTTCGTAATTCTGCTTTTGGATGGAGCCTTTTCACATTCGAACTGACGCATGAAACTGTCCTGGGTTTTCTTAAACGAGCCTGTCTTGTAGTAAAATTTAACACAGTGTATTCTTTGTCCCAGCTCCCACTGGGGTCTTGGTGTACTCACGGTCGTTGATTCTGCCATGTCCTGTAAAATAAGGGCAATCGATGAATAAATAATGGAGATATCACATAAAATGTACACGGGGCCCGTTTTTGGGGGGTCAGCCAATATATATATATATATATATATATATATAGTATATTATTTTATATATATATATATAAAATAAAATATATATATATAAAATAAAATATATATATATATACATATATATATATATATATAATAAAAAAATGATAAAAATCTGTAAAACCCACAATTGTTGATGGCTACACTTTTAAATATATGTATATATATATATATATATATATATATATATATATATATATATATATATATATATATTTTTTTTTTTTATTTTTTTTTTTTATTACATTTTCACCCCAAACAAGGCACATTGCCACTTTAATGTAGGGGGCTACTATCAGGGGAAACATCTACTGGGGTACTATGTAGGGATTAGGGCAGCGAGATGTTGGTTCACGTTGCACTTGAACTTATGCATGTCAGTACAGTTGGGGAAGCAGTGACCTGGAATGGAATTCCAAAGTCTAGCAGTTCTGGGGAAGAAACTACTGGAGTAGAAAGATCTTTTACATCTAGGGATCTCTACAGTGTGGGGGTGGGATTTTGTAGCTTGTCGGGTCTGTCGAGGGTGTTCACATCGTGGGGGCACAAGTGCTTGCAGTTCTTCAGAGCATTCACCATTATAATACTTGTAGAACAGGCAGAGGGATGCAACGTTTCGACGATGGGACAGAGGCTGAAGTTTTGATGCCAGTTTAGGGCCTATCAGATTTGCGACTCTCTTTTGAACCCTGTCTAGGAGCGAGAGACTAGTAAACGATGCACCGGCCCAAATGTGACAGCAATACTCCATACATGGGCGAATAGTGGCCTTATAGAGGTACAGGATACTTTCGGGTGTTAGAAGTTTTCTAGCACGGTAGAGAGAGCCCACCTTCCTCGCAGCGGCCCTGGCAATGCCCTCGATGTAATTGTTCCAGCTCATGTTTCCTGTGAACGTTAGGCCAAGGAGCTTGAAAGACGTACTCTCAGCTAAAGAGTTGTTGGCCATTGCTATAGGTGGTAGAGAAGGTTTCTTGTAATTATTGAATGCAACCAGTTTTGTCTTGGTGGCATTGAACGTTACCATCCATTTTTGTCCCCATTCCACTACTGATTTGAGGTCATCCTCTAGTGTTTCTGCCATTACTTTAGATATATGTTCATTTGTTTTCCTGTCGTGCCTGCTATAGAGTGTGGTGTCATCAGCATATATACCCATCTCAGAGGCAATTTTGTCGGGGAGGTCATTTATGAATATCAGGAACAGCAGAGGACCAAGGATAGATCCCTGGGGCACTCCCGCATTTATATTATATTGTTTAGACGTACGACCGTCGAGGACAACCTGGATTTTTCTCTTATCTAAGAAGGATTTAATTATGTTAAGTATTCTACCAGTGATACCGTAAGATCTAATCTTCCTGAGGAGACCCTCATGCCATACCCTGTCAAAAGCCTTAGATATATCTAGAGCTACCGCTCTGCCCTCTCCCGCTTTGTCCAGTGAATGGTATATGCGTTCAGAGAAACAGTTTATATATATATATATATATATATATATATATATATATATATATATATATATATATATATATATATATATATATATATATATATAGTAAGTGACATTCTCGGCCTGCCTATGTAAGGAACAATCTCTACCCAAGTGATCTGTCAATATATTGTTCTAAAAACTTGATATATGAGTATTTGGACCTGGGAACGACTTCGATTTTAGTTTCAACTGTTAAAAATAGCTATTAAGGGGTTAAAATTGAAATGAATTAGAACTTAGCAGGAGTATAAGTCGACTAAACGTGTTATTTCTATGGATGAAGTAGATATATTTATCATATATTTATAGGTAAAACAACGTTATTTTTCAGCCTTCAACATACTTGTGAACGTGGCTCAGAGGGTAACGAATAAGGCTATGAAGCCATATGTTTTGGTTTCGATTTTAGCTGATAGCACCCAAGTTATTTTTGTTTAATTTTTGAAACCATTACTATATATTAGGTAAAATATAAATAGGGGATTGACCCTATAATAATAAATATGAAATCTACATGAATCAATAATCATATTTAAACATATTTTACGACTACGTCATGACGAGGGGGGGGGGTCACTACAATATATTTGGTGCAATATAATAATCAACAGAGAACTGGCTCTATGATAATAAATACGAAATCTGGATAAATTTAAATATCATATTTAAGCGTATTTTATGACCGGGCAATATTGAGCGGTCTGCTAGTATCACTATAAAACCGCTGTTCGCTCGAACATTAGGCATTGTTACCACGTCTCGCCTTGTACATCAACCATTAAGCTGGGTAATGATGCATAAAAGGAGACCCTAACTTTCAAACACATCGGGAGTTGGCACCCGCGTCTCCCAATTGAGGTCTGGAACACAGCATCGATAATTTTTTTTTTTTTTTTTTTACATGAAGGTCACCACATGTCAAGGCCCGGAAGCCACTCAGGGATAAGGGTTATTGCGTGTACAGTAATCAATGAGATAGTATTCTAGTAATCATTAGTATTGGAGATTTGATAGAGTGCCTTACTTAAGGGGCTGGTTTGTCAGGAATTTGTTTATGTTGGATTTGAAAACATCCAAGTTATAATCAGGTGGGAAACAGGCAAACGGAAGAGAGTTCCACAGTCGTGCACTTCTGAGAAAGAAGCTTTGCTCGTAGAATCTACGTTTGGATTTAGGCACAGATAAATAGTGGGGAAAATTATTGACAGTAGTTTTTTTTTGTCTTTTTTTACATGGTGGTCACCACTTATCAAGGCTCAGAAGCAATTCGGGGATAATGGTTATTGTGTGTACAGTAATCAATGGGATAGTATCGTAGTAATAGTTTATATTGGAGATTTGATAAAGTGTCATTACTTAAGGGGGCGGTTCATCGGGAATTTGTTTGTGTTGGACTTGAACACATCCAAGTTGAAGTTGGGAGGGAAACAGGCAAGCGTCAGAGAGTTCCACAGGCGTGCAGTTCTAAGAAAGAAGCTTTGTTCATGGAATCTACGTTTTGATTTAGGCAAAGATAGAGAGTGGGGAAAATTATTGATAGTGGTCTCAGCTAGTCAGGTGTTTTTCGTGAAAGATTGGCAAGGGGGGACAAGAAAATGGAGCTCAGACGAGCACTTGCCATGGAAATAACGATAAAACAGAGACAGGCTCGCAACGTCTCTTCTGTGGGAGAGAGGTTGCAGGGAAGAGAAAAGGGCATCCCCCACTAAGCCACAAAGTTTATTTTGTACTCTGTCAAGGCAGGATAGTTCCTGCCGAGATGTGGCAGCAGTATTCCATCTTTGGACGTACTTGGCTTTTATACAGATAGAGAATTGCATCAGTAGTGAGATATCTTCTGGAGCGGTAGAAGGATCCCACCATTTTCCCAGCGACCTTGGCCACAGACTTGATGCATGTGTTCTATTTAGGATCAGGAGTAAAGGTCAACCCCAGAAGCTTGTCAAAACATGAGGCCCCCCCTAGACGAGAGCCATTCATTTCAATCAGATCAGAGCGTTTATGATGTAATAATAGGAGCTTGGTCTTAGATGCATTAAAGGTAATGAGCCACTCCTTCCTCCACTGTACCACGCGCTCAAGATCTGAGGAGAGAGAATCAGAGAGAACATTGTCATTTACAGCTTTTGATATGTTGCCATAGATAGTCGTGTCATCAGCATAGATGTTAACGAATGGTTTAAGTATGTGTTTTGGGAGATCATTGATGTAGATCAAGAAGAGAGTTGGGCTCAGGATGGACACCTGAGGGATTCCAGCATTAACACTGTGGGCCTCTGATTTCTGCCCATCAACCACTACTCTTATGAGTCTATCAGAGAGAAATCATTTAATGATCGAGAAAACATTTCCAGTTATACCGTAGCTGGAAATCTTGTGAAGTAGGCTTTTATGCCATACCTTATCGAAGGCATTTGATATGTCAAGAGCAATTGCTCTAGAAATGAAGCCTTTGTCGAGAGATTTGCTAATTCTATGAGATATAACCGTCAGCACGTCTGCTGTAAATCTAGCAGAAGGGAAACCATATTACATGTCACTAAGAAGGTTATTTCTGCTGAGGTGGTTGACTACTTCTTTATTTAATATAGATTCCAACAACTTACTCATGACACACAGGAGACTTATTGGTCTGTACTAAGAGGGAGATGACGTTTCATCTGAATTCTTAAATACAGGGCATACTGATGAGATTTACCAGGGTGTTGGAAAGCACTTCTCCTTAAGGCAACGCTTAAACAGTTTTGTAAGTATGGGGGAAAGTTCTGGTTGGAGCTTTTTCAGCACTTTAAATGGAATGCCGGCAGGGCCATTTGCTTTACTGGAATCAAGGTTCTTTATTAGCTTAGCGACCTCACGCACAGATATTTGTATGTTACCTAGCATGTTGTGTGTTGTAGGAGGAAATGTGGGGAGTTGATGGCCTTCATCGCATAGGGTAGAATTAGCTGCAAAGTTCTTAGCAAATAGTTTGGCCTTGTCGGATGCTGACGAGATGACCTCTGGTCCATTGTTAATTGTTAGGATAGAACGCACACTTCTGTTCAAGATCCTATTTGCTATTTGCAAAATCTGGTAGGAACCAAGCTGCTGCTCAGCTACTTTGGATTTAACGGATTGAGTATATAGCTCTCTTGCATTTTTTATTACTTTTTTACAGTGGTTGCTGGCGGTCCTGAAAGCAGCTTTAGTCTCAGTGCATCTATTATGTTGGTAGCTATGGAAAAAGTGATTTCTTTGCGCAATGGCAGCAGCACATTCTGGGGAGAACCATGGCTGGCTGTTAGGTTTTTGTTGGAATTTGTTGGATGGTATGAATTGGTCTATGCCTACAAGGAACCATTGAGTCAGGTCTGATACTATAGAGGACACATCTTTTTTAAACATGGAATGGAGAGGTAGATCAGATATGAATGTACGGAGGCTATCCCAGTCAGCCATAGAGTATCGGTATACAGTACGGTGGAGAGGTATGAATCGGTTTATGCCTACAATTAACAATTCGGTCAGGTCTGATACAATAGTAATTTCAATTATATATTTTTTTTTTCACCCCTTATAATAAAATATATATATATATATTTAAACTTTTTTATCAATTATTTTTTAATTTTTTAAGCGCATATATTTATATATATATATATATATATATATATATATATTTATATATATATATATAAAATAAAAATTACAATTAAATTTACCAAAATGATCCAAGATAGTAAAACTAAAGTATATTATAAATATTAAAGAATTCATATTTATAAAGTTATCTCAACCAGATGTAAAAGCTCGATAAAACCAAATAGAAGATAGAGAATTAATATTTATAAAGTAATCTCAACCAGATGCAAAAGCTCGATAAAACCAAATAGGAGATAGAGCTTATAATAAGAGCAAATGGTTGATAAAACATGTTAAAAAACACTTTGAAAAAGAGTTAAAAACATATTTAATTTGAAAAGGAAACACTAAATGAGTGGATTTAAATTTATTTGGGACCATCTTCCAATTACACGATTTCCTTGGATTTTCCTTTGCGAATGGAAATTTAACTAACTTTCTTGGATTTACATTTTTGGATTTTACCGTCATGTGATACTTTACATTTTCGCCAGACTATCCATTAACGTGAAATCACCTTTTTCTTCACCCTATTCCCTCTGCTTCACTTTTTGTTACCAAGTAAGATCTTAGACTTACTTGCAGTTTCATTAAATACTTTTGCAAGCAAAATCCCATCCCGCATTTTGTTAATTCCTACCCTCTGATGAGAAGGAAAGTATTTCTTCGAAACTCCACGGATTAAGGACTATCCACTAATTTAGTGCTTCCTTTTCAGATTAAATATGTTTTTAACTCTTTTTCAAAGTGTTTTTAACATGTTTTATTAACTATTTGCTCTTTTATATATATATATATATATATATATATATATATATATATATAATAAGGCTTCCTTCAGTTTTGACAGACTATGGATACCCAACGTAAAGGTGGCTGCGCGTGAAATTTTTGTGGTCAGAGTTGTGTAATCCTCAACCACACCTCTCCTGGGTCGACTTTTTTAAATACCAGTTGCAAGTGAAGGTTCAGGACGATTGGAAACAATACCGAGACAAGCGGACAACACATACAGCGCCTGGTACTAGTCACGCTCAACGATGCTTAACTCTGGTGATCTCAGAAGAGCCGGTGTGTCAATGTTAGTATGCTATATATATATATATATATATATATATATATATATATATATATATATATATATATATGAAAAGATATACGATTAAAAAAGTTTTAAAAAATCGATAAAAATGTTATATATTTTTATAAATTTTGAAAATATTTGTTAATATATTTCTTTAAACATAGTTACTTTTGTTTTCTTTTTTTTTTTTTTGGCATCACCGATTTAAAAATAAGTGTTCCGGCAATATCATCTACTAGATTCCTACTTATTTTTTTTTTCTTTAACAAATGTGAAATATTCATATTTCTAAACTGTTAAACTGTGTTCTGATGCATATTCACCTTTTTTTAAACTGCTTAAACTGTAAAAAAAAAATGTGACACATTCATGTTTTCTTTTCTATTTATGTAAATAAATATATTTTGAAAATATATATATAGTTTGACAAACTATATAACAGAATAACTTAAATAAACATAATTAGTTCAAAAGATATGCGATAAAAATAAAAAAAATAATTGATAAAAAAAGTTTACATATTTCATATATTTTTATTATAAGTAGGTGAAAAAAATAAACATAAAATAGAATTGAAAATTGTATCAATTCTGAGCTTCCATACCATAATTGAAAGACGCAGGTGTCAACTTCCGGTATGTTTGAAACTTTATTCACAATTACCTTTAACTTTTCTTGCTTAGACAGGACGACAAAATAAGTGCTAGACGTATCGTTTCATTCTAGTGGTGTGTTAGTTGTTAGTTAGGAATGTGTGTGCTCTGAAAATTTTCAGTTCATGCTATTGATCAGTGTTAGTGCTCTAATAGACTATCTTTCTGTTGTTAATAAATTGCATCCCATTAACACTTATCCTCGAGTAGCTTCTGACCTTGATCAGCTCCGACTCGAATACATTAAACAACCCTTTCATTATTTAAAGCTCTTATCCATATTCCAAGTCTCAGCAAAGCACTATTATATAGTTTCTATTTCCTTGCCTCCTCACGAGGGCAGATTTAGACACAAGGTGGGTTTTTAATGTGGGGAAAATCCAGCTCCCGAAAAAGTGGCATTCTTAATAGGAACAAAGGTAAAAATTGTCTCAGTCATAAAGGATTTCTCCTCCATAAGGGATTTCTTCTCGACTGACTGGGGACAGAAAAGGTGAAGTGTAGCACCATAAAAGATACTACACTGTGATCTGGGAGTATGTCTTTTCCGCAAGCACACTGTGATATCCACAATATAACCAACTGTAAAAAAAAATCACGTGTGAATAAAAAATGCTACAGAAAATGGTTTTCTTTCTTCTGTTAACATAAAAGGATAACTTTGATTCCCGGATAACACCGGATGCATGTGCTTTGATGCATGACGTATATGAACACGGAAACTCGCTTATGTACAGATACGATCTGGCGTCAACGATATTACAAACAAAAAGCAAGAAAAAAAAAATTACGGATAAAAGGAAAGATTTCCAACGATTCCGTTATCGTCGACCTATTTCGTTTGGTGTCACTTTGCGTTAAGCTTCAATAGTTTCCGGTCCCATGGCTGTATGACATTAACCTATATATATATATATATATATATATATATATATATATATATATATATATATATATATATATATATATATATATACTTCGATCGGCATGCACTTATTGTTGTACAACAGCCACATGCGAGAATACACACACACATTCACACACACACACACGCACACACATTTATGTATGTATGTATGTATGTATGTATGTGTGTATGTATGTATGTATTATGTGTGTCAGGTCATGTCATGTGCTACTGGTACCATGTAACCCAGTACTACCTGCCTCATGGTCGGGTCACCGGCGACTAAACTGGTTCCCCCACCAGACTTGTTTGGTGAGGAGGGCGGCTAGTCTCCCTGAAGGATTAAAAACAAGACCTTCCAAAGGGCGAATGAACTCTTTTTCTGGGTCAACGGCCAACTAGCACCGTGTATATTTGTGTGTGTGTATGTGTATATGTGTATTGGGGTGGAGAGGGCTCCCGTAAGCCGTGGTGAAGGCAACCTTTCTAGGAAAAGCAAATCTCTGATTTAAAAAACCATAAAGCGGAAGACCATTACCCGCATTAAGCTGGTCTGCAGTTTAATTTGTTGCTGGCTATCTTGCTCTTGCTTGTTGCTGGATCTCAACATTTTGAACCGAGAGAGAGACTTAGCTGTCGTACAAAGCTAAGACTCTGTAACATCATATTTGTATAGATACTCCCTTAGGCATTTGGGCTCATGGATTTTAAATGTCTAAGGGAGTGGCACTCGTCTGACAAGACGTTGCAATCATCACCATTATGTATGTATGTCGGCCCGAAAGTAAAAGCTGAGCAAAGGGAGTCAAAATGGCTTCGTGGCTAGGTTCAAATCTCTCAACTAGCAGGAATTGTCATCCTACATTGATGATTGCGTCAGCATAAAACACTATTTTCTGAAGGTATAAAAGAATACTTACTATTTAATTATAATCTTCTATAATATAAAACCCACCTGTCTGTTTAAATGTATGTATGTATGTATGTATGTATGTATGTATGTATGTATGTTATTTGTGTGTGTATATGTATATTGGGGTAGAGAGGGCTCCCGTAAGCCGTGGTGAAGGCAACCTTTCTAGGAGAAGCAAATCTCTGATTTAAAAAACCATAAAGCGAAGACCAGTACCCGCATTAAGCTGGTCTGCAGTTTAATTTGTTGCTGGCTATCTTGCTCTTGCTTGTTGCTGGATCTCAACATTTTGAACCGAGAGAGAGACTTAGCTGTCGTACAAAGCTAAGACTCTTTAACATCATATTTGTATAGATACTCCCTCAGACATTTGGAATCATGGATTTTAAATGTCTGAGGGAGTGGCACTCGTCTGACAAGACGTTGCAATTATCATGTATGTATGTATGCCTAAAACTTTTCACAAAGGCCATGGATTTGAACGAGATTGGTATTGTTTTGAAGGTCGTCCCTTCGGATGACAAATATCGAAAAATGGGCTAAAAACATTAATTCCTTCATCCTCAACTGGACCTTTTCTACAAGGAGGGGTCGTTTTTTCGCCGATATTTTCGAAAGTCATCTCCTCTTTTCGATTGACTAGCCTTAATTTAAACCTACGTCAGTTCCGGTATGGCGATGGATGCAACAGCAAACACGTTACGCTTTTTTTTTGCGTCATTTTCCTTCTTCGCGGTACGGGTTTGAGTTTGTCTACCTAATAACACTTTTTTTTTTGCTCAACACCTTGGCAACGCCTGGCAACGCCGGGCAACCAGACTAGTTATACGTATGTGAGTGTTTATATGAATATATATTTTTGTTGAAATATTTTATAATTTTTTTAAATATTTTATAATTATTTTATATATGTAAAATACTTAAAAATAAAAACAAAAATAAAAGACGTCCCTTCAAGCAAAACAAACGGAGACGTAAGTTTCTCATTGCCAAGTATACGAAAATCAAATTAAAATAAAAGTAAGGTTTCAAAATTGCTAATATCGCTAAAATATAAATAACAGATCTTATACAAGATGGCACACGAAAGAAAACGCACAACAGCTTTATTTTAAAACTTTTATTGAAAAATTCAATTCAGGTAACTTAATTATGTAGTAGAGCTGACATCTGTTTAATGTAGCCGCCTTCAGCTTCAATCACCACCTGGATACGAGTCCGAGACTAGGAGCATGCGTTTTTCACAAGCGCCAATGGGAGTTACGTAAATACACGGCGGATGACGGCGATCAGGCTGACTTTGATGTTGTGGGAGGTCATGTTAGTGATGTTCTCGATGTATGAGCAAACCAAGTAATCCGGCGGGTTCAGGTCGGGGAAGGAGGGGGGGGGTCTAGTGAGATAAGGGTGCAAATTCGTAGCACTCCTTCTGAAGCCAAGCCTAGGTCTGTTTGGACTTGTCGGGCGGCGCCGAGTCCTGCTGCCACACCCAGGGTATGCCAGCGCCCACCTAATTGTCCCATTGCGCAAGGGGATCACCACACTCTTCAGAGCATCCAGGTACACTTTGAAGCCGACTTTGAAGATATGAGGTGGCATGATGCGGCCATCACATAAAACGACACCAAAGACCATAACCGTGTTTTCATCACTCTGACCACGTCCTTGTTACACATGGCAATCCAACGATGCATTTTGAGAATGATGACAATTCTCCTGTTGTCATAACTTTGATCGGTAGAGAGCATGCGTTGTAAAACGACGCTTCTCCGATCTGGCTCTTGAACTATTTCACAATTTCAGACATGATAGAAGGCTCTTATCGCTTTTGGGATTTGTACACAATTGGCTAACTAGTAGTAGATAGTTTGCAACAAAAAAAAAAAGAAAACCGGTTTTAATCAAACGGAAATGGAATCATGTTGTCTTTTCTAGGGCGACAAGTTTATATTTCCATCCTTTATTTAAACGATAAAAATCGTGCATAAAGTTTTAAAAGGTGTCGTGCCTCAACGGTAAAAAGACACATTCTGGGTTATGTGGTTAGGAGTTTGAGCCTTGTCAAAAAATGCCCAGGCATGCTGACGATGGCAGTTAGCCAGAAACACGTTTTCATAGATAACTTTTATGCATATAAATACATTTAAAATAAAAATACAATTTAAAAACATGACCCATCAAAAAAAAAAGGCGACTCAAAACAAACAACAGGTAAATCCTTCATTACTTAGGCAACAAAATTAAATACAAAAAGCAGTTTTTCAATTATTTTGTTTCTGATGTTTTCTTTCAATTCTTGAAAGGTTTCGGGCTTGACGTTTCGAGATCTACCAGTTTGTGGAACAAAATGAGGGAGTTAAATCGCAATCCAGAGGTGCTTTAATCTGTCATAAATAATGTCTTGGAAAGAGTACAAATATTCGAAGCTGAAAATAAGCAAAATGTAGAAGACATTATTTTTCATTAATAAAGATTATTTCAATTTTGCATTTAAAAAAAAGTAAATTTTCCCAATGTCTTAGTAAGATTGTGCTTAAATTACAGAAAGATATCTGTTGTGGAGACGCCCACTAATTAGCATACGTGGGTGAACAAGATATAGATAAAGGATCAAGTCAGCAAGACCGGAGAGCTGTGTTCGAACGCCGGATAGGCAAGACGCATGTGCCGGTTGCTCTATGAAAGACTTTAACACGCCCTCTGCCGGACAATCTTCCAACTGCAGTACAACTGCACCTTTGTAAATATGTATTATATTTTCGTCTTAATATATTTGTTTTACCTTTACTTTCTGCGTTCGTGTTGTTATTGATACAGACACAACAGTATCATCAAAAATAAAGAGTCTATTTAAGTTCTAAACCGTTCGGTGACTTCTTGACAGCCTATATATATATATATATATATATATATATATATATATATATATATATATATATATATATATATATATAAAGAGAGAAGGGCAAGAAACCGAAAGAGAGAGATAATGAGATGGGATCCTAATTTTTCTTTATATATATATATATATATATACATATATATATATATATATATATATATATATATATATATATATATATATATATAAATGGACCCTCGCTCATGCGCAGATACTATCTCGCGCCCATAAATTCGTGAGAGGTTTCAAGTCAATGAACGCGCTATGTAAGGAAATAAAAAAAATGAAGGAATAAAAAGCGACATCTTGAACAATTCTATACTTGTCTAACTTTTGCGTTTGTTGTAATTCTCTTTTCATCTTCTAAGGCTTCCGGTCCTGTGGACTTCGTACATTGTCGCCGTCGTCGTCGTCGTCGTTGTCGTCGTCGTGAACCAAATCGTGCGTCGCTTCCATTTGTTGCTTCCCTTGGTCTTCCTTTTGTTGCTGTCCTTCTGAATGTTAACGGTTGCTATCCGTCACGCCACGCTCCTTTCGCCACCCGGTCCACCCAGCTGCCCATAGTAATGCGTATACGGTCACAGCGACGTGGACAAATAAGAGGCCGAGAACGAAACGTGCAGGCTTATAAGCGTGCTGGTGATGACAGAGAAGCGGGCGGAGAATACGAAACGATGCGGAAGAAAGAAAATGCAATGAAAGTAACTTGGCAAAAGCGAAACCTCTTGTGGAATCGGAAAGAACTCGAACGATCTTATGAAACGGAACACCTCGTAATGATGATGGGCAGGAAGATAAGTAAATTAAGAAAAGTTAGCTCGACAACAATTTCAACTTGCTAGTAAGTGCGATCAATCCCCTCCCCTTGTTATGTAGCGGGGGTTGTGAACGTAACAAGTATGAATATTTTGTATGTAGAAACGAGGACATTAAACCGTGTACATGTTATATAGTCGTCTATGTAATGTCCGTTGCGTGTGTGTGTGTGTGTGTGTGTGTGTGTGTGTGTGTACATTTTCCACACATATAATAAACAGATATAACAAGCCGCACGTGCGTGGTCCCCCTCTGGTGCTGCATGTGAGATGACGTCACAAAAAATAGTGAAGAAATGATGAATGTGAGAAGTTTGAAGGGCCAACGTTGCCTTCACATTTTCGCCAAGTTTCAGAAAAATCTAATGGATGGGGCAAAAGCCCCTTTTGATCTCGTGGGAACGCCGAATCCCAGTGAAAATGGACAAACGGTGCAGTTTCACGCCTTAAGACATGTATATTTGAATTAACCACCATGGAAAACTACTATATATACATATATATGTTCTTGAGTAATATGAAAAAAGAGCTCCAAAAAGGCATTTTTTTTTAGCCCTAAAAGTTCCAGAGGGATTTGAACCAGAATTTTGCCAAGGTCACCCATACTGAATATATAATAAGAACTATGGGATCCACATTTTGGTCAAGTTTCACGAAAATCTAATGGATGGATCAAACGCTATGGGGACAAAAAGTGTCATTTTGGGCTATGTTTCGACATTTTTAACATCTTTTGAGCCCCTGGGGATGTCGACTCGCAGTGTGAATGGATAACGGTGCAGTTTTAGGCCTTAACACATGTATATTTGAGTTGACCACCATGAAAAATCACTATATAGTCATATCACGTTTTTTGTTGATAAAATATGAAAAAAGAGCCACAAAAAGGGACGTTTTTGGTACTAAAGGTGCCCGGGGTCGCGAACCAGAATTTTACCAGGTTTACCCATACTGGATTTATATTAAGAACTATGGACTCCACATTTTGGCCAAGTTTCAAATAAAATCTAATGAATGGATCAAAAGTTATGGGGCAAAATGTGTAACTTTTTACCATTGGGGGTCAATTTTGACCTCTTTTGGGCCCCTGGGGGCGCAATGGGAATTTTTGTAAAAGTTTTTTTACTGTGCACATCTATTTTATGAAATACAATTTGTGTCAAATTTTCAGGAAAAACTAATGGATGGTTATCTTTTCCTTTTTTTTTTTACACATTGGTCACCACTTATCAAGGCCCGGAAGCCACTCAGGGATAAGGGTTATAGTCCGGACTAACGGACGTACAGAAGCACAGATGCCACTCAAAACATAGGTCCTTCTTGAAATCGGGGACCAATAAAAAGATATAGATACCTTAAACAACAGTTCGACAAATAGCACCATAGATTGTTTACTCAGACAAGTAAATGATATACCTCTTTGGTCAGAATCATCTCTGTACTGTTCCAGACACGCTTCTGAAAATATAAGTCGTTTTCCACGACAATTTAGACAACGAAATTGTTTTTTCAGACTTACATTTATTCCTGTTGCGACATTTTTGTTCTGGGGTTGGAAGCCATTCTTTTCCAGGGAGTGCATATTAGTGTCTTTCCAGCTGAATGCTTCTATAGTTGAATGATTCCCAACTAGCTGAGAACTTGCTTGTCCAGTCTACTCGTTCCAACTAGTTCGCTCAAGACTCCTAACTAACTCCTAATTTGCCTATATATATATTCAAACTAATCCTTTGTGCTTACGCCATTCGACTACACAAAGATCTAACAAGTGACTTATCAGTCACGTTTTCTTTGGCCCAATTTTTTTGTCTTTTATATCTAGGTTTGAAAACTTATTTTTTATATCTAGGTTTGAAAACTTATTTTGTTTATGTCCACCACATTCTTTTCTATTAAAACATATTTGTTTTTATTTATCTAACATTCATTCTTATTATTGTTTATAGAATCTAGTCAAGTTAAATTCTTAAAACATCATCAACCATATTTGTCCTTGAATTGCATTTTTCTATTTAACACAAATCTAATTCGATCTACATGATAATAATAATAATTATCTTCTAGCTAAGATAATTCGGCAATACAGTGTTCATCTTTAACGCCCTATTTAACGTTAATATGTAGCGCTTCGTAAAAATAGACAGAGCACGATAGGTAGCCAGTAATTGGAGATATATAAGCGGCTATGCATTCCTCTTACACATTTATTACTCTTGAAATTGAGATGGTTTCAATTTACAGCTTGATGCGCTGTGTCATATCTAGCCACACTAAAAAACTGTAATGCGTCTATTGTAGTTGTATAGATAATAATAAGACAGTGAAATTACAAATGCATAATGCCAAACATAATTTTATTATGAATTGTTCTAGATATATTCATAGTAAAGCATTCTAAGGGCTGTTTTTGAGTCGTTCGTTTGTAATATATAGGGAGAGAGTACTGACTGGCAGCCCAACGTGTACGGTTGTAAAATATTATATTTTAATTTATGCAGATTTCATATTTATTAGAATCAATTCTCAACCGATTATTATATATCATATGATATCCAATATAATGAAGTAATTAAGTAGCAAGTTGAAAAGTTTAAAAACAAAATATATTAATTGGGTGCCATCAGCTAGACTCGAAACCAAAATATGTAGCGATCCAGTCTTTGTTCCTACCATCTGAACTATCAGCAAATGGATAAGAAGCAATTAACAGCTAAAAAGAACAGATTTTACCTTATCTATCTATACTCCTATAAGTGTTTTTGTATGTATTGATATTCATATTAAAGCCGCTTTTTTCTGTTTATTTGAAAAGAAAATACAACTTTATTATATATGGGTCATGAAATTGCATTCATCTTCAAAATATCTAGCTAATTTGCATATTCTTTTAAACATTCAATTTTAAGTAATTCCCTATTAGTTTTTTTTTTTCGGTTTTCTTGTGGAATTATCATCTTTAGTTAACTATTACGTGTAACTATATTCATGCAGATATTCTACATGCGTAATTTTTGCGTAAAAACGTTATAGTTAACAAAACCTGTTTATATATATATATATATATATATATGCGTATATATAAATTTCCTACCAAACTCCTCTGTCAATTTTTTGTATACAGGCATGAAACTTAATAAATATATAGGGTATTCGAGTCCAACTTTATATTTGGGGTTCAGCCGGGAAAAATCGGTGCAAAAGTGTAAAAATTAAAAAAAAGAATAGAATTTGCCAGTTGAAGATCGAATAACGGCATTAGGAATATGCATGCGTAACGTAATAGCTATTGGTTTATGTTTACTTTTTAGCATCGCAACAAACATGTCTTAATAACTTTAAAAAATCGTAAGCTAAACGCTTTGGTTTCGATTCTCGGTGATGGCGCACGAGTCATTTTTTTTAACTTGTTAAAATCATTACTATATATTGGGTCCAATATAATAAAATAATAAGTACGAGATCAGCATTAATCAAAATATATTTTAGCGTATTGTACGACCGGGCAATGCCGGGCAGCCTGCTAGTATATATATATATATATATATATATATATATATATATATATATATATATATATTTGAAACAGTAATCTACGTACATCTTATCCATTACGCTATGATGCCATAGACGGTTTACTGTTTAGATTTTATTGTTTATATATTTACGTATGTTTTGTTGTTGATTTTTTTTAAACGATATTGAGATTAGCGTTTTCACCTTGAAGATCGGATGTTTTTTTAGAAATCGACAATTTTTTATTTTGGACGTAAACAAATAATATTTTCATTTATTTATTTATTTTTGAAACAGTAAATCGTCTATGGCATCATAGCGTAATGGATAAGACGCTGGACTGAAAATACATAAGGTCCAGGGTTCGAGTCCTAATAACAGTCAAGCTACGCTGAAGAGGGGTAGGACCCCGGAACATGCATGTACGTAGATTACTGTTTCAAAAATAAATAAATAAATGAAAATATTACTTGTTTACAACCAAAATAAAAATAAAAAATTGGCGATTTCTAAAAAAAACATCCGATCTTCAAGGTGAAGACGCTAATCTCAATATCGTTTAAAAAATCAAAAAAAAAAAAAAATATATATATATATATATATATATATATATATATATGCGCATGCGTACAAATAACATGTAAATACGCCAACGGGTTCAATTATTTATTTATCTTTTTCAGTTGTGAGATTAGCAGATTGTTTTATTGGCTAAAAATTCATAAATAAAATGCAATCATTTGACACGCTTAATGTCTCTCTGTCACCGTGCGTCTAGGAGGAGATGCAATTTGAAAAAATGAGACACACACACAGACGTAATGTCTTTTATATATTAGACTAGCGAGGGGGGACGACATTGCTCGGTCGTAAAATACGCTTAAATATGATATTGTAATTTGTCTAGATGTGGAATATATTATTATAGTGTCGTGATTTCAAAAGTAAAAGAAAAATATTTGAGTGCCATCAGTTAGAATTGAAACCGAAAGCAAAACTGCAGCATTCAAAGCTGGTGACGTTACCACTGTACCAGCGTGACACGCTTTAAAACTGCCTAAAAATAACTTGAGATGAATGTACCAAATGCTTAATGATTTTTTTCAATTTTTGACCCCATTTTTGACCTCATAAAAGTATTTTAACCAGCTAAAGGATCATGAAAGAACGGCCCGTAAAAATCTAATAATTTGAAGCTCCTAGCGCCGTTCTTCGACTTTAATTTCGGCAGAGATAGAGTTTGAAAATATGGAGACAGACAGACATATAGCCTTTTATATATTAGATTTAATAATATCCCTTCATGGTTATATAGGAAGAGTGAAAAAAAAAAAAGGAATGTGTGCATTAATACCTGTACAAGGTATAAAGCTAACGAAAAGAACTACGCTTGAGGGGGTTTTATATTTCATCATCAGGTAATGAATTGATTTTAGCACCAACTGGCATATTATTTGCTAGTTTATAAGGAGGGACGATATAATAAAAACGATGCACAATCGAAGTTGCGTTGTATGAACGAGAAAAATGGTATTTAGTTGTGAATCAGCAGTTATATAGGCGATGAAGAAGAGCCTATCTTTGCCTCAGGTAAGCGAAGAAAACGCTTTGTTTTGTTTTGCTTTTTTAAGAGCTGCACAGATCAAAGGATGAATTCAGGCTTCTGTTGAAATCCCAAGTCGTGTCGCAGAACGGAAATGGATCCACAAAAGAAATAGTGGTCGAAAAATAGAAAGGAATGACCACGAAAGATGCGTGATTGGTTAAGAAAAATTATCAAAGGAAACAACTTGAATAATAAATCGCACTCTATAAAAGCTTAGGGTAAGGGTTGGGGTTTGGGTTAGGGTTAGGGTTGTGATGAACTATGAACGGACATATATTATGAATCGTGAATTATGAAAAGAGACTACAAGATAAACAAAAGCATTCAAATATATATATATATATATATATATATATATATATATATATATAAATATATATATATATATATATATTTCTGTAGAAATATATTTTCTTATAATATATACCAATCCTCATTTAAGAAGCTCAATGTAATTACAAAACAATATAGTGAATAAATGACAAAAAGTTATATTCCAAAATTCATGATATTGACCATCTTATAATTTATTCCTTTAATTCAGTTGGCATTTACAATTCTTAACAGTATCTGCTTCGTAGCGGAAAATCAATCACTTAATTATTATATCAATCAGTGAATCTATTATGCCTTTAACTAATCAGAAAAATAGCAACAATCAATCCCTTAAAAGGAAATGAAGTGTGATTGACATGATTAAAATCTGAAAATTAGAAGAGAAGCTGCAAATACCTTTAATATGTTTCCATTACGTCATTTTGAATTTCCATTTGAATTTTGACGGATTGATCGTTGCCATTTCTTCTGATGAGTTAAGGGCATAATAGATTCACTGATTGATATAATAACTAAATGATTGATTTTGCGTTACGAAACAGATACTGTCAAGAATCGTAAATGTAAACTGAATTAAAGGAATAACTTATAAGATGGTCAACATCATAAATTTCTGAATATAGTTTTTTGTCATTTATTCACTATATATATATATATATATATATATATATATATATATATATATATATATATATATAAAGATTTTTATGGGTACATAATTTTATAACACATTTTAAGAACACCAAACGTAGTGTCATAATTAAATCCTGAGGGTGTAGGTTTTTTTCTATAGTTTAAACATAAACCATTAAAAAGAAACTTTCGAAAAGAAGACCAAAATACACCTCTAAAGTATATTTCTCCTAAGCATAAATTAGATAAAAGGGATAAATAAGGGGTAGGACAGGAAAAAAAATCCTATCGAGACGTCTCTCAGCCAACACTTTTCAAGATTAACGTTGGCACGGGAGAAAAAACATCGTTTAAAAATGTAGTCAAAATACCATAAATTAATAGCGAGGGTAATAAAAGGGAAAGAAATTGTATAGAGAATAGGAGGAAAAAAAAGAAACAATCTCAGCGAATACCCATAATTCTAAATTGGGTATATTCTCTTTGTTTACAGAGATGGTTGGAGCAAATTTATGGATACAGCCTCGAGAATTTTTAAGTGAATTCTCGAGCGCGCTCTGTGTGAAACCGAGAAAGTTTCATTCGTGTAACCGTCAGTGCAATTTTGGCACTGTAATTAATATATATATATATATATATATATATATATATATATATATATATATATATATATATATATATATATATATTTATTTATTTATTTAAGTATTATAGTAAAAAATAATTATGACAGCCCCTTTAAGAAATTCGTTTCTTATCGTTGAGCACTTTCAGTTGAATTAAAGTCGGTCAATTTAGCTCTTATACACAGATCATCGTATAACGATTAAATCACTGTTTGACTGACGTAAATGAACATTTAAAATTAAGATGTTTAAATTCAACGTTATTTCACGCCGTTAATGGTAGCCGAATGGATTAGGTCTCCGCTAATCGAGCCAGAGATGTCTCGTGTTGCGGTGTTCAAATCGTTCGACTGGTATTAATAGTGACGCCCTACCCTGAAGATTCCCGAAAGGATGAAACATTAGTGCCTGTAGGTATTTAATTACTATAGTAAAAAATAATTATATATATATATATATATATATATATATATGTACACACTGTTTTCTATTATTTCTACCTCGAGTAGATTAACTTAATTCATTGTTTTACATTAAAAGACAACAAAGTGGTTGGTTGGTTGGTTGTTTTTGTTTTACGGCATATCAACCCTTTTCGGGTTATTTAATGCCGAATCCAAAGATTTTGAAGAAAAATTTTTAATAGAATATATTTGCTTTTTTCAAGTCAGTTTCTATTTAACCCATAGTTGGAACTCTAACAGGTACTACCACTCCGGGTCAGAGTGGACCTGGGAGCAACGGTAATTAAAGGGTGGCTCCACACTCCCCAAAGCCCACAAGCTGGGGCCTCACCACTGGTTATAGTTTAAGGTCATATCCAGAACCCCCATTGAGGGACTTTTACCCTCTGCAGGGGAGCAGTCGGTGTATTCTAATGCCCCACCGACAGGGCCACAACAAAGTGGAAGTCACGGATAGAGAGTGTGTGCGTGTATACCATATTTATGACAATATTTTAAGTTCCAAATCTCAGCGATTATCGATCAAAATTAAACAAATGAAGTTTCGTTGGAAAGGTAGTGACCTGAATTATGTAGTAGGCTATGTGACATTTGCCCTTAAAGTCGCACATTAAGGGGATGATCTATCATCCAATTTGTGGCATCTTTTTACAGCCATAAAATTTTTCAATCATAGTCACTTGTTTTCCGAGTTTTGCATATCAATTACAAAATATCTGATATTTCCCCAAAACTTCTGGCCTTGATCGAGGAGAGACTAAAACTTACTGCTAAGCAGGAGAGTAAAACAGTGTTCCACAGTCTAGTAAATAAGCTCTGTTCATGGAATCTGCGTTGAGATACGAATGGGGGAAATCATATATAGTCGTTAGCTAGTCGAGTGTTTTTGTGAAAGTTTGGCAGGGGGGGGCCATAGACTGGAGTTCACTCGAGCACTTGCCATGAAAATAACAATAGAGCAGAGACAGGCTCGCAACGTCTCTTTTGCGGGAAAAAGTTAGAATAAAAAGAGGTTGCAGGAAAGAGAAAGTGGAATCATCTACTAGGGGTCGAAGCAAGTTTTGAACTCTATCAAGGCTGGATAGGGCGTCCCGAGCAACAATGCATCTTTTTAGGGCGTACATGGCTCTTATACAGATAGAGGATTGTATCGGCAGTGAGATATCTTCTGGAGCGTTAGAGTGATCCAACCATTTTCCAGCGACATTGGCAACAGATTTGATGTATGTGTTCCATTTCAGATCAAGAGTGAAGATCAGTCTCAGAAGCTTTTCAAGAGGCGGTGCTTCCCCAACACGGTTTTCAATGCATTACAATTTACCAGCCACCCTTTTCCCCATTGCATCATATTCAAAAATCAAAAGAGAAAACATCAGAAAGGTTTTTGTCGTTGCTGGCCTTTGCAGTGATACCATCTGCATAAATGTATACAAATGATCTAAGAATGTGATTTAGGAGATCATTGATGAAGATCAGGAAGAAAGTTGGGCCTAGTATGGATCCGTTAGAGATGCCAGCGTTAATAATACTGTGAATTTTTGTTTTATGTCCATCAACAACTACTTCTATAAGCCTATCGGAGAGATAAATGAGATGATATTTCCAGCTATTCCATAGCTGGCGATCTTGAGAAGTAAAACTTTATGTCATACTCTATCAAAAGCCTTTGATATGTCAAGAGTTATTGCTCTAGTAAACAAAGTCCCTGTTGAGATATTCTCTAATCCTGTGTGGTATAACAGTTAGTATATCAGCTGAATATCTTGCAGAACGAAGACCATATTGCATGTTATTGGGCAGGGTATTTTTACTGGGGTGTTTGACCACTTCTCTTTTATCACAGATTCCAGAAACTTACTCATGATGCACATAAGCCTAATTGGCCCGTAGTGAGAGGAGGATGACCGATCTCAGATATGTTTAAATAAAGGGGCATACGGATGATTTATTCCAGGATGTTGGGAAACATTTCTCCTTAAGTTAACGTTTAAATTGTTTTGTAAGTATGGGAGCTAGTTTCGGTTGAAGCTTTTTGAGCACTATAAAACAAAATAATTTTTAAAATATATAAAATATAGTTTAAATTCCTGAAAAAAAAACTAAGGAAATTGAGCATGTCACAGACTTAGCACTTCCTGCTAGGCAAAAAATATATAAAAGAAAAGAAAAGAAATTAAAACTGTAAGTTGAACTTTACAACTAAATTTATTGTTCGACTGAACACTCCAAACAAACAATATACAAAGTCCTTATTCCGCAGAGTTTCAAAGAATGCTATTCTTGTTATTCTTCTCATCAGAGGACAGAAATCAGCAAATTATATATATATATATATATATATATATATATATATATATATTTATATATATATATATTTATATATATATATATATTTATATATATATATTTATGTATATATATATATTTATGTATATATATATATATATATATATATATATTTATATATATTTATATATTTATATATATATATATTTATATATATATATATATTTATATATATATTTATTTTTATGTCTCGGCAGCAGTGATAAAAGAAATCAGCAAATTATATATATATATATATATATATATATATATATATATATATATATATATATATATATATATATATATAAATATATATATATATATATATACTAGCAAAAGTGCCCGGGTTTAAAAACATTATCGTTGACTGGGTTCAAAAACAGCCTACACAAAATGGACTCTGATTTATTAAAGTATGATAGGTTATGATGAAAAGGAAGGCTTGTAAAGAGATAGCTTCGGATTCGGGGGTATCAAAACCAAAGCAAAATATGATGAAAGTAAAAATAAAATAGATAACCCCCATAATTTATTATACCATACCTGTTCACACTGAAACACGTATCACAATATTCTGTGGATCTATATTAAAAAACCCTGTTAAACTTTGTGACATATTTCCATTCTATGGGGGTCAGGCGCGAACGAACACCCCATAATTTTATTATACCATATTTCTTCAAACTGAAACATAATTATCAAAGTATATTTACACAGATAGATATGAAAATTCTTTATTAAAGTTTGTGCATATTTCCATTCTATGGAGGCCAGGCGCGAACGCAGTGCCCACAATTGTATTATACCATCCCTATTTAAGTTAAAACATACTTATCAAAGTATTCTTATGTACATCTATATCAAAAACACTTGTAAATGTTTTTTTTGATTTAATTTTTTTTTATTCCCTACTTTGTTGACCAGGCGCGAACGCAGACCCCACAATGTTAATGAACCACCGTTTTGCCAGATCAAACATACCCATTCCTGTGTCTCGATGCATCTTCTATCATTATATGTAATCAGTTTTTTTTAAATAGTCAACAATATAGGAGCCTATTCATGACCAGACACACACACACACACACACACACACACACACACACACACACATTCAGTTATATATATATATATATATATATATATATATATATATATATATATATGTATATATATATATATTTATATATATACCGTCGGTTTCAAACGTGATAATAGAGAACGGTTTTAGATACCCATATCAAGCTCTCTTCAGCCGATACCTATGTGTTTTAAAACAGGATTTGGCAACACACTCATACATTACAAACTCGATTTTTAAACAACCTTAAATTTCAAATGATTATTTTTTTTAAATTGTCCGTTTAATATTTTGAACGCTAAAGAAAACCAAAAATGGAAAAGAAAAAGAAATAAAAAGAAAAAAGAAAATAGCAGAAACATTAAAGTACGAGGGGCGTCCAATAAGTAATGCCCCTAACCCACATCCAGTTAGCTGAAATTTTGCCTATGCAATGATCCATATCTCTATGGGTTATGTGCCAAATTGCAGCTCTGAACTAATTGTGGTTTCTGTTTTGCAGGTGTTTGAACTGAGTCAGGTGTGAAATGGAGCCTGTTGAATGTCGAGCAGTGATCCGGTTTTTGTATTTGAAAGGACGCACACCACAGGAAACTGTTGATGAAATGAAAGAAACTCATGGTGATAATGCCCCATCATATGACCTTGTAAAACGCTGGCATCGTGAATTCAAACATGGCTGGAAGTCTGTGGAAACAGCTCCCAGACCTGGTCGCCTCACTTCTGCCATTGATGAGGCATCTGTCCGTCAAGTTGAGGCTGCCATTTGGAAGATCAGAGCATTACTATTCGCCAAATAGCCCAAGATGTCAAGATTAGTACAGCGTCTGTGGAAACTATGATTCATGACCATTTGCATATGCATAAGCTGTCTGCCACATGGATTCCCAGGTTGCTCACACCTTTCCAGAAGCGAGAACGAGTCAATGCAGTGGAAGCACTTGGATTCACGCCTCCAAAGAAGGCAAGGGTGCAGCCCTCCACTGGTAAGGTCATGCTCACAGTCTTCTGGGACCAGGACGGAGTAGTGATAACAGATTTCCTGGCAAAGGGTACCACAATTACAGGAGCCTATTATGCTTCACTTTTGAGGAAATTAAGGGAAACTATCAAAATCAAGAGGCGGGCAAGATCAGCAAAGATACCCTCCTCCTCCTGCAGGACAACGCTCCGGTCCACAACTCGTATGTCGCCAGATCAGAAGCACGGGCGTGTGGTTATGAAATCCTTCCCCATCCTCCCTACTCTCCTGACCTTGCACCCTCTGACTTTCACCTCTTCCCAGCCATGAAGTTGTTTTTGAAAGGAAAGCGTTTCTCAGATGATGCAGCCTTGATTTCTGAAGTCACGTCGTGGTTGGAGGACCAACCTGAGGTGTTCTACAAAAACGGTGTCCAGAGCTGCATCAAACGATGAGAGAAATGCATAACTCTGAGTGGTTCCTATGTAGAGAAAGACTAATAACTGCCAAGTTTCGTTGCTCTACTACTATGTGAAGTGGGCCAGGGGCATTACTTATTGCACACCTTATTATATGGAAGTGTTTTTTGTTTTTGTTTTTCCTTTTTTTCCTTTTGTTTTCTTTAGCGTCCAAAATATTAAACGGACAATTTTTAAAATTTTATCATTTGAAATTTAAGATTGTTTATATAAAAAAGGAAATTTGGACGATATTTTGTAGTGGGCGTGTATGTTTCCAATTCCGGTTTTAAAACAGATAAGTATCGGCTGTACAGAGTTTTTATATGGAATCTAAAATGGTCCCCTATTATCAAGTTTGAAACCCACGGTACTGATGACATCTCATATAAACTTTCTGAAAATAGATATATATACAGCGAAAGAGAGTGAGCAGGAGAGATAGATAGATAGATAGATAGATAGATAGATAGATAGATAAATAAATAAATAAATAAATAAATAAAAGAATGGATAGAGGAAAAGGGAGTGAGCAGGAATGATAAATAGATAGGGAGATAGATAGATAGATAGAGAGAGAGAGAGAGAGAGAGAGAGAGAGGGAGAGAGCACGAGAGAGATGGATATAAAGATGAATTGATAGATAGATAGATAGATAGAGAGAGAGAGAGAGAGAGAGAAAGAGAGCACGAGAGAGATGGATATAAAGATAGATAGATAGATAGATAGATAGATAGATAGATAGATAGATACTGTATTAGGAATATAATTCATTTACAAAGTTACAGTCTGCTCGCTATCCTGAAAAACGAAATGTCCAGTGCCAGTCTCCTGCGCTGTCAGTTTGAACGTCAAATGCTAACGTTGAATGAAATTACGTTCTGTTCACTCAAGAATCCCATTGATTGACGGCTAATATATTACTTGTGATCCGATTACGAAATTGAACAAAAAGACGAGAGACGGACAACATTTCAAGCTGATTCTTAACGTTTCGAATCAAAACTCAATTCTTGTGATTCCTACAACGTGAATTTGTGTGCTTGTGTAGGTCTGAGAGAATTCATTCATAAAAATATTACTACAATTTTACAAAACCTACATTTATTGTATTTATTTGCTTCCCCACCAAAGCAAATTAGGCGCAAGGCCGTTTTTAATGTGGGGTAAAAACCAGCTCCCCTAAAAGTAGGCAAAAAGGGGGCACTCTGGTTACCAAAAATAATAATTGTCCCAGTATAGAGGGTTTCCCCTCCATTGACTGGTACAAATTATCTTAAGTGCAGCATTTGCAGAACAGATACTACACTTTGATCTTGGCCTTCGACAGGTTGTTTATTTGCTCCCCCACCGAGGAAATTAGGCACAAGGCCGATTTTTAATGTGATGAGTGAAGGGGAAATGGAGACCTACTCCCCGGGGAGTAGGAGAGCTGGATAGTGACAATTGGTATGAAGGGTTTCCCCTACATTGACCAAGGTCTTATATGTGGGGTTTCCCCCACATATGGTCTTTGCTTGCAGTATCTGCCGGACAGATGGTGTTTATTTGCTCCCCCACTGAGCAAATTAGGCACAAGGCCGATTTTTAATGTGAGGTAAAAACCAGCTCCCCTAAAAGGGGTCACTCTGGTTACCAAAAATAATAATTGTCCCAGTATAGAGGGTTGATATTTATTTGCTGCCCACATCAGCAAAATGTGGCACAAGGCCGGAAAGTGGGAACCCCGCAGGCTCCCCTAAAGGAGGGGCACTCCTGCAATTTTAAAAATTGCCTGAGTAACCCCGTCGGCATTCCCCGGTCGGGGCGCCTCAGGCAGCAAGCAATAAACTTGCCCCACCGGAAAGCCCGGTGGCAAGGCCTGGGAGGGTGGACCTCCTAGGTATTACCCAGGCGATTGTCCCAGTATAGAGGGTTTCCCCTCCATTGACTGGTACAAATTATCTTAAGTGCAGCATCTGCCGGACAGATACTACACTTTGATCCCGGCCCGGAGGCCAAGAACAACAGAAAAAAGGCAAGCCTATTTTGATTTATCAATGGCTTAAAAAGATGTGAGTAAACATAACCAATCTGTCATTAATTAAAATTAAAGATTTCGCTGGTAGAAACATTACTAGTATGCACAATTAATGCTTGAATGTGTACCAGCGTTGCCCGGTATTATGTGTAACGTTAAATTCCTTTTGAAAAAATATGTGTGTACTTCAAACAACATCGCAGCTCATCTTGGAACTTCTTTAACCTTTAAAACTATATAAAAATAATTATTTAATTTTTATATTTTTATTATTCGTTGGAAAACTATTTAGTCAGTAAGCAGTATATTAAATCATGGCTCAAACTATTTAGTCAGTAAGCAGTATATTTATCAAACACCACCTCCTTTAATCACAAGGACAAAAAAAATGTTCCAGATATTGGATCTAGTGACTTCCTTATAATTAATTTTGCTAACCTATTCATGCTATAAAAATGTCTTTCTTACCTGTGGGATTCGTCTGTCTCTCATTTCAAAATAGATATATTTTTTAATTTACCAGCCTGTTGTAGTTATAAGAGTAGGATTAATCAATTATGCTACTTATCACTCCCTTCTATTATTAGTACTTTATATATTTACATTCTTATTTATTTAAAATTAAAAGTATATAAAAATTAAAAAATATTTATATATATATATATATATATTATTTTAAAAATTTAATTATTTTTAAAATTTAATTTCATTTTATTCAAAATAAAACATTAAAAAGTAAATATTAAATTGTAAAAAATTAAATTTTTTAAATTATACATATACCGCTCCCCATTTTGTGGGTACCAAATTGGCCAAAGAGAAAATTATTCCCAACTCGCATTTTGGTAAAAATGTAATTTCGTATAAATAATTGAATTCATTCAAAACCTATCGCAAAAACAAAAACAAATAATAAAATAACATCTCTCTCTCTCTCTCTCTCTCTCTATATATATATATATATATATATATATATATATATATATATATATCAGTTAATAAAACATGTTAAAAAACACTTTGAAAAAGAGTTAAAACATATTTAATCTGAAAAAGGAAACACTTGATAAGTGGATAATCCTTAATCCGCGGAGTTTCGAAAAAATACTTTCCTTCTCATCAGAGGGTAGGAATTAGCAAAATGCGGGATCGGATTTTGCATACAACAGTATTTGATGAAACGACAAGTAAGTCAAAGATCTTACTTGATAACAAAAAGTGAAGCAGAGGGAATATGGTGATGAAAAAGGTGATTACACGTGAATGAATAGTCTGGTGAAAGGTAAATAATCCAATGACGGTAAAATCGAAAAATATAACTCCAAGAAAGTTATTATAAGCTCTATATCCTATTTGGTTTTATCGAGCTTTTACATCTGGTTGAGATTACTTTATAAATATTAATTCCTTAATATTTATAATATACTTTAGTTTTACCACCTTGGATCATTTTGGTAAATTTAATTGTAATTTTTATTTCATATAGATATAACTACTTAATTTACTCACATAAAATTAATATACGAAAGTATAAATTTATGCGTAAACTTTAAGTATTTATTTCAAAAGTGCTCAATACGTAGGTAGAGCTAGTTAGTAAGTTATAAATTATATATGGCGATTAAGCTACACTGAACATTCCGCGTTTCATCCACTCTAGGACTCTTCAGAATTATGCGCGAATTTTGTGGTTGTTTGTCGTTTTGATATGCGCATCTTCTATTGAGATTTTAGTTAGCCAATCAGCTTTCTAGTATCCACCGCGCCCTTCCTATCAGCCAATGAGCATGCACTTTATCTATATATATATATATATATATA